>NC_049172.1:60056341-60657591 GCF_009769625.2 Cygnus olor
CCATCTGATTTGTACTACTTTACCAATAAAATCTTAACATCAAGATCTTAACATTAAAAGCATTTAGATGGATGTCCCTTCTAGCATCAGTAGAAATTTGTTACTTTTGTGTTTTAAATATAAAGATTTAAAAAGTATAATTAAAATCAAAAATACAATACGTCATGAAAAGAGATTTTTTTTTCTTCACATTTCTTCATATTTTTCTTAATATATTTTGGGTTATATTTCATATTAATTTGGAGAACAGAAATAAAATGAAAGAATAAGCTAAATAGGTTGTAAGAGAACATCTGTTCATAAACACTTGACACTGGTACTGTTTGTCTTGGTAATTTTTATGAATAGTACCTGGTAAGTGAGCCTGGTTTTCAGGTATTCTAGTATGAATAACTTTGACTCCAGACATGATGTGGTGCCAGTCATTACATTCATGAGTGCCACAAACATTTTTTTCTCTGTGAATGTTATGCCCTTTGCTATCTCCCTTGACTGTGCATTGCTCTTGGCTCAGTCATATAACATTGTTTATTGCTGTATTGAGTGGTAACTGTCAGAGTGAGTATACTTGAACTGTTATACTGATTAAGAGACAATTGACGCTTAATATTCTATTTAAGCTACTTACAAGTTTGCAATGTCCAAATCATGCCAGAAGTCAGACAATTGCACCTACTGCTGCTGCATTTTGTCTTTTCCTTCTTAAGACCTCATTTATTTATTTTTTCCTCTTTTCTTTTTGTATTCTCTGTCTGCCTTCAACCATCTCTTACTGACTGCCTGATTCACCCCCCTCCTCCCCCATATTAGCAATAGAATTGCAAACCCGAAGGTAGGATTTCCTAATTTGTATTTAATTCTCAAAACAGCAGAGGTTCAAACAATCCATTGGCTGTAACTTCGCTAAGATATTCTGCATGCAAGAATAAAAAAGAAAATAGCAAATGTTCTCATTTTTCCTATCATTGATCTTGGTGATTATGAGCAGAAATACTATTCTCAGCACTAGTGTTCAACACAACAGCTTGCTAAGTACAAAAGTAGCTTTCCTTATTAGCAGGTGGCGGTACTGATCAAAACTAATTTACAGTTGCAGTACTTATCTAGCAGAATACGTGGAATGGAAATGGCATAATATTATGACACAATTATCATAATTACCTTACCAGAAATTAAGATGTACAGAGTAAGATGTAAAACCATGCTTTGGTTTTACTTATTTTGCCTTGTTAATTTGACATACACTAGACTGGGACAAATCTGCTTAGAATTCTTTAATTTTTTTTAAAGACATTCCAGCTTCCAAACAAAGAAAAAGCTTACCTTATTCTACTTCATATAGGGATATTTCTATGTGAGGTATGAATTTCAGGCTCTGTACTAGTGTTTTATGTTCACAGAGCTATGAACACAAATCACAATGATTACAGATAAGATATGGCTGAAAAACTAACAGATTTTTGATTTCTTTTTAGGTAGATTGAACCACTCTTCTTTTTCAACCATTCTTTTCTGCAAAGACATCTTAAGAAAAAATCTGCTTAATGTTATGGGAGCACCAAGAGTTGTCATTGGCAAATGGCACATTCTGAAGTCAGAGTTTATTCAGACAAAAAATGGCAGCACAGTATTTGGAGTGAAGGGGAGGAAGATGGGGAGGGTGGAGATGACCCTCTTTATAAAGGTCCTTATAAAGAATTTCACTAAGGGTTTCGCCCCTATGTCTTCAGTGCTAGAACCATTGTTGACTCATTGTTGGCTCTATATATGGTCACATATATACCTCTGGAGTTTAATTAGACTGATTAATTAATTATTTGTTTTAGGAGTCTTCTTGGGCAAGGTGTCTGGAGCAGGAACTGGTAACTTATAAGCAAGGTTTTCTTATCTCTGAATCTGGCTTTCTGCCTCACTTCTGTCATTTTTCTTTTTCTTCCCTTCAGTCCAGTTTTGTAAAGGGTCTTTGCTAAGCAGCATAACTGAACAACTGAATTAAACAAAGCACAAGCAGAACTGTTGATGATGTCAGCAGTGGCATCTGGTCAGACCAGTGTGTCCACAGACATGAGAATTGGAAACCAGAGTGGGTTTATGTGTTAGCAGAAAAACAAAACAAAAACAACTTTGAGTGGATCATGATCTGCTAACAGATGAAAATACAGTGGCAGTGGAGGAAGTTGGAGGGAAGAAGTAGCTGATCAGCCATCCATAACAATGATCTCTGTTCCATTGACTTCAGAAGAAGATTCGTAGTTTCTATTCATTATAAATTGGTTTGCCACTCGGGAGGGAATATAAAGAGAGTTAACAGATGTAGCAAGTCACTTTTTTGGAGTGCTGGAGGCACAGCTACAATGATTACAGCTGTATGAAGAAGGCTGCTATTAGTTTTAAGGGAGAATGTAAACTGCAGATAACAGATAGCAGACATGAAAGTGGCATAATATTTTATGGGCCTAAGTTCCTGAGATATTTCATTGTAATAACACTATAAATCTTCTTTGTTATTTATTCTGCAATTTGATAGCATTCCAAAAAAGAAAAATATATTAACTCCTGTCTGTTATGGTGCGTACAAATGAGTTACCAGTGAAGCACAAGTATTTTTTTGTTCCTCTTATGTGTGCATAGTTGTTAGTGAGCATGATTTAGATATCTCTTCTCTAACATTCATGGCATATTTTTTGTTTAGTAAAAATAACGCTATTGTGAAACAGAAAATCTTTTCCTTGACTTTTATTAAATTTATCAGTAGTCCATGTGCAAATTTTGCTGATGTAGATGTATTATTATTATTATCATTTTTGGTTTTAGGTTCTTTTTTATTTTATGAAAAAAATAAACCTCTTAATAACAGTGGAAGAGAACTTGAAATGTTGAATTGCTGAATTCCCTTGGTTCTCATCCTGTTCTCTCCTTATTGCTCTTAGTCTCATTGCACCTTTCACCATCCTTGAACAACTCCCAGTCTTTCCTGCTCACCTATTCCACACCTCTCTCTCCTCTTTGGATTTGCTGCTGTTTTTTTCCTCCAAATTTCTTCTCAGAACCACTGTTGCCTTGCTATCTATCCAGCCTTGGATCACTGCTCTTTATTTCTGTCCATCTTCCCTCTTATTTGGCAGGTTCAAGTTGTTTCTTTGCTGTTGTCACTTTACTCTTCTTTCTAGGATTCAGTCTCCTTGTTTTTCTTACTACTTTCTGTATTCTTGCTACCAGTGTAGCAAGATGATTTTTTCTGTGTTGGTAAACACAGAAGATACTGCAAGTCCACTGTACTCTCAGGCAGCAGCAACAATAAGTTCCCTTGTGAGGGAAGGATGGATGTCAAGCTGGGAAGTCAAGTCTGCAAGCCAGGTTCAGGGTGTGGAGCAATGGGGCGGGTATGAGCCCGGCACCTGTATGACTGCAATATTGCCCAGGAAGGGAGCAAAAGCAAGAGCCTCAGAGTAAATGCAGCTGAAGAGACAAATGGGGGAGATTTCTTCCTGCTCTTTCTCAAACAGCTTCATGGCCAATTGCAGCTTCTGAAACACCTCTTGCTTCCCAGGGAGCTGGCCTTGATCACAGACAGCTACACTCCAGGGCTGGGGGAAACACTTCAGCCTTTGACACTGCATACTTGAACTGAAAGTACTATATTAAGGGCCAAATCCAGTGTCATCTTCCACAGATTTTTAGGTGTCCAACTCAAGACAAGTTTTTCCTAGCTTCTGCAACAGCTAAATGGTTTGTCTGTTTGCTATGATACTGTTATTCAACATTAAATCTTTTTTTTTTTTACAAGTTTTTGTTTATGTATTTTTAATGTACTTTAGCATAGGTGAGTACAAATTTTATAAATGTTCTTCCTGAACATCTAGAAGTGGGCTTTGGATACCAAGTGTATATGTACTGCTGTCAGTCTGCATCTTTAATATATGATTCCACTGGTATCTCCATGAAATAAATTATTGCTTATAAATATCCTGGATGGTTTCAGTTGAATTATGGGATTACAGAAAGAAATGCAAAGGGCCAACAGAGGTTACCTAGTTTATCCTTGTCTAAAGGGGTCAAAAATAAAGATGCATTAACAGTTTGGGATTTTTTCTAAGTCTGAAGTATATTACATTTTGCAGTTTGTTAATGTGTTGGGTTTTGTTATGTTTTTTTTTTTTTTTTAAGCAATAATAAAATTTGCATATTCTTTCCCTCCATCTGTCTAAAGATAATTTTTTCAAGCTTTAACTTCTAAATTCTAATGCTATAGTACAGTATTATTGTTTAAGATAAAGGTATTACTAATTTCATCCAAGGGTAAGAGGCTGGTTTAGCTAAGTAGGCCTTAAAAAATAATAAAAAAGAAGTAAAAGTAAATAAATATTCCTGTGTCTTCTAACAAAATCACTGATTTTACCAATGAAATGCATGTCATAACTAGTCATATATATGGATGATTGATATTTCCATTCTGACATTCTGGTAAATTTTTGTGGAGAGTGCAATTGAGTAGACTAAAGGAATCACAGAATCACAGAATCATCTAGGTTGGAAGAGACCTCCAAGATCACCTAGTCCAACCTCTGACCTAACACTAACAAGTCCTCCACTAAACCATATCACTAAGCTCTAAATCTAAACATCTCTTAAAGACCTCCAGGGATGGTGACTCAACCACTTCCCTGGGCAGCCTATTCCAATGCCTAACAACCCTTTCAGTAAAGTTCTTCCTAATATCCAACCTAAACCTCCCCTGGCACAACTGTAGCCCATTCCCCCTCATCCTGTCCTTTGTTTTTGAAAAAAAAAAAAAATCTATCTGATACTTTAAGTTATTGAAACCTTAATTGATTACTGGGGCTGATTACAATCAGTATTTGAAAAAAAAGAAAAAGAAAAAAATCAGAATTACTTGTACGTTCTAAATTTGGTAAGGTTTTAAATGATGCTCTAATGGCATCTTATTTTCACTGATTGGTGAAACTACTTGTAGCCTTATTCCCCCAGTAATCTGCATCTTTTTTTTTAAGGAAAATTGGTGTTCTGCTACACTGTTTGGAAGGAATTCCTGACGTTGCTATAACAAAGCTAAGGTTTTACTCCTCATGGTGCTTTTAATCCTTTGCATTTCAAAGAGAGTCCAGGTACCTTGTGTCTCCAGACAAAGGGAGGCAGCCTTCCTTTGGCCATATCCTGCAGAAAACAGAGCTGCTTCCTCCGGTGGCTGTCCCTGCAGGATGCCTGACCCCCTCCCCTCCTCTCTGCAGTACCACTTCTCAGAGCCCCACCCCAGAGGCTGCTTCTCTTCCCCTTTAGTTCATCAGAAGCCATGCAGTGAAAATGGGCAGACAGATGTAGGCAGATCACCTTGATTTTTCAGCATTTCTGAAATATCATTAGTTTTATTTGGAGGACAAAGTTTAATTAATACAGACTATTAAAACTTTGAGTGCAGAAGATATCTAGCCTAGTTTCTCCTGTCTTATGGCATCTGTCTGCATCTGGGTAGGAAGGCAGGATTTCTTTATCTGTCTTGATGCCTTCAGTTTCCTTAGGCATGCTTTGGGCCAGAATTCTGGTAAAGAGAGCATTTTGCTTAGCCATCACGGAAGCTTTCTTTCCCTCCTTTGTCTTTCTAGTCCTTGGCTCATGTTGCTGCTGACACAGGCTACCCTGCAGCAAAAGTGTGCTCAGCCGCTGATCCTTTCCTCCCTATGTAAGTTTCCTGTGCATTTTGCCTGTCTCCCATTAGCACTTTTCAGTCACTGTCTTTCTGACATCTCATTGGAAATTTCCCTTCTTTCCCCCACTCTTTATAGTTACCACTATTCTTTTCACCACTGTGCAGTTCTGGAGCAACAGAGAAACGTGTTTGTTGAATGTGTGTCAAAACCATTTAGATGAGAAAATAGGAGAAAATCATCGACAAAAACTTTAAAAACACATCTGTTTTCACAGGAACAACTAATAAATGAATAACATTAATCATAATTCATAACATGTAGGGGATATTTCTCAGATCATCACACACTGACACTCCATGAAAATCTGTTTGGTGAAAAAATTGCTGCTAAACTCTTCACTAGACATTTTTCTTTGACCTTTGTATGTACAGTGTCTGAATTTCCTGAAGTATATTTAGTGATATATTTATGTATAGCCACAGTGTCTGTTTTAAGATCAATGTTTCTATATGTTAAAATTCATACACTTGCACAGCAATGTTATTTGTTTTGCACAGGTGAGAAAAGGATAAACAGGAGAACTTCAAATGTGAACAAAGAAACTAAGACAGCCTCCTTTAAAAAAAATAAAAATCTTAGTGTTAATATTTCTCTTACTGTTGGTTTTGTGTCTTTTTGTACATCAGGTCATGATTTCAGCTGAAAAAAAATGATTCTCAACATTTATTTTACTGCTGGGCAGTTGATAGCTCAGGACACGGAATGAAAATAATGATAAGGTGAAAGTTTAACTCAAAATTGGTATGAGTCACTTTTGAACTAAAAAAGACTGTACTGCACCAAATGACTAAGGTCGCTGGTCACCAACTGCTTCAAAGGGCAGTGTGCAGCTCTTTGAAGCTAGGACCTAGGACCATGCCTAGGACCACGCATTCAGCTTCAGTCTCTTTATTCTCTGCAAAATAGCTCTGGAGTATTTTAAAATGCTGCAGCTACCCCCAGAATATTAAGCATTTATCATGCGTACTCAGTGCTGGTACCTTCTTTTTCTTCTTTTTCTTCTGAAAAGCTGGATTGCCCAGAGCATTGAACCATTAAGACTGTGGACAGGGGTGCAGTTGGGTCTGGCTGCTCAGTCTCGTTATCTGAGTGTCCAAAACCCTTTTCCTTATCCCACAAAGGGGCTGAAATTTCCCCTTCTGTCAAATAGTGTCTCAGAACTTCTCCTCACTTTTACTGCTTCTCAGCACAGGACATAACTCTGCAAATTGCCAATTTAACTACCAGAAAGCCTGAAAATGCAAAAGACAGCTGAACACCACTCCTACGTGCCTAGTATATATTCATTTTGTTTCCATTGGAGTATGACAGCTCCAAAGAGGCAAAGGTAGTTGGAACTATTCCTTAACTTTTGCGTCTGGCTTTTTTGAAACTTGCCTGTTGCTGATACATATTCTTGAAGACCATAAAACCACCTTAGTTTTGTGTCAGTGCATCTTTTTATTTCTAGCCTCCTTAAGAGATAACTTGCATAAGTAGAAACTTGAAATATATATATATATAGATTAATTTATTCTTTACAAAATTAATTTTTTAAGAAAAATCTAGATAGATAGGTATTTTTGTTTGATTTTGTATTTTAATTTTATGATACATAGAGAATGTCTTTCCAAATAATCTATTTATCATGTTCAGAGGTTTGGGATGGAAGAAAAATTATTGTATTTGTTCAAACTGTTTATTTTTAGCATTTTTCTCCATCTATACTAAAATGTTTTGTGACTATTCACTTATTAATATTTCTGAGAAGCTTCTTTGGGGATGAGAAATTCCCTCAGTCTGCAAAATGGGAGCATCTGTTCAACAAATAATGCAGCAAGTACTGCTTAACCTTTACTGCAGTTGCATTCCCTTTCCCCCAAAACAATTAAAAACGAAAACAAAACAATCAGCAAAGGAGTGAGACAGCCATTGCATTCTGTTAGGTTGTATCTCCGAGCAGGTATCATATATATCTACTTTGGTATGCTAGACAGTGTAATTCATTAGGAAGAAAACGTGTACGAGACTTGAAATTACCAAAAGAATTCACCAGCTGGCTGGTGAATTCACCTTACGATATACATTTAACTTCTTCCTCTAGCCAGGATCCAAATGAGAAACTTTTAAGGAATCCATTTTCCTTAAATTTTATAGGCATGTCCTCTATACATATGTTAAACAGTGTAAATAAGGATTAATTCACAAAGCTGGACAAAACTTTGTTTTTCTGTTACCACGTGCTGGCATATGGGCTGTGTTGAGTCCCACGCAGTAAGGAACACTTGGCTACTGCTTTACTTCATATAGATCTGGTAGTACAGAAAAACTTGACATTGTATTGCAAAATTCTCGCGCGGGCAATGTTGGCCAAAACCTGTTGTTACACTGTTAGAGTCTGGCTCTTGTCTTCTCCTGAGCTTGCACAGGATTACTAGTCTTTGACTGCAACCATGAGACGAGTACAAAGGGAGATGAGTTACTGTCTACAAAGTATATTGAGGACAGATCCTCAAGGCTCCACACCCTTTTTTTCTTTTTGTCAAATTATTTTTCTCCTGTTTTAACAATCTTCTGTTTTAACCTGCTCAGGCTGTCTTGGGAGAGCCTCATTATTCTCCAGTGTGTTTCAGAGCTGCTTCAGTAAGAGACAATGTGTGTTACTGTCATTGTTAGCAAGAAATATCTCTAAGTTCAAAAAGAAACATTATGAAAACAAACATCAGTTGCAGTGAGGGAGCGGGCTGAATTCCTGGCACACTCTTAAGATGCCTCTATTGGAATACAAGTTCCTAAAAACTTAGGGTGTACGTAGGTGTCTGATGTTAGGGGGTAGGAGTACTGAGTTTTATTTGCTTTTAAGTAATAAGACAAAATGTTATTAAATCTTTAATATTATTTTGGTCAGAGGGGGACATTAATGAATTGTAATGGCTATGTCTGGCAGTTGCATCGGACAATCCTGCTCATGACTAATTTGTTTCCATCTAAAAACTAGTTAACTAAATTTTTTTCTGTATAACTGTTCTACCTAATTGGAGTGAGTTCAGAAAAGAGCAGCATGACTGGGAAGCTAGGGAAAGTGCTTTTGAGGAGATTAGAGAAATTAAAATTCATAGCCTGGTCCACTCATGAATATTGGAGGGAAATGATTCCTGGAGTATTCATGGCAGCAAAAATATTCCTGGCCTTAGAAATGGTTGAACATGGCTTAAAAATCCAGCAATCTCTGATCCATGTTTTAAATCTATTGGTGTAACAGGGAGGAAGGCATGCAGGTGTCTCCTTTATGAGACTGGGATACAGCCATTTGCATGTCAACAAGCACATGAAAATGAACTCATGACCCATAGGCCTGCTGTGCATAATGAAGTAACTGCTTATCCAAACTGTCAGCATGGAGTACAGAAGCTGTGATAAACCCTGCAAAACTACTAAAGACAAAAAGAGCTAGTCCCTGCAGTGGCATAGCACAGTCAAAAGTGGTGTCTAAGGTTTTGTTGGAAGTACAGAATAGTGTGCTTCTGTATTTTGTTGCTTCCCTTGTTTCAGTATGTGCAAGAACCTCATGATGCAGTCTGTTGGACATCATAATGCTTCCTCAGGGAAGAGCTGAAACCCTTCTTTTCCTTAATTGATAACAACACATTATAAACTTATTGCTTCCTTCAAGGTTTTATACTGTTGCTGCTTTCCAGAGTGCTAGAACAGCAAAACTGCTGAAGCAGATCTTTTCTCATTGTGCTGCATGGATCCTCAAATACCACTGTATGAACAAGCAGGAGCCAAGAAAAAACTGCATTAGGAACTTAAAAACACCACCACATTATGCTATTTCTTCCAACTCCTTCTCCATAATGATTTTTTTTCTCTTTGTGAATGAACAGGAGTCTAGTCACAAAACCTTGACATTTTCTGCAAATTTCCTGAATCATTAGTACTCTGCCAAAACTCATACTTCTAATGGGGGAATTCAAAAGGCTCTGAGATTCCTAATACAGAGAAAGTTCTGAATGGGAAAGAAAACAAACAAAAAAGCAATACCCCTACTCCTTTCAGTGTAGGTTTTACATGCACTTTTATCCCTATATTCATGTTCATTTCCCTTTGTTACCGCTACCATTTCATTGCAGTAAACACAATCATTTTTACGTAGAGACCCACACACTGAAAAAAGGCCTTTAGTGGCTAAAAGCAAGAAAAGAACTGGCCCTAACAAGTTTATTTTCAAGTTTATTTTCACAAAATGGCTGAGGCTGGAAGGGACCTCTGGAGGCCATCTTGTCCAAACCCCCTGCTCAAGCAGGGGCACCCAGAGAGAGCAGGCTGCCCAGGACCACGCCTGCTCGGCTTCTGAAGATATCCATTGAGGAAGACTTCACAATCTCTCTGGCAACCTGTGCCATGCTCAGTGATCTGCACAGCACAGAAGTGCTTCCTATGTTCAGAGGGAACCTCCTGTTTTCCAGTTTGTGCCCGTTTGGGCACCAGGACAAGAGACACCACAGAAGGAGCCTGGTTCCATCTTCTCTGCAAACTCCCCCCAGGTATTTATAGATATTTATTAGGTTCTCCCTGAGCCTCCTCTTCTTCAGGCTGAACAGTCCCAGCCACTCCTCATAGTCTCTCAGCCACTCCTCATAGGAGAGGTGCTCCTGTCCCTTCATCATCTTGGTGGCCCTGCATTGGACTCTGTCCAGTATCCCCATGTCTCTTTTGTACTGGGACTCCAGAACTGGACACAACACTCCAAGTATGGCCTCATGGGTTGATGCACCTAAATGATATTTTGTCACTGATTGGAGAAAAAAAAATTAAAAAAAAAAATAGACATGTTTCAGAAGCTGTTAATAAATCAAACAGTAGTACATAAGCAAATAGCATGGACTAATTCTGAATATTGCATCATTCTGAATGGTTACCACATTCTACAGATGTGTAGTCAAATCTACATATTTCATATATAGTCCAAGTCTTAAACACACTGAGGGGACGAGATTGTGACTGTAGGCTTTTTGATTTGTATTTCTTGAAAGTGCTGCAGCTGTATAATATAGTTTTTTTTTGTTTTGTTTTTTTTTTATCTCATCTTTACAGGACAGATGCACTTTTAATAAGTACATTAAATGTAGAAATATGCCAGCCTCCTCAGACTTTTATAATACTTTCCTGTTGCTATGGGAAAGTACAGTACTTCACCTTTCTAAAAGCTAATAAGAGAAATAGAACATTTATTGTACATATATATTAAACCAGAGAAAGACAGGTTCATCACAAGATAAGAGCTCCATGGTAGTGGCATACATATGATCGTCTTTAATAAAATATTTTTTCTCCAGTTTAGTTCCTAACCATACCTTGAACCATAAGCAGCCAGCCACACCAGTTTTGAAATAAAGGTGTTGTGCAGGATAGCTTCAGGATTTTAAAATGATAGTTGCCTTTGAGGTTTGGATGATGAATATTCCTGTTGATTACTAGAATATTAGGTTTTGAAACTAAAATACATGGATCATTTGTTTTCTTAATCATTACAGCAGAAAATGCCTGTAACTTTGTGTAGGAACTCATCTGAAGTCATCTAACAGCTCTACAGGCCATAAAAATGTAGCTTTTTAGATGTATGGACAAGCATAAGTAGATGTAGTCCTAATTTGCCTAACAGAAAATGACTGAATGTGGAGCTGTGAAAACTGCTACTCTGTCCCATCATTTCTACCAGCTTAATCTGAGGCCTCCCAGTAGGCCCTGTTTGCAGAAGTAAAATGGTTGGTAAAGGTGTCATCTGATCCAGTGTGTAATTGCAAAAGTATTAGTGAAAGAAGAAAATCTGCAGGTCAGACGCTGCTTTTACTATTTTCTTTCCAAATGTGCAAAGACTGAAGAGGAGGGTTGTGCAGGAAAGCAAACAAACAACAACAAAAACCCCACACCATTTTATTATAACCTGGGAAAGGATGTTTTACTTGTAAGGTTAGTAAGAGAAAGGAAGTTCAAAGAGGTATTCAGATAATATTGGGAATTGAAGATGAGACGTGCCTCAGGCTTGAACTTTTTTATAAATGTTTGCATTCCCATTCAGGGATTCCAATGACTGGAGAAGCAACAGTCATTTAATTTTAGAACCAATATATAGCAAGCTTTTTGTGGGGTAAGTTTTCCTTTACCGATTCTCTGTTGGGTGTGTTAACCCAGTCTGAGCCTTATGATAACACAGCTGCATTACAGGTAATAAAGCAATTGGGTCCAACTGGCCATAAGTAGCTACATTATACTGCAGTTCTCCAGTATGGACATACATTTATGCTTACAAACTTGGCAGTGGCAATTGCTGCTACTGCAACATCAAGTGAACATAAAAGGAAAAACAGGTCTGTGGGCTGAGGACATAGTCATACAATTTAGAAATAATTTAGTTTACCAAGCAAGCCAGTGGGCTTTGCAGTAAAACAAAACAGAATTTGATTACCTACTATTACTAAATGTGATTTAACCTTGTTTAGGAAAGAGAGGGTCTCTCTCTAGTGCTTTGCTAACGCTTTATAAATTAAAATGCTGCAGTTACTCCCATGGCCATTCTGTTTAATTTACAACCCACTTGCATACTAGCTATTTAAGACATAATTGTATAACATGTTATGTCAATTAATTTTATAGAAAAAATGAAACCACCTGTAGCTGTTATGTCATGGGAGGGAGCTGGTAATGGTTGTCTTATGGGATTCTTTTTGGCTCTTGTTTTCAGGTCAGTAATGGCAGCAGTCCTTTGATATAGATCAAAGTAAGAACAAAAGCTTCTAGGAGCAAGTGAGAGTTGGAAGGTGAAAACAAAGAAAGGAAAAAAAAAAGTAGTAAAATCCAATTCCGTAGCATAGAACCAGACTACTAAAATGAGGAAATCAACTTTAGATGTCTACAGCCACAATATTGTTTCAGTGTAATTTACTTCTAAGGATGAGACCAAACATTCAAAAGCTTGGATATCATATTTTCTCCCTTGATTACAAACCAATGAAATCTTATCTTGCCTGTACAGGTGTTGATTTTTTTTTTTTTTTCCCTCAGCCTATATCCACTTACAGTCATTAAAGATCTAGGACACTTAGTATAAATATTAAAGATGATATATGAAGTCTGACAAATTTCATCTTGGGTAATTACACTCTGCATAGCTCTTCTACCTAGAGAAAGTTTTTCTGCAATTTTGGTAATGTAAGTATTCTGCTGGTGTGATATTGTGCTCTTCAGTAGCTGCAGCACTGGTGAGATGAACAGTGATTTCATATATTAGTCTCATTTTTCTAAGCATTTTATGAAAATTACACAGTATTGTGTGTTTATCTGTAGCAGCCTATGCAGGAGGTTTTACATTCAAGAAAAGTGAATTATTTTACCCAATAAAAATTATTTCAATCGTTCTGAAATGGATCTGTGTAAATTAATTACTCCTGGTGGTTCCCCAAATGCTTTCTACTTGCCACAGCTTTCTTCTTTAGATCTGAGATATAAACATTTCTGTGTAGAAAACTGAAGATTATTGCCTGTGAACAGATTTCTTACTGGCTAGATAGTAGGAGGATTAAATTCATAATCAGCCAGATAGCTTGCCTAATACGCTCAGATCTGGCATCAACAAGAAATTGAAGATTACAAGTTCAGCTGACCTGCACGTAGGTGCCCTTTCTATGTTTATTTGACAGTTTCTTTCTCTTCTGGCTGACTGACATTTCCCTTTGGAAATAAGAGTACAGAAAGAAGGACAGCTAATTAATACCTCCAAATTTTGTTTCTATTTCTAGCTCAGCAGCAGTTTCCCTTTTCAGCCACTTTTAGGGAAAATCTCAAATAGTTTCTGATGAACTATTATTGCTAGCCAATTAAAGCTTTTTTTTTTTTTTTTCCCTGTAAATTAGTTATAGCACTGGGCAGATGTAATCATGTAGGAAAACAGTGTAATTCAAGTCAATTAGCAAATAATGATATATCCTCACCTTGAAAAGTGTGTTCCATTTTGGTCAGATCCATTCTACATTAGACAATAGCAGATAAAGAATGTCTGCGTAGAAGAGAAATGGAAATCAAAGTATAAAGAGAGCCTTTATCTTTGAGAAAAGGGTGAGAAGACTGATGTTTCCAAGAAGATGTTAAAACCAAAATATAGTGGAAAGATAAATTACTTCAATGTATTTGGGATCAGATAGGCGTTCTTATTTCTCTACTGTCATGTACAAAACTCAGAAGAAATTGAAAAGAGGGAGAGTTTATAAATGACAGTGAAAACTTATTGTAAGAACTAAAACAAAAGCTGTCATTAATAAATTTGAAATTTAAAACCATTAAAAGGAAAACATATACTTCCCATTTTTACTCTGCTAATTAGACTGACAGATTGTAGTTAAAAGATAAGATTTTACTGAAATTAAACTGTTACCAATGTAAGAGAAATATGATAATGCCAAATAATTTTGAAGACCTTTGAAATCATATAAAATTATAGAGAAATTTTATACCTTAATACATAAATCACAGAATTATTATTTATCTATTTTTAGAATTTCAGAACAGTTTATTCTGTGTTTGTTCTATTCATAGCATCCTGCATGTTATCCTGAAGCATTATGATGTGTTAAATTGGGTGGATTATTGTTTGTTTTGAAATGGCAGATCTTATCCTCTTTTAGTCAACTTTGAAATTATTAAAATTCAGTTCTAAGCTTTATAAATAATATCTTGGAGCATTTGTTTCTGCTTCGAAGAAGCAGGAGAAAATTGCAGGTACTCTATGAGTACACAGCAATCAGATCTAAAATTTACTTGTATATAATACACTGTGTTATTTCAGGCATCTATTTTATGTTCACTGCGTTCCATATGTGAATCATTCTATTTAAAATGATCAGAGTAGCCAATAATTAATTGGGATTGTTTGTGGAAAAATTATGTAAGGACTCCAAAATGTGTTTCTTCTACTAGATCCTGCCAATTTTGGCATATCTGCACTCAGATATGTTCAGAACTCCCTGAGGATTTGTGCTTCCAGAGAGAAGATACCTTCTACAGTGCTTCAGCACAGGTTTCTCTTCTATGCTTTCTTAGAAGAGAAAAACTTATGCTTGCACAGATAATCATCAAGGGTTCAGAAGGGGAGGCAGTAAGTCCATGGACATGATCTTCTTCAACATATTCTTTGAAGAACACCGTGCTTTGACATACCTGCTGCAGCCTCACACTGCAAGATATATACCCCTTATTTTGTGGGGTGGCAGATCAGCCTAACATTGTAGTTTTGTGTGTTTTGTTGTTAATTTGGGAGTGCTCTGTATTGGAGTTTAGCTACTGACATACTAATGCTTTCCCATAATTAATGGTTCGGTAAACCCACAGGGCAGTAGTGCCTGAATTTCAGGCAAAAGTTAAAGGTTCTACTTCAAATATTTGTGGAGAAGAATATGCAGCTAGCAGAAGATGCAGTGTTTAGGTGTGACAGCTTTCTAACAATAGTGACATATACATATATATATATTTATATATTTCTTACAACTTATTGAAGAATCATAAGAACGTTTATGCGAATTTATATGTATTGCTAAGAGAGTACCATGATGCATTGCAATGCCCAAAACGAAAGAGGAAATTAAGACAAGAAAATAAATCAGTGCAATGCTTGGATATTATAAGCCATCCACTGCTGTTTCATTGCTTCATGTAAAAGATGGTGTTTTCTTTTGTAACTTGGATATGGCGATGATGAAAAATTCCTTTC
The DNA here is from genome assembly GCF_009769625.2 of Cygnus olor. Lineage (NCBI taxonomy): Eukaryota > Metazoa > Chordata > Aves > Anseriformes > Anatidae > Cygnus > Cygnus olor. Next base: position 60,071,810 of record NC_049172.1, read on the forward strand.
CTTTGAACAGCTTTTAAAATTTGCTTGTAGTGTCAATATAGGCATTGACACTACATTTCCTTTAATACACTATGCAACAGAAATAAAGGCCTGTCACAGAAATATTTATTTTTAAATAATACTCAAAATATGAAGTGAGAGAGAGAAATTACACTTCACTATGAATTTAGGAAGTAATCAGAATACAATGAGGTGTCTTATATTTAAATGAATTTTATAATATCCTTGTTCAAGAGTGATTTAATTTTCAAATGCCTAGAGGTATGGATTTTTATTTTTTTTTGATAGAATGACTTCCAGAAGAACTGAACTCTGTAAATTGCACTGTTGTTTGAATCTGTTGCATAGTGTATTAAAGGAAATATTTCATTCATCACTTCTTGTTCCTTTCTATGTAGTTTATTAACCTTACTGCTTTACATGGAGTTTTTACGTGGTTCTTCTGACCTAGAGAACTATCATGGGAAATTACAGGAAAATTCTACCTCCCCCTCCCCCCCCCCCTTTTTTTTAAGGAGGTAATCTTGGAAGTCAGTAATCAATTAGTATTAGTAAGCAAGTTTATATATTAGTAAGAAAGTTTGTATATTAGTAAACAAGCTGAAAAATTCTTCTGTCACTCACCTGCAGAACAGGCAGAATTGACCCCCAAAACTCAAAATGGTAGTCTCTGGTCCTTTCAGTTTTTAGAAGGGATGCAGGTCTCTTTCCTTGTGTGAGGACAAAACAAAAGACTGGTTATGGCTGACACCATTTCTTTCTGGGTGGCTTTCTGCACATGGGTTGGCACATTCAGTGGTGGAATAAATGGCCTCTCCACTAAAGAGTGGAGAACTCAAGAACATGAGGTAACCTAAACTACTGCAAAAATGTGGGCCAATAAATTTCTCCATTTTAATAGTTTCCCTGATACTATTTATTAATAACTCCCACCGTTATATTGTGACTGTTTGCATTCCATTAGGATTATTTCTTTAGTGTCTGTAAAAGAATACGGTTGAAAGTTTTCATCCTGGGATCACACTGATCCCTGAAATATTGTGAATGGTTGGCCATGCTTGATCACTTGAGAAAAAAGAATAAATTTTTGGAAAAAAAAAGATAAAAATAAATGGGAATAAATGAAAGGAGAATATAGAAATCAAAGGTGAGAATGAGGGAAGAGAAATATGTCAGAGCCTTAAAAGGGGAGGATTATATGCAATAATAAAAAATTGCAAAGGGGAAACAAAATGTTACTTTTTTTTTTTTTTTTTGAAAAGGAGCAGAACTTTGCAGGAAAATATATTGAATAACTATTTTACAACATAAGAAATGTACAGGTTGAGGATAGTGAATTTTGTTTGATTTATTTTTATTGTGCTTTCCTCCTACATCATTAGCTTTACAGCTTAATAGGGAAAGGAATTGACATTCAGCTTGAGAGCACATACAAATATTATAGAACTCATGATATTTTAGTATTAAATATCCAGAAGATTGAAATTAGAGAATATTGTTGCTTATATACTACATAGATATAACCTAAAACTAACTGGAGTCCATGTGATTTCCCAATGAGTAAAAATATACATCTCCTGGAGCCCTGTCTATAGGGAAAATTCTGTGATTTGTTATTGTAATTAACTAAAGATAGCCTTCAAAGAAAAACAAACAAAACCAAGATGGTAGTCCCTATGAAATTATGTTCTTCTTTCTCTTCATGGCAGTCTGTAAACAACAGATTGTTAATGTTACAATTTGTTATTATCCATATTTAAAATAGTAATAGCTTCCTGATCAAAAATAAAAGTTTCTAAGCTTTTCAAAAAGTTAGTAAAAACTGTTTCTAATGGAAAGAGTTAAGTGACCTAAGATTAGTGGTCACTACCAGTCCTCATTTAAGAGACTGTTTTTAGTGTTAGATTATATGTGTTTCTTGATATATATTTTTTTTTTTCTGACAGTTCCTTTTACATTACTGCCTTGTATACACGTGGACAGGATTTAGTTAAATTATTAGGATGGGCACAAGATTAGTGTTTAGGGTTAACCTTACACTTTGTATGCATGTGCAGATCCTATTTTTCACACTGTGTACCCTCCTGGAAATCACGTTAATAAACACAGGGCAATTAATTTTATACAGACTGTCCCCTAAATCATCTGGGATCACAAGCTTCTTTTGTTTTTCCCCTGATGCACAGCCTAGGCAAGATCTTCCCAGTAGCTGTTGAAAATGCCTAATTGCCATTTATAAGATCAGGATTTGGGGCTCGACACTTCTAGGTTAATGTTCTGAGACAGAAAAGCACTGTTCTGTTTCTCAATCAATAAATAATACATTCTCCCTGGCTGCAGAATAGAGGTTTGGACACTGCATGTCTCCTTGACAGCACTATATTTTGCTAGCTGGAGGCACCAGTCGTGCTGATGTGCATTTCTTTAATTTTCAGTCTCATTTAGACTAAAGATTTTAATTAGATGCTGGTGATGTTTAAGAAGAGGAAGGAACAGTGCTTCCCTACATTATTTCTTGTAATGCAGAGGGCAGGGGTTTTCTGATGTGCAGTATTCGGCATGTGTGGAAACAGATGTCTGTCTTTAGCAAACTGTCATGTGTCACACTTAACAAAAATTGTACTAAAATAAGCTGGGGAAGGACTGTGAAGCTCAGGGAGAATCGCAAAGCCTGGGTCTGGAAGCACCGGAGTGCAGAGTGCTGACAGCAGCGTGCTCCGTCGTGCAAGTTTGCAGGGAGCATTTCTTCTTGGCACCGACACAGCAAAGTCTTCACTCCTGACACAGATGTTCCTCCAGCAGCTCTGAAGTAAGGCTGCTTGCCGGATACCATGCCATGCCCGGGGGGTAGTGGTCCACCTCAGCCTTACAAGTTGACTCACTACTGATTATCCAGTGCTTAGAGAAGCATGAGATGCGGGGCTATATCTAATAATTCTGTCTCAGCTAGGGTGGCTGGTGGATTGCCACAGCCCAGTGCAACGTCGCTTTGCACCACTGCAACTTTCTTCAAAGCAAACTATTGGTAAAATCCTCTCGTTTCCCTCTGATCACGAGCTGGTGTGACGACTGGAATGATTTGCCTGTTGGAAGAATGTTGACTCTAGAGTGGGAGTCGGAGGGACTGCAAACAGTGGGTATTGTTGTGATTATATTTGCATCTCTGAAGCTGCTTCATTTGCTGGGACTGATTGATTTTTCTGAAGGTAAAGTGGTCACTTGCAGTTTGTGCTGTTTGTAGGTGTGGTATCTGATCTGCTAAAATAGACTTAGAAAGCATCAGGTATAAAAGCTGGGAAATGAAAATGCTTGGGAAGTGAAAATAGCATTCAGACTAAAAATCTCGGTTTGTTCCTGCTGGTTACTTTGTTATTGTAAAACAAAAGTATATGCTAGCATCAGGTTGGAATTTTACAAGAAATTAGAAAGGATGAAAACAGTGTACATAACATTTATCTGTCAGTTGCCTTTGAAAGCTGTTCACTGATAGAAACTTGGTACATTTAGTGGATCTTAGTTCACATTTATAACACTTTGCTTTTCTGATTTATGATGCAGTTAGAGTTTTGTTCTGTCTCGGTATCTGTCTTTTACAAATCAGTTTCATAGATAAATGCAAAACATTATTACTATAGGATAGGTAATATAGGTGCAAGTTTAGGAACAAATCTGCTTTACACCTTTCAGAAAAATTCATAGATGCCAACATTAAATATGGGTATTTTAAATATATAACAAATGTATGTTTTAAAACTCATTTGCTTGCTCCGATTCCTGTCTGCTCTCTACTATATGGGTTGTATCATTTAGTCTATGCTCAAAGAAGACATCACATTAATTTTAATAGGATTTTTATCTCTATACAGTGTTTGTTTAATACATACTTTATAGAAATAGGCTATTTCAGTTCAGTTATTAATGAGATCTTTGGCTGTCAACTTTTCAACTAAATTTCTTAGTGTGGACTGGTGTAGTAAACAGAAGCTATTCACTCACAAAAACCTTTTCTCAAAAACTACTTTTTTTTTTTTTCTTTGTGTTTGTACATGTGAGACCAAACCTCTTTTACTGTGTAACTGTTTCAGTGAGAAACACATAGCCAAGAAGAACACTCCAGCTTTCTGAAACATTAACTTTTCATCATGGAATAGGATCTTTGATGGCTGCAGATTCACATCATCACCTCATAAAATCATTCAATGTGCTGATAAAATGTGAAATCTTTAACATAGCACTTCTGTAGTTACTGAACTATTTAAATAAATCATCCTTAAAGCCATATGTGAATAAAATATATACCATTTCCTATTTTTCTGTATAATACATTTGTTATGGAATTGTAAAATTACTATTTGAATTCTAAACAAATGTGTAATTTTTTCTCATAACAACCTTTTCTGTTTGTTTCTTTATGCTCCGGGTGTGTAGAATTTTTAGCATTTAAAAATTCCTGTTACTAGATATGTGCTAACTTTATTTTTATTCCACATAGTAACATAATTTATAGAAAAATAATTATATGTTTATACACTTTTTTTAGCAGATGTGCACAGTTACATCTCTTTCTTAACTTTTCACAGAATGATGTTGCTGTTAAGTCTGGGAAAGCGTTTCATGTAATTTCAACTATAAGCTTTCCAAAAAAAAAAAAGGTAAAAATTGTACCAATTTTAATATAAATAGTAAATTCAAGACAGTATAACATCAGAAATCTAACTTTTTGTGTTAATATACTTATTAGTGCCATCCATGATAATACAATAATTTCACTCAAAAGTACCCAGTGACATAAAACCAGTCTCTAAATGTAAAAAGCCTAAATATTATAAAGTAGAGTGTATATATATAACATCTCCAGTGTGAATGGCTCCAATGACTTAGGGGATTTCTAGTTCCCTTAAGGCTGATGTAGCCTATTTAACTCATCCATATTGTTGCACTGCCATTGCCATTAAACAAGAATTCTGCCCCAAATGATTAAGGAATATTTGTAAGGTATTCAGAACTTATGGGCTGTTGTCCTCACACTGAATGCAAGGCCAGGTTTGTTGATATGCAAGGAGGACCATGACATTCAGGTCAATGTTGATCCTGAAACCAAAATGGGCAATAAGCCCACCCCATCTACCCCACAGAGGCAGGGTGTGAAGCACATGCTGAAATATTTTTTTTTTTCTGTAGTTAGGCTTTCTGAAGCATTAACATGTTTGTCTTAATATCCCCAATATATTGACTTATTTTGAAAATGTCACTGATGGATAGGGCATGCTTGTCCCAGTGTTTGCCAATAAAGGGCACAGAAGACAGCTAAATAACAAATCCTTAGTTGCTATCACATTAAAATTACACTGATTTTTGTTGAAGTTGTTGTGATGCACTGCCTCAGTTTCTACCAGCAGAGTGAGTTGTCTAAGCCCAAACCAAGGGTAAACAGCAGAACTAGGACCAGAAGTGATCCACAAAAGCATTATGGTTTAAGTAATTGGAGTATTTCCATGCTAACCGTTCACTTTTCCTGTCTGTCCACACCCGTGTAGAGGTATCTGTAGCTTCACTGCTTGTTAATCTGTTTGCAGTGTGAAAATGCAGCAGCTTGTTTATTGTTTATTATCATTTACAGCATGACACAAACTACCCTATATCTTGTATGCAAGCACTTCATAAATTATTTTTTTAAAAGAACAAAGATTAAAAAAAATAGTGCACTCACAGGAACCAAACAAACAAATAAACAAACAAAACCACCTCTTCTTTGACACTACGGAGGTATTTTACCCAATATGCTTTTTCCCCATAGACCTCTCCCACAAAAGTGTACCTTCAGCTGTAGCTCACTGTGCAGTCTATGGTGGACAACTACCCTCCCTTGCTTTATATGGTGAAGGGGTTATGGTGAAGAAGAACTTGACTGTCCACACTTCTCCATGGGAAAGTTAGAAGAATCCAGGCAATTTGTTTATTTTTTGTTTTGTTTTGTTTATTTTTTGTTTTCAATGTTGAGTACTTGACAGCACAGGGAACCTGACTTGATCCTGTGTCCTAGTCTAGGAATTATGCTGTGCTGCTTCATCCTTCCTCCACTTTACAGACAGCAGGAAAGAAAGACCAGAAGGGGACAAAAACTGGCTTCACCGGAGCTAGCAAAGACAGAATTGAATCAATACCACTTTTAAAGTGAGAGAGTGAAAATCTCCTTTTCCTCTCCTTCCATTATTTTGTAAGTAAGTGGTTCGACACTGATCAATATTTTTCCTCCTGCTTACTTGCCAGAAACTTTTGCTGCTGGGCAGCTTCCCTCAAAGCTTTTGTTTTGTTACACAGCTGGAAGGGGAGTGGAGGAGGGAGTTCAGAACTGGAGCAAAGGATCAGAGCGCCAGACATAAAGGGAATTCATCCACTAGAAACAGGGAGGGGAGAGACTGGCAAAATGAAGGATTCACTTTACTTTTGTGTGCACAGAATATCTCTCATGTGGTAGCTGTATGGGATACTATATAAATATGCGTAAACAACATTACATTTCAGGGGACTGCATAAACCAAAGTCTTCAGTAGGACAAACTTAGTACTTCCTCCTTCATCATGCATTGATTATGTTGTATAACACCTCAAGTAGAAATGTTTCTTTTGTGAGTATAATCAACCAGTGATGCAATCTGTTCCACACCCTGCTATTCTCACTCTTTTCCTTCCATTAAACTCTGTTTTCTGAGCTTGCTATTATTTTTCAAATGCTTTTTAAGATTTCATTTCATATTTGATGTACGAATGGCCAATTAACTCAAAATCTTTTGAGCAGTAGGACCCACTAGTCATGCCCTATAGGTCTTTCAACTGGATGGACCATCAAGACTACTTGATCGTCATTTTTTCTTACTGTGATGCAAAATAAACAGTAGTTTACTTACAGTTATCAATAAACATATGTCTGTAAAGCCAGCTTTGAGAGTGAACACTATTGCTGTTGTGGTAGGAATTTGGAAATTAGGAGAGGGGGTTGTATTCTTTAAATAAGAGTATTTGTCTGTCTTTGGACAGTAAAGTAACAATTTTTCTTTCAAATCATCCAAAAGTTGGATGGACGGAAGTCCAGAAGTCATATTAGTGCATTTGAATTGATTTGTTCTGTCACACTAACATGCTGAAGTGTGTCCTTGAAATGTGTCCTTCTTTTTTTTTTCTTTCTTTTTTTTTTTCTTTCTTTCTTTTTTTTTTTTTTTTTCTAGCTATTCTGGACTCAAACACCTAAAAGCACATAGAGGATAACCTTAGGTCTGTCTGCAACCATCTGTGTTAACATGTTGTAAGTTACCCTTACAGCTTAGCAAAACCAGTAAGGTTTAAAATATTGCCTCAAGTGCAGTATGACTCTCCCCCTTAGTAAATGAATGATATGGGGAAAGATATACTGCTGACAAATTCTCCATTGCTTTGTACTCTTCTAAGAAAAAGGGCCCCAAAAAGCATGGGAGTTTTGAGGAGAGATACTTTGTTTAGATGTGACTGATAAGAATTATCCAAATTTTAATGTCCTTATACCTATGAACTGGTGGCTGTGCTAAAAGTTTGACTTCTATCAGGCTCTCCTATCATGCTCCCTTCCATAAAACATCTCTCTCAGATAAATGGAATGCAATATAGCATCACTCCACAATAAACAGAAAGGCACGGAATATACCACACAGAAATACGTCCTCTAGCCTTTCCTCAGCAGCTCTGTGTAGCACCTGATTAGGATCTGTTATCAGTAAGCTGTTCAGTTTACACGTGATGAAATGTCCATTTCTTGCATATACTTTTTTCTTCTCCAGAGACACTTGTGGGACTGGGGGAATTATTTCATTCTGAGTAAGTCAGTATGATCTGCCTCAAAAAATTCTGGATGCTGCTATACAAAAAAATGGATGCTGCTATGCTATTGTCAATTCATGGCATCAAGGCACGTAATATTGTTAAGTTTCCTGTGATCATCAGTGATCAGTGATGCTGTCACACCAGAAACAAGAACTAATAATTCCTTCAGCATCAAATATATTAGCACTTGTGCACTCATACTTTTTATTTATTTTTATTTATTTTTTTTGATTGCATTTGGGACACGCCATCTTAAATAAGACCATGATCTTCTTATGTAACAAGAGAACAATCTTAACGTAATTGTATCAAAACTGAGGATTTTGTTTTGTTTTGCCTTTACTTTAGTGGCTTTACTACCTAGACCCAATGATAAGATGCACAAGTTATATACAAATGTAAAGTAATGCACTCAATAAATGAAGACTTTGACTTGTCAAAAACAGGGAAATCATGCATCAGCCTGAAAAGCATGTTTGCTTTTACCAAACTATGAATTAAATGGGACAAATTGCATAAAAGTTTTGAGGAGGGCCTTATTATCTTATGGACATCTTTTCTTCAACAACTTCCCATGGACTTCCCATGGTAAGGTTTGTGTGAGGATAGGAATGACAGTATCAGCTTCTCCAGGGAATTTAACACCCAGACAGTCTGAATCAGTGAGGTCATTCTACGTCCATAGCACTCTGAATTCAAAGTTTGGGTACTGGCTGTATGAAAAGTGGAAAGACATATTTAAGAAACGCTTGAAATACCTGGTATAAACCAGGAAGATTTCTATAGGGACAACTTAGGTAGCCTTCACATGAGAGTTTCCAGAAGGATCAGATATTATGAATTTTCTGCACTGTTCAGATAAAACATTTCTTTTGCATTCACACACTGGGCTAGAGCTACTCTCTGGTTCAGGATCACACTTTTGCATCCTATCTTGGGAAAAGTACCTTTTGGCCACACTGCTGTGGGAGAGCCCTTCCCCTCGATTGAGGGATGCTCCTTTTGAACGTTTAGTTCCTAGTCTTGATTATTCTTCAAGAAAAGTTTCTTAGCGATAGTCATTTTAGTCTGAAGAATTGAGTATTTGCAAGCAATTAGGGCAGTTTGTCCATGTGTTCATCTTTGCAAAGACATAGTTACTTTTGAGCCTCTTCTGACCTTCTTTCAAGGAATGCTGGCTGAGTATTCATCTTAAGTAGATCATACAAAGACATGTTTGTTTGTTTGTTTTTGTTTTTCTTTATTTATTTATTTTACCACCTTTTCTGCCATACTAGATCAGACACCCCTTTTCTCAGGATCATTTTAGTGTCATTGTTCACGTAGATTCTGAATACCTGTATTGACTATAATACCTATATTGAGAAGTGACTGGAGTGAAATGTATTTGAATGAGCACTCCGAGGGGGAAAAAAAAAAAAAAAAAGGACTGGGTTTTATTAGGTTGTACTGTACGCATGAACTGTAACCTACCTTTAATCTCACTGTTACAGGTTGCTAAAATAGATTCTTTATCAACAAATTATATCAAAAATGAAGAAAAGACCACACCGAAAACATCCAGTATTCAAACATAACAGCCCCAAGAACCACTGCTGGGTGAAATAACATGGCATTTGAAAGGGAAGGATGTATTTTCTTTCAGAATATAGAGAAAAACATACAAAACAGAGGCAAGTAACATGTATTTGATACATGTAGCGAAGTCTGCATCTAACAGCACGAATACCAGAATCTTCCTAAAGAATGACCTGCATACATATTTTCCCTCTGTATGCTGCCATTGCTTCAGGTTCAACCTGCTTTTAAAACGTACCTCCACATAAACTAATTCATTTTAAGATGACAGAGATTTGCTATGACAAAGTATGCTTCTGAAACATAACTGCACTCAGTCAGCTGAGTTAAGGTGAGGAGAGAAAAGCATTGCTAATCGTGAATGTACTTCAGGGCTGAGAGTCTGGAAGGCTTTACTGTTAGAAAATGATACTTGCAAGCATAACTAAAGCATTACCTAAAGTGGCATTATAGAACAAGATTAAAAATATGCAGTAATGGAATGAGTGAATGAAAATAAATAAATAAGCACAAAAATCCTTAATCGTGCACTGATTAGTCACCTTTAGTCTCTTGTAATCTTAAATTATCTGTTCCTTGTTTGATGCAGTTTTCAATGAGAATTTTTTTTTAACCTTTGATATCAACAAGAACATGGGAGATACTAGATTTTTTAGGGATTTATGTCTCTGGATTATATGTAGACCTATATGAAACATCAAAATTTACAGAGCAGTTGAATCTCTTCCATGTAATGAGAAAATGATAATATAAAGCACTTATACTATAATTTTATCGTCCATTATGCATTTTAGCTCATAATAAAAATTCTCATGAAATTATCTTTGAGAAAAATTGTAAAAGCAGCCATATAGCTGAACTTGCAGTGTCATCTGGCACTTAATGTTGTATAACTGCTTCATGCTACTGTAGCAGCATAAAGAAGCATATATATCAGGCTCTTCAAGTTATAGAAATGTAATATGCCCTTCTAAAGGCTGCAGTCTCTGAACTTTCAGAACTACCATAACAGTAGATTGAGTACATGGTTGTATGCATCTGTGTACATCGGTTTAAGAGAAAGAAATAATCTAAAATTAACACTTTGCGTGACAAATTTTGGCACTAAGTAACTTGTAATGGCTATGGTATCCCAAGAGAACAGCAGTATAGTGAAAGGTCTGACAAGTTCTTAGGTGGTATTGGTAGAAGTTGGTCACTTTTTATTTAAAAAAAAAAAAAAAAGTCATTATTGGTCAATTTATTATTTGTCTATAAAATATATTAGTGATGAATAGTCTATAAATATTAAAGTAGCAGGCTGCTGGGTAGATTTAATATTTTATATTTGCTTTTAAATGGATGGATGGGTTCCATACTTGCATTTGTCTGATTTTCAAATGTTTATTTAGATGAATTGATCTTGAATATTCCTGATAGGTATCTGCCCATATTTTAGGTATATTTTATTTTCAGCCTTCCACTAATCACTTAAGAAAGAATGAGTAATGTCGTATAAAACAAACAATTGTTCAGACTACAGGGCTTTTGGAAGTTAGGAGGTATATTGATCCCAGTTCACTGAAATGAGTTAAGCCAAGATGAAATGCAGCAGTTCAGTGCCTTTTATGATGCTCCCAAAGGTAGTTTGTTCCTTGCAGATAAAACTGCTGGGTTTGGAGTGGGAAAGTGGATTTAGAGGAGAGAAGGGATGGTTGAGAATTACAAGAAAAGTAAGGTCTAGTTTGCTCCGTGATCTATCACCAAGCAAATAAGTAGCAAGGCAAGGAGGGACTCAAAATAGAAAAAAAAATGGGGAAAAAAAAAAAAAAAAAGGAAAGTAAATAATAATATTACATTAAAGCATGTACACCTATGTAAGAAGAGGAAATGTAACATTCCAAGCTTAAAAAAAAGAGAATTATATTCCCCGATAATCTAATGGGGACACCACACTAAGTCGTGACCCTTCAGACATCACAGCATCAGAACTGCTGGTTCATCCTGGCTATATCATCCTGACTATAATGTTCAACCTATGTACTAGCAGTTTGATTTCTTGATTTTTTTTCTTCTTTTCTTTTTTTCTTTTTTTTTCTTTCTCTAACTGCAAATTCTTTAATTTCCTTTGCTTGCTGATAAAAGATGGAGTTCTAGATTCTGCACATCATCATGAAATTTGAGCTCAGGTGAACTGGGTAGGTTGGCATTTGTATTGCAAGGTTGTGTTTTTGAAAAAGTAATCTGAATCTCTACCTCAGATGGCAATAGAAGAATAGTCCACTTGATGTGAAGTATCATTCTTGCTCCTGATAGTATCTTTCAACAAGTGGTAGGGCAGGGGTACTGCTTACACTGAAATAGTTACTGTTGTGTTTTTGACAAAACAGAGTGGGAGTGATTATTATCCTTAGATAACCCACATTCGGATTCTCCCTGTATTTCTTCTATAGTTTGAATTGTTTATAAGGTGCTTCATTATTTTTCTGTCAGATGGGTATCAATCGTTAACAACTTTAGTTGCATAATTGTAAGAATCAACATTAAATATTTAGAAAGCTGGGTTGGCATTTGGGAACCCTCATAATGATTCCCTTCCTTTTCACTAGAAAATAGTGAAAATTATACTAGTTAATTCACTGACTGTAGTGAAGGTAAAGAGATTAGAATTTGTTTCAGAGGCTATAGTAGTGAGGTCAGCCAAATAAGTACTGAGAGACACACATCAATAGAAGTATTGTTAATCACACTGTCAAAACCAGGAGCTCAAGTTTGAAACTTGATTGTTGTAAGTGATGGTTATAAGTAGGTTCAACCTGTTGAGACTTTTTAAACCAAAAAGGAACTCTGAATCCAATAAGAAATGCATTGGCATTAACCAGTAGCCAAGACTTCATTCTTTATTATGAATTATAATTATTTTCTTGTTGAGAAAGCAGGTAGTCTCATCTCAGATTCTAAAAAAAATGTGGTTCCAATATAAATTACAATAAGATTTTTACTGTAACATAGTAAGCATCTTCTGTTTTATTTCTATATAGTTTCTTCAGCTATAAATGTTTTGTATTGCCTATTTTTAAGCATTTACAAACCATTATATTTCTTCTTTATTACAAGTAATATATATTTGTTCTCATGATTATACACAGAGTAATACACTAATTTATGAGATATACAGCATATGTAAGACATGGTATAGCACATATAGCACGTATGTTATTAAATATATGGCAAATCATTTTCGATAATTTTCATTTTATGGTGTAATAAATGCAAGTACGCAGATTGGCAGTATCTCACAGACTGAAAAAAAAAATGTCAATTTGTATTTCCTTTGAAGTATCTCAAAATACAGGCCCTATTTCTTCATGTCTTACCCATATGATATTCTTTCAATACAATATATTTGTAAGATACACACACTTTTAATTTCAGCAAAAGATAATACTCTGATATTAAAATGTGGAGAATTTCTTTGGGATTCTAATATAAATATAAGAAATATAATTCATTTTAATTTAAACTTTTAACATAAATTATAAATAATAACTTGAAGGAGTATTTTTTATAGTTTGACATTTCAGATAGATTCTTTCTTGTCTTATTTCAATAATGACACACTGCAAATACATATTTCTTTGCTATATTTCAGTAATGAATAATATGATTTACATTGCTGAAAACAAGCAAACAAACAAATACCTGTTTCCAGTTATTTCTTCCTCCTCTGAGAAATTTTTATTCTCATTACTGCAGTCACTAAATGGACGCTAATCAATTAATTTCCAGTAATTGTTTAGGGATTGGATTCAGTTCCTGATCCTCAGATATATCAGAAAACTTTAATGCTTTTTTTTTGCTTGCTTGCTTGCTTTTCTCAGATGATCAAATATAATGCATTGAACTATATAAAATTCCAGGTGATTTCTTCAGAGTTTTTACGTCCACCACTTTATTCTCTTAGCAGAGTATTATGTGCAATATAGCACATTCCAAATATAGCAATCAACATAAAAGTATAGGCTGCTTTTTGTTATAAGTAGAGAACCTCAAAGTACTAACAATAAATGGATGCTTCACCATCTACCCATATATTACCATGAATTTGTGCTTCTGGCTTTTTTCCAAATGGAGATGAAATTGCTGAAAATAGTGTTATTAAAAGCTTTTATTCAGATCTCTTTACCTGTGCAAGGTTAAACAAATATCTCATGGATGAACACTTGAATAAAAGCACCTGAAAAGTCATAATTAAGTAAATTCCTTAATACTAAATCTTTTTCTTTTATGAGTTTTACTGAATTATGGAATTGTGCATCATTTGTATAACCGGAGACTATAGTCACATGCATTCTATCAGTTACTTTTAAAAAATAAGAGAGTGTCTGCCCAAAGGCTTTACAGTTCAAGGACCATTTCTGTTTGTGTAGCTTTGGAAGCAGCCAGGCTGTTGAGTCAGGGAGCAGCAATCTCATTTCTAGTTCTCTGCTGCTGAGGAATAAGTAGTGACAGGTCAATATTTATGGCAGCTCACATTTTCTTCACTCTGTATAGCATCCTAATCAGCAGCATCTGATGGGAGGGGGGACTCAATGCCATGCTCACATGAATAGAGAGCAGAGCAGAGCTGGTCTTTGGAGGCATCCTTACCTGAGTATAAATGGCAAATAACCTAATATTTACATGCAAAGATAACATACAAAGGCAGGTGAAGATTTTCTGCCTGCTACATGGACCACAGCCAGTCCAAGAGGCATTGTAACAGAGGCACGTTTTGGGTGCAGTGTTGAACTAGAAGTATTGTGATTTCAGATTTCAGAGAAAACATTTCTGAAAATTAGGCCATGTTTCTAGGTATTCATCTATGCTACCTAGTTCAGATGTCTACATTTGAAAATGGGGTTTAAGCATTGGTGGTCCTTGCATGATATTTATCCTCAGCAGAAAGTCTTTTTATTTTTTAATGCTTTTAGACCTTTTAAGCAGTGGTATATATGATTGGTCTCTTCAGTGAAATGAATCCAGGCAGGTCTAAAGCATGCCCTGGTACTTAATTTCTCCAGGTTTTGGTGGATTGATGTAGCGGACTCAGATGGCCGGAAAGCTGCCTGGAAACTACACCAAACTGTATAACACCAAGAAAACAATTTATAGAAAACGTATTTGAATACTCATGTTCATTTTTATTTCAAAAAACACAAGACTTACCCTGCAGGTAGTAAGAAGTATTATTTAACACCAAGTGATTCACAATGTATTATTACTGTACTACACAGTTGCATACTTCTGAACAACAACAACAAAAAAGTACCTAGTAATAGTTTCATTACTTTATTCCTATTATCACTGAAGTCATAAATTAGAGCATTCCTTCTGCTTTAAAATTTATTTCAGAATGCCTAAGAGAGTCTAGTTCTAAAAATGAATGAAAAATAAGCATTGTATTTACCTGGTTATTCTAAATAATTCACATTTTCTATTGTTTTTTTTTTTTTTTTTTTTCAGCTGTGGTCTTGTTGTGAAATATTTCTCTCAGTTGCAACCTTAGTTCAAAAAAAATTATTTAGAGGATTACTGTAAGTCTTTCTGGATCATTATGAAAAGGAAGAAGGAAGAAAATATGTTAATGAGTTAGGTTTTTTTATTATTATTTTCCTTTAATTGTTATGGAGACAAACTCAAAATGCCAACCCTTCACAGAATTAAAACTCAGGAATTCAGAATGTGACTTGGCAAAATATAGTCAGATTTCACCTGATTTAGTGTTTTCTGATTATCTTATTTAATATTTGTTTTTGATATTTGATAAATATTTCACCTGTAACTCTTTCCATTCCCCAAACTTGAATAAATAGCAGAGAAAAAAAAAAAAAAAAAGCATGCATTTGAAATGTCTAGATTCCTGTCCTAAACATATTCCTTTAATGTACATTTATCCTCTACTATCATCAGTACTTAATTGAGAGCAGTTTAAGACCTCAGAATAAGTCAAGAGTTGAATTTCTGTACTGCATTCAGTTCATATCTTTCTACATAGACCTTAATTGCACTTTTATTTTTCTTGCAGTTGTATATGCATTTGACTCCTCTCATGTTTTTTTTTTTTTTCAAGTAATAAACTTCCCATTTCTGAAACATTCTTTTATGATGACAACAGAGAGCAACCTGGGTAATTTATATGTATAGCAGTTTCATGACAATTAAAATGAGTTCCTGCTTTGAGTATGCTTTGGGGAAATCATTTATCTTCCTTGAATTACCATATTTTTAAATTTAATGTCCAGAAAGTACATGAAATGAATCATGTAAATTGATATTTTTAGCAAAGTAATGGTGACATAGTCTGTGACTAATGAAGAATGGAAATGTACTGCATATTTACTTTCTGTAGTACTATGGTTACGCTCTTGCTATAGATGTTGAGATTTTCTAAGAAACTATCTATTTACGGAGATAACTTTTAATTTAAATTGCAAATTCCTCTTACTCCCAAAAATATCAGTTTGTGATCATAGTTTCAGCTAGCAATCATCTCCTGTAGCTTGTCTTGTGGAAGATCAACCAACATTAAATGCTCAAAAACTGTATTCGATTTAATGTCTGTCATTTCTTTATGTATTTGGCACCAATTGTGTATTTCTTATTCAACAGCAGGATAGAAGATGCAAAGTAATTCTGAAAGTGTTATTGTAAAATTAGAATTGAAAGCTTAAGTATTTTTTTCTTTGATTACTACAGCTGTCATCCTGCAGTTCTCAGAAAAGACGTGTTTGTCAATTGTGAAGGAGAGGACAGGATCAACCTCTGAGCTGCTTAGTCCTTATTTCTTGTCTTTTAAGCAACATGCTGCTAAAGGCCAGGTTGTTTTACTAGAGCTAAAATTAGTTTCCAGCGTTCCTTGATGTCACAATAGTAGTGTTTTAATTTAATCATTAAAGCATAAAAGTAGCATTTTGTCCTGGTTTCAGCAAATGTGTACTTTAGTTTGTTTGTTACCTCTTAAAAGTAGTAGAATATTAAAAAATAAATAGCAAAAATGAATTCACAAGTTGGTGATCTGGAAGGAACAGATTCATGACAGAAGTTGGATTGGGATTAACTACAGTGATTCTCCTTCAATATATGAAATATATAGTTAAAGTACTGGATTATGAAGGTGTGAAGGTATAGTACTAAGTGAAAGTGTACTAGGCTCAAAGGAGGAAAGTAGGACACAATAAGGCAAAGGCATTACATGATACTCCTGTAGTTTATGAGCATACATATGCACAATATCAATCCACTTAAAAAGTGGAAGGCTAGAAATAAATTGAGCTAAGTAAAAATGATCTAAATATTGCTTACAAAACCTTTTAACTGTGATTTATTCTGTTGTTGTACATAGTAATAAAGAACAAGAAGAACTTCCTGGAGCATGTATGATCTGAGAATCGTAAATGTTAACAAGAAAGAAGATGTATCACCAAGATTATATTTGCCCACAAATTCCTGAAACACCACTGGGGACTTTAATTAAAAAGTAACACATAAAAAAGAGAGAAAAAAAATGTGACTAATTATTAACCTCCATAACTGAACTAATTTAATTAATTCAATAATAAAGGTCACTGTCAAAGCTAACTGGAAAGGTACATTTTCTGTCAATATTTATTGAATTAGGCTTTTCTGTTTTCTCTAAGCATTATGTACTGCAGAGTGCTGCCTTATGTTCCTATATATATTCACTACCTGGATCTATAGGGCATCATGGTACCCATTTAAAGCTGTATCTCACCCCACTGTAACATTCAGTCTAATGCCAGCTCCATAGGATAAGCAGACAACCATGCCACCGACCAGTGAGCTGGGGTCAGCTCCCATGACAATACCCATGGCGTATATAGTATTTGGTCATTTTGAGACAGGTACCCTCACTCTTGCATTATATGTATTTAAAATAAGTGCAACAGCATATATAATTTCAACACCAAAGCAAATTTCAGATATCCCAAACTGTTAGGAATGATATTTACAGTGTAATTGAAATGAACTTCAGGTTAAAAAGCCTGTCTAATATTATATCTTCTGCAACATTATCTTAGATTGGGTTAATACACACTGAGGCATTTTACCAGTCACATTCCAATTTATGCAGTGAACCATATGCTGTTTTTTGCAGGTTTTGTTTGCTTTGTTTTATTCTTTTGATCTATTTCATATTAAAGCTATTTTTAAAAGAAACACAATTGTGATAGTTTAAAATATACATTCAAAACATATAGCTACTTGGGACCTGTCTTGTAGTTTCTCCCCATTCCCATTTCCATGTGAAGAACCCTTAATGATAATTTTCATTACTGAGTCTCCAGGAGTTCAGGATGCACAAAAAATGCAGAGTAAGTCTTTCTTATTGTTATCAGCAAAATAATAATCTTCAGATAATATGAATTAATTACTATTTTTCAAAGCTGCATAGAGGTCAGCTTCCACCTGTCTGTTTTTTAAAGAGAAAATTTCCACTTGCTGTTGTTAGTTTAATAGCTTCTATTAATAATGAAGAACTTTTCTGAGAGAAAAAGAAATTGAATATCAAAGGATTTTCAGTCTCCTTTTCAGATGATGCACAAATTTATCTATTCACAAAATTGCATTCTGAAAATGAGACATTTGTTGTCATAAAGTATTAATTGCCTTTTTTTGTCATTTATTTATTTGTTTGTTTATTAGCACATATATAGTAATTGAAAGACATCTTTGGTGACACTGCTGTGTCACAGTGGCTGACCATTTTAATAGCTGTGAAGAAATCTACCTTTCTGATCAATTCATTTATAGGAAAATCACCTCTTAGCTTCTCCTGTAACCTTTAATCTTTTCTTGATCACAGGCTAGCAGAGAAAATAGCTTAGCAAATGTAATTGGTTTTGCTAAGCTACCACAGCTGGAATGTGGAGGGTGCCACCCAGGCATTCAGCCTATGGGCCGCCAAGCACTGCCTCCCAAGAGCAAGATGGGTGAAACCATCTCTGTCAGCTGTCCGTTCCCCTTAATGACAACAAACCAGATGACATCCTGACCCTAAATTACAGTAGTCGAAGAGTTTGCAGAGATCAACACAAGCAAATAGGCTCTAGCCCCTGCATGCTGGTTTCCTTTCTCATAAACTGGGCCATGGGGATCCTCTCTTTGCCGCAGTAAAAAAGTATCATCTCTGCTCCCAGGGGAGGGATGGCCTGGGCAGCTGCCCTGTATGTCTCCTGAAAGCAGCCAGCCTGTCTGACAAATAATTGAATCTTACTCCCTGCCTCTCTGTGGAAACCATTACTCATTTTTCCATCAGACCTGGTTGCAAATTCAAGCTGTTTCAAATGATTTGACTGCCATTGTCCCGTTAAGCTCTTTTAATCATTTTCCATTTCCCTCAGTTACATTCAGTTGTCTTCAATAAAGCAAATAGAACTTGGACTTTTACAATTCTTCCAGCATCGTCCTCCTAAAATGTATGTGAATTAACATTAATAATTTCACACACCGTCATATTTTTAGAATCAGACCTAAAGATGGAATATTAGTGTCAAATGTGTCTGTACACCAGCAAGCACTTCCTTATTTGCAAGTGACCAAGCAGTGACACAGGTTGCCCCTAGAGGCTGTGGAGTCTCCCTCGTTGGAGATTTTCAAAAGCCACCTGGACATGGTCCTGAGCAGCCACCTCTGGGATGTCCTGTTGGAGCAAGGCATTTGGACCAGATGGCCTGCAGAGATCCCTTCCCACCTCAGCCATTCTGTGATTCTTTGAAATCCCACCGAATGGAGCATTACAAGACAGTATGATGGCAGTTCCTATTTCAGAATACTAGAGAGGTAAACCTTATCAGACACTGAAATATGGGGAGGTAAAAAAGTTGATAGGAACATCTGGTAAAGACTTTTCAAGAATCAGGTTTTTGGATCCGTTATGCTGTTACATACTTTGGAAGATTCTTGCAGATCTGTTTTCTCCATGGTAGTTCCCCAAAACTGGATAGTGATACTGATAAGTTGTATGAATTGGTTACTTTGTGTAGTAAAAGTGCATTCCATGAAACTTAATGTGTAGGAAAAGTAAAGTGCAGTACTTCTGAGGCTCTTCATTGCAACAGCATCAATCATTTTGAAGGAATTTGCTTGTAGTTTCTGCATGACAGTCCTGTTTCTATCAGGCTGTTCAGAAAAGGCTTCAGAAATTTCTGTATGTAATAGCTCTAACTATTGATTTGTGTCTTCTGGGCTAGGTTGTTATGACTCTTCATCTGCGCATTGTCTATAGTAGTCCAAAAGCTAAGTAAAAATTACTCTGCTGTTACATTGACTTCCCCACTGACAAATGCTCAGCCATCACTATGCTTTTGTTCTACTGAAGCAAGCACCATTTTTTTAGTATACCAAAACCTCTGCAGAAAATGCAGGTCACTAGAAAAATGAATTTCTTCCAGTCAAAAAAAAAAAAAAAGCACTTGAGCACTTGAGTTGCTAAGCTTTCTCTTGACATTCTGAGTTTTATGGGTCACAACCTTTTAAAGGCCATGAAACTCAAGCTTTTCAAAAAAAATATATAAATCTTTGTCTTCATAGCTGTTGTGGGCATCTTCCTACAATGTCTGAAAAATAAAGTAAAGAAAGAACCAGACATGGAATCATTTTGCCTTATTAAAATAAATAAATAAAAATAATAAAAATCTTTAAAAATTAGTTTCAAAGCATCACTTCCTCCCCCCCCCCCCTTTTTTTTAAGCTTAGTAAATAAAACTACTTATTTATAAAAAGAACTTGTAATGGATAATCACTTTGGCAAGTTTTTTAATACAGAAGTACTTTCAATTTTACCTTTCATGCACTTGTAACTTCCTTTATGTTAAATTTATTTCTCAGAACTTCTGAATAGATTTTATTTTTATGGATATGGCCTAATGAGTTTAATCTTTAAATTCTTAAATTTGGATTGAGATTTTAAATGTTAAAGGTGTTCCTTTCACTGTAGTTGAAAAAAGTAAAATATTAAAAAGGAAAATTTGAACTTTTCATATGAAGGAAATTGTTCTATATGGAGTATAGATCTCATAGGGAAACAGTCTTTCTGTCAGCTGGTCTGTTATTCAGATTTGTCTCTGTTGGGGATTTTTAACAGTCTGCAAATACGGATAAGAAAGGCAAAAAATAAGGCTTTGGCTTTCTGGCATATTTAAGCCACACCAAATATTCAGTATTTGAGTGAAATATGAAATATCAGGTGGCTCTTACATCCTTTAATATTTCCTAACACAAGGAATTAGAAAGCAAACTGTGAAATAAGTTCTAGTTTAAAACTGATTCTTTACTTA
Organism: Cygnus olor; assembly: GCF_009769625.2. Classification (NCBI taxonomy): domain Eukaryota; kingdom Metazoa; phylum Chordata; class Aves; order Anseriformes; family Anatidae; genus Cygnus; species Cygnus olor. The sequence goes on from NC_049172.1 coordinate 60,092,559, forward strand.
GTATTTATTTATATTTGATTCTTTAGTTACACTGGTCTGGAGACTGCAAAAAGTTTGTGTGGTTTAGTTCACTTTTTATTCAGTCTATCTGGAATCAGGAAGTCAGTGCAACCTCACAGTAAATTTTATTTCTGTTAAAGGACTGCAAAAAAGATTTTTTCATACTCAAAATATTTTCTCTCTCAACAGAGATACAAATAAGCACACACACATAAACACTGGCTTCATATATAATGACTCAGCTATCTGAATGATTGGTATAATCATGGTAGAACGTCAATTTTCACAATATTTCTTTTCAGTACAGAGGCTAAAACTGTTCTGGAGCTGAAACTTATATCCTACAGATATATTTCTAGGCTTTCCTGCAGGATTTTTATTTCACATTTTCTAATCCAGTTTCTTTTTGCTATTGATTATTAGTAGTATTTTCAATGTTTTTTCACTGTATTCTAACTTCAGATTTTCCAACTACTACTCTAGCCAGTCCAGTTCTTGGCCCTGGAGCATTTAATCTGGGCAGACCTCTTCTTGTTGCTGCCTATGTTTCATTCCCCATTCTCAGTTCAGATTACCTCTGTGCAGCCTGCTACTATGAAAATCCTGTTCATCATTTATAACAGTGGCCAAGTTTTAGTAGGTTCTCAAGGGGGGTCTAAAGGTTATTTTAAGTGATGGGCAACTACAAGCTAAATTTAAAATCCCTGTTACAAAGTATTGCCATAGCTTGATAGAGGTCACAATAAACAGTTTTAAATCAGAAAAACAAAGTATATTTTCCTAGCAGGAGGAATGACAGCAGTTCTTCTCCACAAAGCAGGGGAAAGAATCTGAAATTTTAGTTCAAGTTACTTTAGATTTGTAAAATTATAGAAATAACTGGAGAAAGGACACCAAAATGAGAATAATAATAGCTGGTAGCTTTGTCATACATGAAAATGCAACTCAACTGGTCTGCTTTAACATATAAAACAACAATTAACTTGTGTACTTGAAAATAGACTTCTTTCTCAGCCATCTCCTATCATCTGTCTAACATACTGGAAGAGACATCACGTAGTATATAGACTGTTTTCTACTGTTTGTCATAACACCATTTCCAGATCTCTCAGTGCAATACAGCCCAAGGGAAATTAATATCTCAAAAAGACAGTTAAGTATAGTGCTTTGAAAGCACATAAAAGTATGATTTCCAATGTTGTCTAAGAGGTTCCTGAGCTGTAACATTTTTCGTTTAAAGAATACTTCTTTTTTGTTTGTTTGTTTGTTTGTAGTTGTTGCTTTTAAGAAACAGAAAAATGTTTTTAAGAAACAGCACAAACATAGCCATAATTTACGGTCACATTGGAACTTTTACTCATTTGAAAAATGAATAGGGAAAGTTGCCATCCAAAGCAGAAATATGCAGCCTTTAGAGTACTGATAGAGATACTGTTGATGGGACAGATGGAACTATATTTTCTAATTTATTTGTAAGCATTCCAAGTATTCCTCATTAAAAAAACAAAACAAAAACACCCATTCAAGTAATTTCACAATATGGTCATATGGTTATATGCAGTACAAAATCATCCATCTCCATAAATAACAAAGATAATGAATATATTATACAAACTATTTCGTCTCAACACTTGTAACACAGAGAGTGGAAAATTGGAAACTAATATAAGTTCTGCATTGAGAAAGGCCAAACAAAATAGACTGATTTATCAAGAGGCAAACTTTTCCCTTTGAATCAATTGCTAGTGTGTTTTGTTGTTGTTGTTTGTTTGTTTGTTTTGTTGTTTTGGTTTTGTTTGTTTGTTTTTTTTTTTAAGATAGATGGTGAAAATGATGCACAAAGAGGTGAGAGGGAAAGGGATATTGTCTTCTCCTGAAGCAGTCTGCAACTACATTTTTCAAACTTAGAGGTTACTCTAGCTAAAACTGCCAAGGTAGAACTTATCTTGACTATCAGGCTTTCAGTTCTTTTCCAAAAAGAAGATATTATCAGTAATACTTGTCAGTAAGTCAGACAAAGCTCATCATTTTGAGAGATAAATCTGTTACCCTCACTCAGGGTCAACTAAACTTGGAAATATGCTTTCAGCCAAAGGTCCAAGCCTGATTTACTGAATTTTTTTGTTATCAAACATTAGAGTATGAGATCACAATAATTTCTTGTATTTAGATCCCGTGTTGTAAACAAGTAGAAGATTGCTGCTGTGCAGCTTTTCCATGGCTGTTCTATCTTTTTTGCTCATGATGTTCCTGCTTATAGTGAAAAGTGGGTACTTTAGACATTTCTAAATATATTTGCATATATTACAGAAATCAGTCTAAATAAGAGTTACCACCTTGAAAAGGGTTTATGCCCACCTTGTGAACTTGGTCTGTTCTGCAAATGTCTGTTATGGTTGCAATGACTGGAGTTTAAAATGAAGAATTTGTTAGTAAAAGAGTGATATAGAGAGATATATCGTCTTATTTTCCACCCTAGTTCTTCTTGCCTACATCAAAAACGTTGATCAAAGAGACAGATTGGATGTCTTAGACTGATATGTTCAGTTGGGACCACAGTAAACCAAACAAAAAATACATAGGATTTTCCAACCAGTAATTATAAAAATATTGTTCTTGAATTTTTACTGCCAAATAAGACTGTAGCATTGTCTGTCCTCAAAACCAGTAATGTATGCTTTCCCACAAAGTAAATATGAGTAACAACATGCCCCAAATATGTCTTAGACCCCTTCTGTGGGCCTGAAACTCTTATATTGATCCTTAACTTTGTAAAGTGATTACTTACAAAGGAATTGGGTGATGTAGGGTGCTAACCACATTTCTCCTCTCCAGTAAAACAATTACATAAATTCCTAAATTAAAAGGTAATTGTTTCCATTAAAGACACTTAAGAATCAGTTGAATGAACTGTGCTTTAACCTTCTAAGCTTAAAGTTAGAATAACATTAAAGTAATTAGAGCTTGGCAGGGTCAAATCTATGCTTAGCCTTTAGACCTAATTTATGGTGTTGTCTTGTGTTTATCTTGGCAATCATCAGTGATATGTTGATAAGTGTAAAGTGAATACCAATGAAAATCAACAGCTCCTAAAAGCTACCTGTCACTAACATGTGGCACTGTATTATGGCACAAAAATTTAGGGAAGTTTACAAGACATATTGATAATTAAAACCTCTTGTTTAAACTAGGTCTGATGTTGCTTCCAATTTACCCAGAAATGTGCATTAGTCATCATTAGAAAATCAACATTGTCCAACAATTACCACAGAGTGATACATGGATACTGCAGTTGTTTCATGGAAGCATGAAAGCCTTTGCTCTGCAAACTATACATTCTGTTGCTGAGTTGAAAAACATTACTAAATCCTGCAGACCTCTGAGCACTTTGGCTGTGTTAGGGATGAGGTAGTGGCTGGATTGCTGTGGAAATTTATGGCCCTCCAACAAACCATGTTGAAGTTGTGTTATATTAATATGCAGGGTTAGAGTCTCTCTGCTACAGTAAAAATCAAATTAGGCAATAGTATTATTGTGGGATGGCATTTTGCTGTTGCTGGTACAGAAGTGGACTCTGACTCAGGGACAATTACTCCCATTAGAGGTAGTCATGAAATATTCAGGACCTGCACAGCTGTGTTCTGTGGGATTAGGGAGCAGAGGAATTGATACTTACGGAACAGTTGGTGTATAGTGAGCTACTCTGTAGCCTCAAAAGTGCTTAGAAATACGTACTATCACCTCTGGAAAAGGCACGTGAGATTAATAGGTATTTCTGGAGCAAGAGAGCAATTATGTCATGAGCTCTGATTTTTTTTTCTACTGTACCTCTTTCTACTTCTAAACTTTTTCTTTTAGTGCAATGAACCATTACTAGTGGAGAGTTGGAGGTTGGAGAAATCCCTTACCATAAAAATTATTTGCAGCATTTGTTTGCACTAAAAGGCTTAATTACAATGATCATGGTTAAATAAACACAGAGATAAATAAAAGAATGGTTACAAATGTAAATATTCCAGTTTAGTAGAAGTTCACTGAGAATTATAAACACTTTCCTTTCTGATCTATGAAAATATATCTCTAGTATTTGTGATACTGTCACTAACACTTTTCATAACCTCAGAAGTTTATGCTAGATGTCATATCAATTTGTGACAATGGGATCTGATGTCTAGATAAAACTTTTCCCTTGGCAGACCAAAAATCAAGATTAAAAAAAAAAAAAATTTTAATCTTGATTAAACATAATTCCATCTGGCGTGACTGGGAGAAATCATGTGCACACCATTTCTTATCTCTCAGCAGCTGAGGACAGTCGTTGGAGTCAGATGCTGATAAACTCATATTTGGCAGACTCTTAAACAGTTCTGGCATCTTCCACTACAGATTCTTCAACGCGTTCTATTTGCCTCATCACTTTCTCTCTCTCTCTCTCTCTCTCTCTCTCTCTCTCTCTCTCTCTCTCTCTCTCTCTCTCTTTTTCATTTAATTGCATCAGAATTGCTATAGGAAGCTTGAACACCTTATTTTCCAACAATTTTCCTTTAACTGTGCAGTTTGTAAATCACTTTTTTTTTGCTTTTCTTTTCTTTTTTTTTGTTTTTTCGTTTTACTCATGCTATTAATGAGTAAACTTATAACCTTAATCTTAGATGTCATTGAAAAAGACCTTCATTTCTTTAAAAAAATGTGGTAATCTAAATTAACTTGGAATTTTATGAGGTGGAAGTATATTACTGAAAAAAAATATATATATTTTTTTGGGCTGAGTTGTAGATAAAAGGCAAAAACTCCCAAAGAATATGTAAACTTGATATATAGTCATACTCCTTGGCTTCCCTTTTCTGTGTCAGGACATTGGCTCTGATCAGTAAATGCGGGCTTTTACTTCTGTTAAAAAAAAATGTCTGAGAAGAAAATATAGAGATGGGAATGCCTATGAGATCCTTTCTCAGAACTATTCATTCTGAAAATTTCATTCAACCATCAGAAAAGTATTCTCTTTCCATAGGAGTTTTCAGTTCTGGTTAGAGAAATAGCCCTTCTGCAACTGAAGCAGAACCCCACAAAGCTCTCCTATATGTGCCAGACTTGCTGACTTTTTGCTACATTTGACTTTTTCAAAGGAAACCCTTTTGTTGCATCCTTTTCTGAACAGATATCATTTCCTTAGATTCCATCCCAAACTTATCACAAACAATTTATGTAGGTGTTAATTCCTGAGCATTTTCAGCATACCATGCTAAAATGACATCCCATTACATTAGAAAATTGATAACATATTCCAAAAGTTATTACTAAAAATGTGACAGACCCTATCATATGTTTCTTATCGTTTAAACAGGTCTTCTTTCATATAGCAATATGAACTTTTAAGAAGATAAAAATTGTGCTTGGATATCAGTATTGTTAGTAGCCTTTTTTTTTTTTTTTTGTAAAACTCTCTGTTCAGCTGTGTGTCAGAGATATCATAATGATATATTCTTAGAAAATTTCAGACTGTTCTCTGAAAAGAGAGATCCGCTTTTCAGACTTGTTAAATCTCTTTCACCGAGCATCGGTTATATCTCGTTATATTTTGACAATGTTTGTTATGTTTTGACAATATTTGCTGTATTTTGTCTGGTTCTCTGAACAATTTCTTTAAACTATCAGTTTGCTACAGAATTGTGTATTAATGTTTTACTAGTTTCAGGTCTTCTTGATACTAGTACACACAAAAATGCAATAATATGGAATTTATCTCTTCTTGCATAGGTTGTGTCACTTTCCCTGTTGGGGTGACTTTACTGTGTTTCTTCATACATTAACGCATACATTTAACCACCCATTTGTACTAAAATATTGACATGAAGCTTCCCTCTTGTCTCCTTTGCCTCAACTGGAGCTGAACATTCTGCTGCTCCAGTAACCCTCAATGAGTTAAAATCTGAGGTAAAGTCTGGTAAAGCCTCATCTCTCCCTCCCTTTCTGGCAGAGAAATTCCTTTCCCCTTCTACCAGAAACTTCAGGCTTCTGTTTCCATCTAAACATATTTTCCTAAGGCGCTCACTTCAGATCATCTTTTTCAAACTTGAAGATGTCCAGTGTCTTGACATCTCCTCATCCTGGAAACTGTGGTTCACATTATGGTTCTTTTATTTGATCTTGTGGAGAAGACTTTTGTAAATTCACAGCGTTCTCAGTATTGACTTTCTCCCTGGCCACTGAGAAACCTCAAGAAGCTGCACTTTTTAATTTCTTCACAAATTTCTGAGCTCTTCCTTTAAATTATCTCAGCCATTTCTTTCTATGTCTATGTGCAATTTCATTATTGCTCTATCTTGGTTTAACATGAATAGTCATTTCCAATTTCCCTGCTTCATCTCTCATGCCAGCATTGTTGTTTACTCTCATAGCAGCAATGTTCTGTTTTTTTGATGGCTTTTGATTATGGCTTGGTTTGGCCAAACCAAACTATTTTATGCTAGTACAGGAAGAAAAATAAATAGGACTCACATAATTGCTAGTACACTACTGAGGACGTACACCGGGTTCTAGGGCATGGTAGGAACAAAACAAGAAGGAGCAGGTTTCCATTGACAGTTCTCTTCTCAATAAGCATATTGCAAACGCTGTCTCTCTTGACTTCTTTGTGAAGCTACGTGTACAACTGTGTGTGTCATTTGTGACTGTAATACATTTAGAAAGTTAGTTGCATTTCTTTGCTTGTATTTTGTCTCCTTTTTCTGTCTTTCATTTTTAGATCCTCACTGCCTTTATTAATATTTCTATTGAGTGGCAGGTGCCTATTGACTTGATTTTCCAATGCACTTATTTCGGGAATCCCTGCTATTAAAAGGTTGGCATAGCAGACAAATGGAGTGTGGTGTATAGTACTTGCGCATGAGAACACGAGAAGTTATGATTCACCAAGGTCACTTTCAAAGTCCAGGGAAATACAGGGAACTTAACCTTTTTTTTTTTTTTTTTTTTTCCCAGTGTTTGGGATACTGATTACTACTCACCAAAGAAGCAATCAGTAACATTCTTTATTAGTGTGATTTCTGTTATATCTATCACAATTATCTCCATAGAAGAGGAATATTTTTTTATTTTTTTTATATCTGTTTCATAGGTTTCCATGTCTTATGTGCAGACCCAGATTCCCTGTAGCTTGAATTGTGCTTTCCATCTGACTGATGAAGAGCAGAGTTACTCTGAGTATATGGTTTATTGGGAGAGAATTTTCACAGTCAATGCCCGAAGCACAATGAGTCTCTTGAACATCAAAGTAGGTGGTACAATAAAAACTGGGAGGAAACCTATGTCAGACTGGAATAGAAAGCCATGACAGTAGGAAGTTGATCTGTAAAACTAGGCAGCATTTTATGCATGCAGTATGAAGATGAGATTATGCACACGAGTAATGTGTAATGTTTTACTGGGAATCACTGGTTCTTTGGTAAATGACCATGTGCATGTTTTAGTATGTTCAAGGAAATATGAGATGTTTCTCTCTTTTTCATAGTGTAAAGATTTAAACAGAAAGCCTCCCTCATGGGAACACGTCTGTCTTTGGTAGAAAGATATGTCATGTTTCATCACTAATACAAAAAATAGGGTGGGACGTTGACTTGAAAAAAATATGTGAAAACTGAACTATAACTCTTGGAGACTTTTACTATGGAGCTCACTCATGTCTTAGAAAACTACTATGTTCTTATTAAATGCAGAAAACTAAACTCAATGTTAGTTAAATATAAAGTGTATAAAGGACATAGTCTTTATTGTCTTTTCAACTGGTTTATGTCACCTGCTGTTTCCTAACAGGGATTTGAGTGTTTTGTTTTGTTTTGTTTTGTTTTTTTCCTAGGTAAAAGGTAAAAGAGTTTAGATAAACAAATTGTCAATTATAACAGGAAACCTACAGCTCCAAAGTACAGTTTATGTCTAAAGTAATAGCCAAGGAGTTCCTCTTAAAACATTAGTTCAGGTAATAAGGAAACAAAAAGCAAAAGCTAGAGTATAATGTATGCATTTTTGAATGACAGTGTACATATAACTCTCAAAACAGTCAGTGTAAAAGAGGTATGCAAAACTATTAAATATGGATAAGAATAGTTACCAAAAAAAAAAAAAAATCAAATACTTTGTTGTTTGCCTTTCCCTTTTTTTTTTATCTTTTTTTTTTTTCCTGGTGCTTCCGAAGAGGTTTAAATACCCACAGAAATGTTTAAGTGGTAGCATTTCATGTGAATATTTTGACTTATAAAATTGAATTACGACCTAACCGTAGTCCAACCCTGTAATTTAGTGAAGTTCACTGAAAAGTGTTAAAGGAATTGTGGCGTGTTGCAAGGTGCTAGCTGGATAATAAACCCCAGGGACCAAGACTGAAGAAGAACTTCAGTCCTGACACATTCTCACAAAGACTTCCCTCCAGAACTCTTCTGGAGCACCTGCATTGCACCAAAAATATGGTAAAGCTCTGCCCCAGTTTCTCTCCCAAACCTCTGCAATTCACCAATGTTCATAATTAAAAATACTTTAAAACATGGTTGTTCTAGGTCACAATAATTACTGTGGTAATTTAAGGAATATGCCTATGTATAATTTCAGAATTCATTTTGAGAATGTGAACCCTGTACTTATAACTGTGTCAGGCTGAAAGCTTCTTTTTCAGTCTGGGTCCTCTCAGAATCCTCTATTTCTACCTCCACTTTGGACAAAGAGATAACAAACGATGTTCAAGCTTTGATTAATTTTCCTTTGTATGAAAGTATTTTTGACTGTTTTTGAGTAGTATTGCTGCAGGTGAAATAGAAATAGGATAATTTTTCATCTGTGTTTTTTTGTTTGTTTGTTTTGCCTTTTTTTTTTTTTATATGCTACCTAAAGCAAGGAGGAAGTGTATTATAGGTTTTCTCAAGTTGCACATATTATATACTACAACTGTTACTTGATCCTGAGGAGACAAACCATAAACCATAACATCGGTCAAACTTGTGCTCTGGTAAAGGATGCTTTTAAGTAGGATTTGGTAGAGCTTGGGACCTCATGGGGCCTCAGAAGTTAGACTGTGGGAGATCTTACCTTTTACAATGGGATCCTGTCTGGAGAATCTTGTAAGTCTCCAGACTCCATCTAGAGACTGAAAAGCAGTTTTATTTTTTAGCATACTTAAACTTTGGAAACTCAAAAAACATTGTAAGTAATCCCAGAACTCCAGCCTGGGAGTATTCAGCAAAGGAGGATTAACCAAAGCTGTGATGATTGCTAGCTATAAAAATCAACAAACAAACAAACAGACAAACAAACACACACACATATATATATATGAATGTGAAACATTATTTTTAATCAGAGGGTATTTCAAGATATATGTTTACAGCATTAACAGTTTCTAAAGGAACTTTTTGTTTGAAATAGAGTCTTCTGGGAAACTAGGAGAAAACAAGTGCCTTCAAGCTATTCTAACAAATTCTCAAGCAGTTACTGTAAGATTTGGTACTGGCTATAAGTTTTTATCATCCATTAAGCATAGTCCTGATAGAACTTGCACTAAAAGCCAGTGGAGGAATTTAGGAGAAATTCAGGAGAAATAATTGTCGTTTCCTTTCCAGAGGCCAAAGTTTAGGACTATGAAAGAGTTATTAAACTTTGACTGATAAATTATGGTACTCTTCTTTGCACATTTTTATATAGAAACAGATGGTTATCCTCTATAACTTCCAGACTGAATGTCCTGGATTCCTTCAGCAAATGTTTCCTCATACATTCTGTAAAAAGGAAAGAGTTTTTTTAAAACTCTGTTTTGCTGCAATGCTGCAGCATGTTTTCATGCTGAAGGTGTTGTTCAGCTCACACCCTATGATTTAAAACCTAATGTACAAATTTGTGCTCTTCTCTTTTTTACAAGTAAAACGGACTTCAAATAACATCACTCTCAGCTTATCTGATTTTTAATCAATGTTTCCCATTCCTTAGTTTCTCTGATTTTCCAGACACCTTTGGACAACACTGAGTTCTCAGTCTAAACTGTCGATTCACTGTTGCTGCATAATTACTGACATTTCAGACTTCAACAGTAGTCTGTCAATGCAGCAATTAGTCAAAAAGAAGCAGTTGGTGAACAGCAGTTACTTTGTTACAGTAAACTAATGATGTGCCCTGGGAAATGATTAGCAATATCCAGAGTGATTTTGATACTTGTTAAAAAATTAAACAAACAAAAATCAAGTATCCCAATGATTTTTGGACAAAAACTCCTGTTTGCTATCTTTGATCTGGGTCACAAATACAGTATGTCCAGAGGTGAGAGAAGAGATATACAAGATTTTCAGAAAACCTATAGCTCAACCAAAAGGGGGAAATAGATATAACAGTAGTGTGATGGGTTGATATTGGCCAGCTGACAGAAGCCCACCCAGCCACTTTCTCACTCCCCCTCCTCAACAGGACAGGGGAAGAAAATACAGTGGAAAATCTCATGCATCAGGATAAAGGTAGAAAGATTACTTACCAGTTACCACCATGGGCAAAAAGGACTCGACTTATAGAAAATCTTTTGTTAGTATCCACTTTAACACACTTGCAGTCATATCCATTCAAGCCAATATTATTCTTTAGTTTAAACAGTATGATTTCCAGTTTCCAAGTTTGCATTTCTGGTAAATTTGCAATTAAGAGTCATATCCTTTCTTGGCACCTCATTCACTAAGCTAAACAAGCTCCAGGTCATTGGAGGACAAACATCTCAGGATTGTTTGTCTTCATGTTCCAATTTCCATTGATCTTTCATAAACATGACTGACTAGAACTGTGTATGGTATGGGACTGTGTGTCCCTAATGCCAAAGACTCAGTGTGTTCTAAGAGTAAGTGAAACACTTTCTTCGAAGGACTTGAGATATCTTCTGTCTAGGCAACTTTGGATTAGTAGTTGATGGTCATTTTATTATCAAATAATACACACAGGTCTTTATTATTCTCTGTCATTTCAAAATAAGAAGATCCTTTGTCAAGTTCACATTTCTGCTATTATTATATTTAGCCCACTGTTACTTATTGTAACAACATATTTTATGAAAGCTTTGTTATTTTGGTATTAATATTTGGTGCAAGCGTATAAGTGATCTGAATAGCTGTGAAAGAGCAAAATTTGACAGTTACAAGAAGTGGAGAATTAATATAGCAAACATTTTTGATGGGGAGATAAGAAGAGAAATAAATATAACTAAATACCTGTGGTAAACATGTCTATCTCAGAGATTATGAAATAATCTCTGAGTAAGAAGAAAATTGTGGCAACTCAAACAGTACAGTGAGCTAGGTGTTGGATGAGTACATTATTTGTTAGTATGCTACAGTATTTTTTCTGGCTGTCTTAATACTGTAAACAAAACCAACTAAAACAAAGGGCCCACATTCCCCCTTCTTTACATACAGATTTTTTCTTTTCTTGAACGATCTTTGTGGGCTCCAATAAAACCAATTTGTTCATCTTTCCCTCTTGACAAAAAGGAAGCCTTAAGAACAAAGAAAGAGAGGGTCTCTTCCACCTGCAGATCACAGAAATATTCTGGCCAATTATTATTATTCTAAACTTGACTGTAAACTCCCAAGAGTTGGCAGACTCCCACAGAGTGGCAGTCATGTACTCTGCTTTCATCCTTACCCCTCCGATTTTTTTCTGCTTTTCCAGGTCTCCATGGCAACAGCCATTAATGATGCTGCAGCAGGTGTTTTTATGCCAGAACTTCTTAGATCTGTTAGTTGACCAGATCCATGCACCTGTAGGTTTTTCATTAACACTTAAGTTATTCCTATTTTCTAGCCTGCTGGGAAAGCAACAGGCAATTGATTTGATATTTGAAACAAGTACATGGGCTGCCACCAAAATCTCAATGTACCTAACTATGCTCAAGCCTTTTTTAATTTGTGAGAATTCAGGGACTATTTATAATATGAAACTCATGAAAGACATGAGTTTCTTCCACTCAGTTAAGTTTTCCTTTAAAATTTAGCATAATAGTTTCTGATCTTCAGTTCTCTAAATTGTAAAATGAAGATAGCAATAATTTGTGCAACCTGTGCCAGAAAACAGCTCAGATTCTGTGCATTTTGTTTCAACTGTAGATAAGTATAGTACATTTGCTTTGCATGAAGAAAATCAGAGGCTTAGGAGTCAATAGCTTCAGTGTTATTCAATTCTGAATGCCTCATCTTATTTAGGTGTTCATGTTGTGTAAAACACCAGAAGAGATATTTTTATAGTAAAGTTTTAAAGCACACCGTACAGCTTCTACAGAGACTGTTTTGCGATATTACTGTTGTGTGAGGTTCTGTTGTTGTTGTTTTAGCATATTTGCTGTCCAAAATGATTTATGATTTCTTGGATCGCAAGGGCTACATTGTGGGTGAAATTGTTTTTTTCTCTATATGTATTATTACTTGCAAAGGAACAGAGAGTTGTAACTGCCTCAGAGCTCCAAAAAGCCTGAATCTGTAGACAGGTCGATTCAAGAAATTTATCACTTTGAGGCTTTGTCCATACATACATAATGACTAGGAAGAGCTTTTTAACAGAAACAGTGATTATCCCAACAGGAAGTTTGTCTTGGCATGTGAATTCTGGTAGTGTTAGATCAGATATCTTTGTTTCTTCTGTTATAATCCTCGGCTAGGTGTTGTAAAGAACAGTCTTTCCCTCACAGTAAGGTAAAGGATCAGACTCGTTTTGGTGAATAGTAAATACCACTAGCATATGAATAAAAGCAAGCCATTTACACCTAATATAGCCTACAACTTTGTCATTAGTACTAAATGGTCATTACTACACTTAAAAGAATTCTTAGGGTGGTGTTTCACAACACGTTTCATGTGATCTAACTGCAAATGAGATATACCAAAATGAATATCCTATTAAGTTTTCCAAATGTATCTCATTTGTCATGTTTTTCTGTCCTCTTCATGTTGAAAGCAGGGATTGTGTGAGCTCATGGTGAGTTCAGCTCGCTGATCTAGCTAAACACTAACTCAGCAAAATAATCTGACTCAGTCGTCGTAATCAAATGAATACAAAAGTCAGAGCAAAAGAAGCAGTGGAGAGAGCAGAAGTGTTACTTCAGAGCAGCATGTCATTAGAAGCATTTTGAATTTGATTGGGGATGAGAAAATGCCTTTGAAAAGCTGGTCTTCTGGTTCTCAGGAAAAGCACAAGAATCCCCAATGGGACTCACTCTAAGTGATTAGAGAATGGAGAAAAGTAGGTTTATCTTTTATGTATATATATACTAAAAGATAAAAGATAAACCTACTTTTCTATATATGTATATATAGATGGTGGTTCTCCTTTTTTTGTTGCTTTCTGTAGTAGCTTGTCTCTCAGCTTTGTCAGGAGAATGAAGTATTTATGATTACGCTTACAAGGTAGAGAACTCCCAGACTCAGCCCACATATCAAAGGAGAAGAAATAAGTATTCACAGAACGGAAACCATTTTTCAGTAATTGTAGGGGGTTGCCCATTATCAGTGGGTCATTGTAAAGGTCCACAGAGCAGTGAGGCACCACCAAGCTTGCCCTGGAAGCAAGAATGGAGCTTTACAGCCTCTATCACTGTGTCTAATAATATGCTCTGTCAAGTATCTGGGAGGAATTGTGTCCCCTTCCTCCCCAGAAAATCAGAATTTAGTAAGATTTCTCATTTATCTTCTCTTCTTACTCCATTGCCATCTTATTCATGTCTTTCTTCCACTTCATAGAATTGCTCTTCTCTCTTTGGTCGTCCAAGATTTGAACATGATTGCATTGCAGCACAAATCCCACTACCATTAATGGAACATATTTTTTAGGCTTGTGTTTTCCAGGAGTATTCTGGTTTCCTCATGTACTCCAATGTGGAACTGCATTTTGTTGCTTAAATAAAGTGAAAATAAGGAAAGAAAAAAAAAAACTACTAAAAGCTGAACTGAACAAAGATGTCCACATGTCCACATGAAAGCAACCCCCCTAAAATACAATGGTCTAATTTTAAAGAAATCTCTAGTTCTCACTGTGTTTGCTTTTATTAGTTAATTAGATAAGCTATTTTTTCTCAGAAAATGAAATACAGACAACAGATACATTGCAAAAAAATTAAAAGAAAGAAAATTTTGTTTGTCAGGGAATTCATTAGAATTGTTTATATTTTAACAAAAATTTCTAAAAGTAAGATTTTTTCATATTATATTTCTACTCATCTGTGTTAGTCTTAGAAACCACCTGCAACCCTGTCAGTGATATATTAGCTGGCTTATATATATAATTAATCAGAGGTTTTCAAGGTATTTTCAAATCTTACTGTTATATTATTAGGAACTACAAACTACTTATTTCTACAAGTAAGAAATTTCTGTTCTGAACTCTGTCCCTCCTAATCAACATGGGTTGATGTAATACATCATTTCAATAGCCAACAGCTTCCAAGAATAGTAATTAGGACTCCTGGAAAGTTGTCTTCAGAAAGAAATTATATAACCATTGTATTCTGTTTGTTTGTTTGTTTGTTTTTCATAGGGATTTTTTGTGAGTATAAGAACATATCCAAAGATATGAAATCCTGGAGATGGGTCTAGAAAATAACAATAAAATAACAAGAATCTTTAAAGTTTGCCTTCTGTTAAATCATTAATCTTGTTTAATAGTTCACAGCACTTTTTAGAGTGCCACTGGACTAGAACAAATGTCATTTGCTGTGGTAGCCACCAGGGTAAGCCCATATATCACACAGGAAGGAGTTGTCTGGTTCTTCACAGAGTTTAAAAAAGGATTGAATACAGCTGTATTGAGTGAAAGCACATCTAATGGTCACCCCCATCATATTGCATTTGTGCTATACAGTAACATATAGTCTGTGAAGAAAATCATTTTCTGTTTCAATGTCAACTTGAGATGGAAGAATACAATTGATATTTGTTTTTGACTTTGGGACAATTTTTGGTATTATATTTTAAGGAGAGGAAAGATTCTGGTGTGGTAGTGTGGTTTATCTGTCTATTTTGATTTCAGCTATATGTAAGTATCAAACAAAAGCTTTAGATATATTCTTTGCTGTAAAAGCGTGTAAGGGAACAGATATGAAATCACTATTTTTCTGTGACGGGATAGGTTTCACTATAATTTTCCTCCCTGACACCATTCACATGCTCAGATTCTTGAGTTTGACTGCACAGTAAAATTTCTTCTGTGAGTTTGACCTCTGTACCACTTCTCACCATCTCCCCATCTGAAGCCTTTCTCAGTTTCATTGAAAGAGAAGTCAGTAGTGCTTCAGACGTTTGGGAAGGAACCACTGCCACTGACAGAGCTGATATGAACATTTACAAAGCTAGACTGTGTAGAGGAGACTATGAGGATACTTCATAAAAATAAATAAATAAAAATTAAGGGCTCAGCCATCAGGTCCTGAGCTTTGCAGAAATCACTGCACATATTACATGAGGTCCAATCTCTAATCTGTTGATCTGTTGGTGGGAGTTTGACTCCCACCTGACAAAAAAATGCTGGAGAATAAAGAATGAATAAGAAAGTGACAAAGTATGGTATCCTGCATCCTGGGGGCTTTTTTTTTTTCCCATTTCTTGTACTCATGAATCTTCATAATTTTTTTTTTTTTTTTTAGTATCTCAAACATTTTCATATATCAATTGCTACTGATAATAAGCATGCATTTTCTGAGTACAAAACCACAACAAAGCAGTAGGCATACCATGCCAATGTTTTAATGTGAGGTAAAATGCTTACATTAGACAGCAGTCAGAAATACCTACAGAAATATCCTGCCTCAAGCTTTCTCACTGGCCAGCTCCAAGAAACTCTTTGCTTACAGCACAGACCTGTAAGATCATTAATTTGAGAAATTTAAATCTGTTATCCAACAAGAAATTTATTCTAGGTTTCTGAAAAAAATTCTCTGGCTAACAACCTAGTAGTTGTCCAGCTTTCATAGACTCTTTCTGAAATCTTCAAACAATAATTCTTTAAGAAAACAATGTGCATTTCATAGCTACTCAGTCATCTTAAAACGCATTTTGTAAATTTTAGTGTAATAACATTTTCAAAAAGTCAAAAAACACAAATCAGAATTGTGTGTTATCTTCTGCTCTCTGAAAGCTGCATATTGTCCTGTCAACTTGTAAGCAAGCAACAGTGGTACTAAAAATTTATTTGAATACCTTTTTGATGCAATTAACTTGCTATGTAACTTGGCTCATCTTCTAAAGTTAAACAGAACTCTCTGTATTTGTATGCATTTTGTGCTTACAGTTTTCATATTTCTCAGTTTTACTTGTGAACTTCTAATTATTTGGGGCACAGATCTCAGTATCAAAACACCTGCTTTTGAGTTGCAAGAGATGTATAGTGAAATACCAGTATCCTTGCCTATTTGACATATAAAGTACTGGAGCATGCCTTTCACTGCATGGCCCCCAAAATCAAATAACCGGGTAATTTTAGAATTCAATTGACAGCTGCTTTCATTCAGCTTTCAGTGTTGTTGAATTACTAATAATGCAGTCTGGTGACAGCAGTAGGGCTATACTCCAGGAATACGACAAATTAGATAAAGCAGATCTTTCATTAAAGTCAGAGAAGGAGAACAGAGAAGAGAAAGCTTGCTATTTGTTGCTGGAGCTGCCCTGACAAATATTTTTTGACTAGTATCTGTTTTGATTTAGGTCCAAGCATCTGTTCTTGGATCAGACTACAGTCATCTTATCAGTCTAAGCTGTTATGAGCAGAATTAGTGAGGAGCTAGCACAAAAGGGTTGTGATGGATGATAACACAAGCCCCGTTCACAGGAAATTAGATTTTCTAAGTACTGAAGAGAAACATTAGAAAACTCAAACACCGGTAAATAACTGCTATCTCCATTCTTTACCCTGGAAGAGGCCGCACTAATGTTCCTGTAAGCCACAAGGAATATAATTTTAATAATTGAAACTGTGCACTTGATCTTGCACACATCTCTTTTTTTTTTTTTTTTCCATTAGACTTAAAGGCAATTTTGATTCCTAAGTGGTTATTCTTCACACAGTTACAGAAATACATATGGAAGAAAACAGCATACAGATTTTAAAATGTCTCTACCAAAATGCCTTTTTTTTTTCTTTTTTTGGATCATGATTAAATATTATTTTTATGCTGATTAGGAATCATAGAATCATTAAGGTTGGGAAAGACCTCCAAGATCATCTGGCCCAACCATCCCCCAACACCAACATCACCCATTAACCCATGTCCCTAAGCACCAGGTCCAACCTTGCCTTAAACACCCTCAGGGATCCCTCAGGGATGGTGACTTCACCACCCTTTGCCATCCCTGGGCAATCTGCTCCAATGCCTAACCCCTCTTTCTGAGAAGAAATGTCTCCTAATTTCCAATCTGAAGCTCCCCTGGTGCAACTTGAGGCCATTCCCTCTAGTCCTATCACTAGTTACCTGTGAGAAGAGGCCAACCCCCAGCTCCCCACATCTTCCTTTCAAGTAGTCGTAGAGAGCAATAACGTCTCCCCTGAGCCTCCTCTTCTCCAGACTAAACAATCCCAGAAGACAATGACAAAGACATCCCAGAAAGACAAATGAGAAATAAAACCAGAAAGATTTTGATTTCAAGGGAGGCTGTTAGTGACCAGATCTTTAAGCAAACTAGTCAGATTATGTTCAGGTAATATATTATTGATGAAGGTGAAGGCTGACTTGATTCATGAGTTCTGAGTGTATGTAAAATTAGAAATCTTGGTATCTCCTTTAAACCTGTGTTATGTCCCCCTGTATTCCTTTCCAAAATTGATAAAAAAAAAAAATGTTGATGAATGTTTACTAATGATTAATTTACCAGAGTACTAAATAGTCAGAACCACCCATTACCCAAGTATCAGGAGGGGAGGAAGGTAGAAGGAACTCATTGCTGGGAACTTGTCTTTGTGTATTTTTCTGATCGGAGAGTTTGCTAACAGCACTGTACTAGCCTTTTCAGAAGCAGGGTTACCAGAATGATTTGTTAGTTTGTTTTTATTAACTACTATGTGAATGCATCACAGGCTCAAGGAGATGCACAATACCTGCCTCAAAGACTTAATCTAAAGTCATATTTGACCCAGCTGAAAATCCTTGGTGGGTTTTACTTAGAGAAACAGACTTATAGTTTATGACGATTTTTTTCAGAGAAACGTAAAAACAAAGTTGGTAAAGTTGTCAGGTGGTCATTTAGTCTGTTGCCTAGTCCTAAAACTTAAGCTATTTCTGACATGTTTTGAAACAGCTAAAGCAATTATAAGCCCACAACATGCCTCAGAAATTTGCCTGATTATATTAGGATGATTTTCCAAAAACTGTAATATAACATAAACTTTTTTTTCTGAAACCTAGGCTTATTACTTATTGTCATTGTCTCTTACCCAACAAACCTTAGAGTATTCTTTTCCTTTATGTGACAACCTTGTGCATATCATCATATTTCCCTTTAGTCTTCTCCTCCCTAGATCAAAAAAAAAAAAACAACTGCTTTTTCACTTCTTTTATTTTAGTGTCCTTTTCATTTCTTATATTCATCTATGCACTCTCTGAAACTGCTCTGTGTCCTTGAAAAATGGTACCCTAGTACAGACATAAACCCATACTTGAGGCTTTACTAATTTTGCCAAGTCGTTCTTCAGGGAGCATTTTGCACTTCTTTTGACTGAATTGTATTCTTGAGGGTTTACAATTTTTTTCTGAGTTGCCAAAAGCTCTCTGAATTTTAATCCTGCCTCCAGGTCTTCCCAAACAACATCTAGATCAGGTATTTTAATTGCACTGCCTTTACAGTTTTTCATGTAACTTGATTGATTATCTGGAGTAGATGTAATTTTGTGCAGAAAAGCCTTCTTATCTTAGCAAAATAAACTGTTTATGACAGTTATTTGTTTATTTCCTGCTTTCTAACATTAAGCTCAGCACAAACTATTTACAATGTTAGTGACTAGATGGGAATATTGGGCTTTTTTGTGGCTTTGTTTCATCAATGTTTTTTCAGCTGAAGTAATGCAAGAAAATGCCCAAACTATTATTTACATAAAAATGCAAATATTTTATATGATATTAAATGATAATTTGTAAAAATATTTCTTATTAACGTATATTAACAGCTAAGATAAAGTTTCTACTATGAAAATGTTATTTTAGGTATCTTGGAAGGTGCTTTTTACCTCCTGGTTAAGAGTGCTATCATACAAATCCAGTCCTGTATTATAGCTGCATTTTAGCAACCAAAATCCAAACAATCATAGCCTTAGTGACTTCAGTATAACTACACTGTTTTATATCTGCCCAGTGTCTGCCTCTGTCATTTTTGTGCAAGTCGTATTGCACGAATAGTTCCTATCATTTTCGTTACACAATGACGTGCAATATTGATACCCAACTGATGTAAATCCACAATGTCAGTGAAGATACCTCATTCTCTACAAAAATGTATGTGTAGTAGGATGTGATAGTCAATCATACTAAAGGTCACTTCCATGTGTTCTTCTATACAGTTTCTGTCTATATAATTGAATGTTAGGAATGAATTCAAATCCATCTGTTCTTGGGGGTATATTACTTGCTGGAAAATAATACAATTTCATCTGCCATCAGTATTATAAATTTATGATTACCAATGAATTATCATTCCTCAACATTAGGCATTTAATCAAATGTTCCTTGGGGCATATTTTCATTTCAAATCATTAACATGATTCTTATTGGAGCACAGAAAGGGAGGTGATGGCAAATACCCAATAGTGATCTGAAAGACAAAAATTTTTATAGAGGTTTCAAAGACTATTACAGTCTCATTTTGACATTTTTTAATGAAATAATTTAGGCTAATTTGATAGTCTCTCTGTGAAAAGAAGCCGTATGTTAGGTAGTCAGAGAAGGTCTTCCAAGAGTACATGAGCTTTTCAAATTTAGACAGTCTAGTGCTTCAAATATATGCACTTACAGAAATGCCTAAATCCCTATCTGAGTCTCTTCCATATGTATTTATTAGCTGGCTTTTGGCTGTAACACTTAGTAATGTGAAATTTAAGTAGAAACTTTTCTTGCTGTGTTTCTTTTTACACAGTAGGTATTATGAACATAACACAGCTGCAAGCAGTTTTGAATACTGAACTGCAACCTTCGTAAGGAAGAGGGTAGATTGGAAATTTCCCTCTCATCACAAAATAGTGTATACTCCAAACAGCCAGCACAGAGGAGGAGAGGGTAACATTTTAGATATCTTAACAAATCTGACCCAGTATTTGGAATCTGGCAAGAAATAATGGTTCTAATAGCTACCCTACCGTGCTACTTCTATTTATTTAATTAAAACTGGCAGAATTTCTTAGAACAGATCTTTGTGTCTGCTTGTTGTTATTGTTTTTTTTTGTTTATTTGTTTTGTTTTGTTTTGTTCGTTTGTTTGAAACACTTCAAATACAGTAAAGAACATTTGAATAAGAGCAGGATCTCTAGTAGTGGATTTTAGTATCCAGATTAAGATTAAGAAAAAAGAAAGAATTGATTAAGGAATAGTTTAGAAAATACCATGTTTAACTGGCCTAGTATTTTTGATTCAAGCCACTTCCATGAAGGTTTAAGATTGTGTACAGCTTGGTACTTTCTCTCTTGCTTAGGCACAGTTCTGTCCAAATCTGAATTTTTCAAACAGATTTACTCTGAATTTTTCTAGGCAATTCTTGCTGTTTTGATGGAGTAGAACCATGGCAACCTAGAGAACACAGCACTATATTTGTGAGGAATGTGAACATACTCTGCAGGGTCCTGGCGCTAAAGAAAAACTAAACATTTTGATTTCTCTTCATCAAGTAGGAAGTAACCGCCAAACTCTTTTATTCATTTTCCTACTGCTGCTGCTGCTGGTTTTATACTCCTGGAATTACTGCTTTTGTGTGAGACATCATTAGGGATAGGATCTATGTGTGCTACTTTCAAGCTTTGATTTACTAAGTAACTTCAGTAAGGTCAAAGTGTTGCTTTCTTTCAACCTTTACATTGAGTGAGATTTCAACAAATTCTAAAAAAACATTACAGAAGATTATCTTCAGGATCTTGGGCTTCTGATGTAACATGTCTCGAATAAGTTACCCAGGAGGCATAATCCTGATCTCTAGGCTAAACTTGGACAAAATTAATAATCTCACATTAATGTTTTGAAAGGATTTAATGACATTGCTTCTAATTACAATGTTGTCAGTTTGAATCCTTTCTTAAAGAAGTCCTCTAAGAATGGAGAGGAGCCCTTTTAAATATTTCAGATGTAAAAATTTAAAAATTTAAAATTTAAAAATTTCAGATGTAACATATTCGTCAGTATATGAGGTACAAGGATAAAGCTTTTGCAAATCTGAAAGAGCTCATTGTCCAGAAGGTATTAACAAATAATCCAAGGGGACAAAATAACATATTTAGTGTTTTTGTTTGATTGATTGATTGATTGATTTTGGTTTTGTTTGTTTTGTTTGTTATTGTTGGGAATGCAATTAGCGTGATTATATGCTAATTACAATTTAGGAGAGATTTTGACAAAAACTGGTGGAGCACCTTCTCTGAGAGGATGAGATGAAAATATAAATTGCCAAAAGAGATATGTTAGTCAAAGTCAGTCATGATTAAATACCCAGGTGAATATTCTTAATAGTGTCTTGAAGAATATCTTATAAAAATCACAGATAGAAAAGATAACATTCCAACTTAGGAAAAAACAAACAAAAAACAAAACAAACAAACAAACAAAAACATTGGAACAAAAGTTTCACTGAAAAATATGCTTCCTTTTCTTTGATATATCTTCCTTTCAACCATGATTAAAAGACAAATTTATCTTTGACAGGGTGGTTTCAAACAGTGCTTGACTCAAAATTGAAGAGGAATGGATTTTCTGTATATAAATGTAAACACTTGCTTATTTCAGTGGATGTGTTTTCTATCTGCTAATGATATGTATTTGTTTTAATTTTATCAGATAGTTATCCTGTCTGACAAAAGAGACTGTGACAACTCTGACATCCGTAGGACCCTAAAGGCTTAATCACTTCCAGCTACAGCTTTGCCAGCAAGAGAGATTATTATCCTCTGCTTTCTCTCAGCCATTCGTCACTCTGGGGAGATTATTGTCTTCTCAGATCTATTAGCTCAGTCTCAAAAATAAACCACATTAGTGTAAACAGTTTCAACAGTATTTTGTTAACATGTCTAAGGATATATATTAGTTGAATAATGATTTTTTTTTTCTGAATTAACTGCCTTAATGGTTGTGTCACTGGTTACTCAAGGAAAGAAAGAAAAATGGTGAATGTTAATTTAGGGTATATTACAGCGTGAAAAACAACCAGGTTTGATCTCAAGAACTCATTAAGCTATACAGTAATAAAGTGCTGTAGTAAATTGGTTATTGATTCTGAAACACTGACTGATGGGTGATCAGGATGCTGTCTTAATGTTCTTTATCCTGTTTCCTGTTTCCTCTTTTTTTTTTTTTTTTAATTTAGCTAACAAATATGTAAAGCTAATCCAATACTAGTGCTAGAGATGGTAAAAACAGAGTTTTCAATCACAAGGCTTAAAGTGTGTAAAGAGCTTCAAAAAATCAGTAATTATGAATAGGAACAACACTGAAAAAAAATGTAATACTTTAAATCTCTCAAACAAAAGTAACACCAAATACTTACAGAATATTTTAACATAAGAACAAGCAGAATAATTAGATAATGCTAGTATAACTATCACTGATTATTTGTTCCAGGCAGTTTCAGAATAAATAGTTGCCAAAAGATGTTTTATTAGGTGAATTTGTATCATGTTCTGCAGCCACTCAAAACAGTTTGACTGCTCAGAGTGCTGATTCCCTGGGATTTGTTTTCTGTAACCCTAAGTGATCTGGAAATAAAATGAAAGAAAGAGGGTACTTACTATTCTTCTTTTCTGAGCTGGCTAATAAGCTGCCTTGTGATACATCAGCAAAACAGGCATTTTTGTGGGGGAGATTTCCGTCCTACTCCCAGGATCAGACTTTCATGTACACATTCCTGGTGTAGCACCCTACATTTAGAGTAACAACACGGATTTTAAAATCACACATATTTGAAAAGTACTGCACATTTTGTTGAAAATAATATTTTAAGTGTTTCAGTATGTTTAATCTGTGGTTTTGTATTACTAGTTTTATTATTTTTTCCTTTGCTTCTGAGAACAACAGAACAGATTTTATTTCTTAGTAAGAAAGCACATGTAAATCACAAAAATTGTCGTTACAAACTATATCAGAAATAATGTCTGAAACAATCACTGCTCTTACTTAAACAAATCTAATTTCTGCCAGTGTCTCCAGTGTCCTAGTTCTATAGGTCACCAGCAACAGTTTGTTCTCTATCTCCTACTAGACCTTTAAAAACCTTTGAATTATGCATTTTTTAGAAAATACCAGCTGCTGTTTTTATGTTTGTTCTAATATGATTTTCTTTCATTTCAAAAGAAATACTTAGGAGAGTCCTTTTCTTTAAAAGTAAAGAAAGCCAGCCAGATAGAAGAACTGTACTACTGCAGCCCATTATAAATAAATAAATAAAAATTAAATAAAGGTCTGAACTGGGAGCATTGTTCTGTATTAGTGATGAGGAATTCTGATGAATCCTGGAATTACCTTTTAAATTTGTACCGTCTGTAAGTGAATTGGATATGCATAGACTTTAAAAAATGTATTAAAAGTGGACCCTTCCCTTACTATGGCTTCTTTCAGTACATACTGTGTCACTAGGCTGATATCTTTCCTCTTTTAATTCCTATTAGATAAAGTAAGAATTACTTGTTCTCTTGTAAGTATTGTTGGTTTCCTGTACCATGAATTCTGATAAATATAATTTTGTCAATACATGCCCAGGTCTGGAAATGCAAGATACTGTTTATGCAAATAATTTTCCAGTCTATTCTCTCTTATTGCTTTAACTCTGCCTCCCAGTCTTCAGCAACTGAAGCAGTAGCTCTAGTGCTCTCTTCCAAAGCACTCTCTGTACCTTTGTACAAGCTACCTACTCTACCCTTAGAACAGTTCCTTTCCTCTGTTTTGCAGAACCATTTCTTTCTCTTTTAATTCATTTCTAAAAAGCATATATCATCCAGTTTATCCCATTTACATACATCAAGAGTATCTGCTACTGTAGAATTTTCTCTATTGCATTACAAAGTAGAAGAGCTGGAGAACCTCTGTATTACAGAACTTTTACCCAAGAATTGGCATTCTTGTGCTCTGTGCTCTATAGTAACAGTAATTAACCATAGTTTGACTGATGACCATGTATCAGTACAGAACACCAAAGCAAATGGTTTATAATCATGTATCAATCTTGAATATCAATTTTTTTTCAACAGAATTAAGCATTTGTTCCACTGAGTTAAAGTATCGCTATATTTTGTTTAAAACATGACCTATAATGAACTACTGATTATATTCAGATTCTTCTTGGAGTTAAATTCCACGAGTGAAAAGGACTGCAAACTGAACAGCTTACTGTTACCCATATCTTGCTTCCATGGTTTTAAACAACAATCAAGAGGTTTTCTCTGCCTATAGCCGTTTGACACCTAGTAACCTTCTAAGAAATAAATTGCTTTTGATTTTGTACATGAACAGTGAAGGGACATAATATGAAAAAAAGTACTTCTGCTTGGATTTACTTGACCAGAAAAAATGAGTACTTTATTCAAATAAAGTGTGAATTACATGCCAAGGGTCTGATTTTTTTTTTTTAACTTTCTAAGAAACTACTGTTTGTGTCTTAATTAGAAAGTGTGAAATTTAAAAATGTAAAAAACAAAAAGTATATGTAGTCATTCTAGATCTTTTAGTATGACGTAAGTATTTTTATGAGAGTTTATAAAGCTAATATTTATCCATATATAAATACGGTTTTATCTCTATCTGCTCACCTGGTTTTAAACTGAGCAATAATAATAATAAATACAATAATAATAATTTTGCAGATAACATTTTATAATGTAAGGCTCCTATCTCTAGCAGCTCACATTAGACAGCTGTGTTATTTGGCTTTGTGCGAGAACACATAAGATTCCATAATGAGTTTGTTTGGTTTTTTCTCCTTTATTGTGTCTTCCCTATTTCCATTGTCTGGGAGTTACTGACATTACGTATTTCACACTTTAAAGTGTTAACTGTGGCTTCTAATCTGAAAAAAAAAAAAAAATATATATATATATATATGTAAAGCATGTTGTGAGGATTCTGAAGAAACATAGTAAAATTACATCTTTCTTTAAAATGTGTCTGTTTGTGTTCCAATTTTAAATAAATAATTTTAAGAAGACTTGAGGAACTCAAAATGAATTTCATTTTATCCTTGGCAAAAGTTTCAAGCTCTGCCCCAGATGGCTGAAATCTCTATGTGAATGAACCATCAGAAGATAAGACAGCAACATGAGGACAGCTGACAAACTATAACAATAAAAAGGTCCAAGGTGTTTTACTTATCTGGAGTTAACAGTGAAAGTGGAATGGAAAAGAGATAAAAAATTAATCAGAGCCTTCTGTAAAAGAAAATAAGTGGATTAGCATGCTTTTAGGCCTGCTAAACAATTGCACCCACTAGAACAATTTATTGTGGTAATGCAGGAGCATGGTTTGTCAGATTCTCCATGGAATCTCTGAAATTAATTGATTTGCCCTGGAAAGAACTCCCAAATCAAGGACCTTTGTTCTGATCTTGGTGCTTCCTATGTGCTCACATTACAAGATAGCAATACTCAGCAATCCTCCTACATACTCTATCTGTCCCACATTTATTCACTCATAACTTGTTGTTCCTTTGGTTGTTCTTTTTCAACACAATGTAAGTGTGGTGTGTATTAACACATATAGTTTCTGTACTCTGATTTAACTAAAAATTTTGAACACTAAACAGAAAAACATTTAGTAATACAGAATGAAAAAGGCATAAGAATTTTATGTATAGTAAGTAAGTTACAACCAGTTTATACTAGGATCTCTGAAGTTTAGAAGTCAGATGTATTTCTTCTGATTGACACTAAGTAAGCAGGATTTCACTGGACTACCACAACTTCTCAAATATGATGGCCAGTGGCTTATCAACTTCATCTGCCAGTTCCCTCAGGACCCGCACATGGATGTATCTCTTCAGGTCCAATGGACCTGAAGGCACCTGCTGGTTCCTTAGCTGGTCTCAAACTTGATCTTCCCCTACACAGGGCATTTCTTCATTCTCCCATTTCCTGCCTTTGCCTTCTGCAACTTGAACGGTGTGGCTAGAGCACTTGCCAGTGAAGACTGAGGCAAAAAAGTCATTGAGTACTTCAGCCTTCTTCATATCCGGGGTAAACAGGCCTCCTGATTCTTTCTGGAGAGGGCCCATGTTTATGATTTGTTTGGAGACAGATGACTGAAAACATGAGGATTTGGACTGTAAGATCCTCAGTCCAAGCACATGTTCTTCCATCACAGTTAAAAGCTCCATCAGGCTGAATGTAAGCTTGCTCCACTTAGCCCATAACAGAGCACTGCAAGGCTCTTTGAAGTTAAAATCAAACACTTCTTTCTGTTCAAAGCTGCAATAGTCAGTTTTTGTTCTTTCTGATAATTGTCTTGAGGAGATTTTTAATTTTTACCACTCTGTATTACCTCAGGATCAGGATCAGGTCTAGCTTGGATTTATTGTAGTAGCTATCATGAGAAGCCACTGGTGAAAATAGAAATAAAAGACAAACAAAATAAAAGGTAGCACATGTTTTAAATGCCTTTATTCATGATCACAGGTCTAAATGTTTCTAAGTACAAATTCTATCCATTTACTTGAATGGAAGAGTTTTAAGGGATGGCTAAAAAACATGTGGGCAGTTCTCAGTTCCTTGCGCATGCAGTTTTATGAGCAGAAAGAATGAAATCATTAGCTCAAAATTCAAAGAAATGGGTGATGAAAAGCTGAGATCACCAAGGGAACAAAATAAGACATCAACCTTATATTAAGGTAACAAGACTAATGAATTATATATAGTTAAATTATGGATAGTCTCCTCAAGGCAAGACGGGAACATTGGTGCTGGACGAGGGACAAAGGGAGAGAAGTTTGAGAGAGATGTTCACCAAGGTTACAGAGCAACAAGCAATATGTTTATGTCAGGATGAAAAAATTATCTTAGTAGCAGATTTTGAGTGGACTGCAGCAGATCTTTACAAAAACCAGGAATGTAATAAAGGCACTACAAGTGAAAACCATAATATACAGGTTATGAGTGAGGTGAAGTAGAAGTTATAGGCAAAAGAGAAATTGGGCACTAGTAACCAAGAAGCCCTGCAACCAGGGAAAAAAAAAAAAAAAAAAAGGTAAATATGTAGTTACAAAATCAGGATGATGAAATCAAAAGCCCCAACTTTTGCAGTAGTTTATACCTCTTATCTTGCAGTCTGAATTGCCACAGGAAGGATTTGTAATCAAAGTCAGAATGCTATGGTCAGAGTTTGTATGCGCCTATGTATGCAAGTGTTAGTTCATAGTGAAAAGCATCTTTAAAAAGTAGTCCAAAAATAAAGGTTTACACTTATACACTAAGTGACCTTTCATATTTCAGTGTTACTACTCCCTTAGGTCCTTTGCAAAGGTTAGCAAAACATCAGGATGGAAAGACAGTGATCAGTTGATGTTTTTTCTAATGTTTTGTGTTATCTGGTGTCAAAGTTCCTGTATAACTCAGATTTCACATGTGTTTTTTCAAAGCAGCTAATTTTATTTGGGGTTTTGTCCATGGAAAGGGAAAGGAATTTGCTCCAATTCTCCTGATAATGCTCTGTGAATTAACCAGACTTTTTATCTGTAATTCGTAGAAAAAAATAATAGCAGAAATACATTATTGGAATTTTTAATCATAGCTTTGCATGATTTTGATAAATCTCATTGTTATGATAGCATATAATCATCTAAAATTTTTTGGTCCTTTGTTACTTAATAATTTGAGTTTTTGTTATACTTTATATCCCCCAGCTGAAATTAGATGCCTTTCCAAACACTCTTGAACAAAGCTTGCAATAAAAGCAATTTGTAATCTCAGAAAGTATCTTGGAATATCTCTTTTTCTCTCTTTTGCTTGGATTAACAGGAAAATGCTAATAGCTTACCAAGGGATAGACTGATGTTCTTATATTTCTACTTTATATCCTGTTTTTTTAATGAAGCACATAATGAATGACATTGGATTTGGTTTCTTGAAATCTGCTTGCAAAAGAAAAGTGTATACTTCATTACTTCATTGTGCCTCTTTTCTGCCTTGTTCAAAAATGTTATTTTTACAGAAGCAGGATACAGATCGTCAATGAAATGTAGAGCACTTTACCTCAAGACTGTCAAGGCTTGGTGACTTCTGTAAAAAGGTGGTACAATGTCACTACCATTTTAAATCAAAAATGAGCTTTACCCAAACCACCAAAATTTGCAGCCCTAAAATAAATATAAGGCTTAAGCTCTAGACATATCCTACTGATCTCTGTGGAACTGCTGCTCTGCTGTTGACTTTGACAGTGGATTTGGAAGTGAATTGCATCAGAATGATCTAGGTCACAGCTGACTCACTTGGGGGTAGTTCAACAGAATTGAAAAGTGTGTGCTGTTTTCATTTCACTATTTTGTGAAAGTTCTCTGAGCTCTTGGTGAGATGCCTTTCATAAGAACTAAATTCAAATAAAGCATTAAAAAATGCAATGATAGCCTAGAGCACTGCAGGTTAATTATTTCCTCTCAGAATAATTGAATAATATTGTGAACACTATGAAGGCATGCTCCAGAAATTATTCATTAAAAGTATCTTTTTCTGGTCTTATCTAACTTTCCTAATGAGTGTAAAAACACTCTTCTTTGTAAAGTACAGTGCTGCTGTTAAGGGATGTCATAAGTGGCTGCTGCTTCCATCAGCTCAGGGAGCAGGGATTCTTCCTGGTGTCCACTGGAGCCCAGCCTAGCCCTGCTCCAGCCATCAGCACAACCTGTCACCCACTCTGTTCTCCTCAGCTGGTTTTGGGGACACACACCATTCCCAATCCCATGGTTGGGGCTGAGACACCCACCCAAGGCAGTTGTTGGCAGAGACACCCCACATCTCCAACAGCTGACATCACAGGCCAGGGATGCCTACACCCCTGGTCTGACTGCATTTGCTGGACACAAATCCACTCATGGTGGTCCCCCAGTAGCTGGTGCCTCATCCTTGCACACACACACATGGGAGAGAGTGAGTTTGCACAGAGAGACTGTTAAGAAAGGGTAGAAGAATAAGACAGGACAGAGACTGCAGTGATCAAGCACAGATAACCGTGCTGATCAACAATGGTTTACACACAGCTGGTCTGTTTTATACCCCTTTCTGTCTATTCTTCCTTCTGTTCCTCCTCCAATCCCTTCTCCTAAAAACTCCTTCATAATTTTTGCATAGTCCCACAGGAATACCCCAAATATCCCAAATCTTCATGTTCCAATTTTTTCCCCTTACCTGTCAGTTACAAAATCCATGTTGACTCTCTCCAAAGCTATCCTTGGAGTTTCTTGATGGCCCTTCAATGAGTAACTGCAGACTTTTAGTCTTTGGTCAACCTTCATGGAACAGTTTTGTGTCTCTACGTATTCTTATTTATCTCTTTTCCCTTTACGTATTATCCCCTTTTGCATTGAAAAGGTCCTTGATCAGATAACCCTCATGAAGCAGACAATCCCTCCTTATACATACCATTACAATCACATTGTGGATTAACTTGCTAGATCATCTTACTTACAATTATAATCTTCTGAAGATATGGCCCAGAATAATGTCCTAAGACTATTAGCTGTAGAGTCACTTTAAGGGAAGTTATCAGTCTCTGTGAACAACATACAACTGTCAAGGAAATTTGGATTTATATTTCCATAATCATTTCATGTTGTATTCACCTAAGATCACTCGTATACTGTAATCCATAGGGAAAAATCATTGGGTTAAATTGTCTTCCATACAGTAACTTTTGCTTCCTTTGTACAGTGTCTCTAGTAAACAATAAGCAGAACACTTAATTCATAAAGTAGACCAATAGCACTTGTTCTACCAATTTTCAGGGGCTCCCAAGAAATGAATACTCCTTGGAAAATATAAGCATATCTATGTTGAGCATTGAACATGTTCACACACACCATACACACAGTTTAGATAAGATAGATGTATGGAGGGAATAAATATTTGAAAGCTTTCTCACAACTTTTTATATCTCCCTGTTTAGTTTTTCATTCTAATTCTTAATTCCCTTTACTTTTTTTTTCTGTCTCTTTCCGTTCTTTTCTGAACCCTTCTTTTTTCATTGCAGCTCACTTATTATCATGCTTTTGATTCCTTTCCATCACCTGTCACTCACTTTGATAGATTCATCCTTTTTTCTACAGATGTTCTTTCTAGTCTTTTCCCAACAGTATTCCCTCTCTTTGCTTTCTTATTCTTGAATATCATTTTTTGTAGTCCTTCATTTGCAACTGATCCTTCACTTTGATTGAAGCATTGGTTGGTTTTCCTCTATCACAAAACTCAGTGAATCTTCACTAATCCAGATAAACTTATTTTATCACTGTTTAATCACATTTAATCATTCAAACTCTTTAGAAGGTTTTCTTTACAAGTTCTTGCTGTCATGCTTGCCATGCTGAGCCTCTCAGATCCCATAAGCAAAGGAGTGCTTGGAAGGGTTCTCACTACCCATCACTGGTACCAAGCCTCAGGTTCCTCACTGACCAGAGACTGCTATTGAGATATCCAGAGAGCCTAGTGGTAGAGCCTACTTTACTCCTACTGTAATGTCCACCTTGCTTAGCCTATGATAAAAAAATATTTATTTATATATATTTATTCTTATAAGACTCTTAAAAAGACTTAAAATCCCCAAAGTGAACAAAACACAGATTCCACCACTACTGGGGGCTTAGCTGAACTGTACTGCTGAAGCATGGGATGTGCCCAGTGTATTGCAAATACTGCTGAGTAAAAAGTGGAGAAAGTCTTAAACAGTGGAAGCTTATCAGCTGGCTTTGCCAAATAAAGTAGAGAGACTTTGTGAAATATAGAAAGTAAAGAGAAGTAAAAATCCATAAATGAAAGAGTGTGAACAAAGAGTTAGTTCTACAGGTGACTTTTCTCTTTCAGTGACATTGAGGAAGGATTTTGTTGAGATAATTGTTCCTAGTTTTTGAACTTCCTGTTAAATAGGATGATTATCAATCCCAAAAGCTCTTTTAAGTACTCAGATGAATATGCCTTCTAGGTTGAAATTTATCACTCAGATCTCATTATAGAAAATCAGCAATGAGTCAGGAGGCAAGGCAGGAGGGAGCTGCTTCAAACAGAGGGAGTTTGTTGTGGGCAAGAAAGTGTGTGGAAGACTTTGAAGGAAGGGCAGCCACAGCAGTCACAGTCCACCTTGAGCACTTACTGTGGATGCAAGACAGGCAGAAGTCTCTTCTGCTGAGTAGAAGTCTCTACCAACAAAAAGTGGCTACCTGCTCTTGTTTTCGTGCTGATGACAAAGTATTTGAAATGAAAACAATTGCATTTAGAAAGAGATATATTTTGCCTCTGAAAACTCCCTCTGAAAAGATCCCTTGGCTTGATATTCTTTCCTGGGGTAGTCTGACCTGTCTCTGTAACAGCAGGGTAGTATGCAGTATGTACTGCCTTTCTAAAGGAGAGATCATATGTATGAAGAAAATAAACGTGTAAAGACTTAAGATAGGTCTAGTCTAGGTACAGATATATTGTGATTACAAATGTATGGTAATTTATAAATCAGTCATAACTTATAATGCATCATTTTTATACCCTAGCACATCTTTTTTCCTTATCTTTTACACTCTTTTGTGACTACACCAATTTTTTATTTCAAGAGTAAAAATTTCTGTGCTTCTTTGTGTATATTTTTTGTAACCAGCAGTGTCATATCTACATCAGACTGTTAATGTTGTGATATTGGAGTGATGACATCACGCACAAAACAATGATTTGGATGCTTTTGGCCAAGTATGATTTTTAAAAGTAGTGATTAATAAAGCAGTTTTATTGGTTATGTATATGCATGGTACTATCTGTATTATACTTTTCTTCATATAGTAGAACAGTTCTCTGGTTTACATCTCTGTAAATCAGAGTTTTAAACAATTGCTTTATTGTCACTTGCAACTACAGATATAAATCATGCTAAATAGCAGTCACACTTAAAATATGTGTAGTATAACTAAAATCTATGCATATACAGCACGTATATCAGTACAGCAGTGCCTAAATATGAGAGTGTGTAAGCCATGCTCTAGTTACAGAAGTTTATATGAAGTGTGAGCACCTCCTGGGGCCACAAAAAATAAAATAAAATAAAATAATAAAATAAAATAAAATAAAATAAAATAAAATAAAATAAAATAATATAATATAAAAAAATCCAGGTGGTGTGATATGGAGATGAGTTTTAGGACACTTCCACAGTGAATTCTGGGGAAAAATGTGTCTCGGGATTTAACTTTCATTACAGAGGAACAAATTATTAAACCAAAGAGCAAGGGGTCCTAGTTAACTAACCTGAATAGAAGAAGTGTCACACAGCACAGTGGAGTTTGTGGCTGATTGGGCTAGGTATAACAGCTATGAAATCTCTAATCAACACATTATTAAACAAATGAAATCAAGAAGAGTTTTGGAAAATTCAGTTTCTGAATATCTCTTCACAGGCTAAGAATTACTATTATTCCATTATATAGTAGTTAAAATGAAATAACATCAGCCTATCATTATCAGTTCATTGGTGCTTAATGGCTCTCCACATCCTCATAAATATCCATTTTGAAGACTAATGATAAGATACGAATCTCTTACTACAGAAACAGTACATTTTAGTCTAGCTTAGAGTCTTAGTCATCACAGTTTTTCCACAGCCTATTTTAAACTGAGCAAACAGCTACAAAATTTACTGAAATTATTACAGTATGTCATCTGAATTAGCATTTTTTAGTGTCTCTGTGTGTATTAAACACCAGCTCAGCACAGGTCCAGAGCCCAACATACTTTCTCTGTGGCATGAGTCCTTTAGTCATGAAAAATCACATTAAGAGTTGTAGTACTGATGGGGAGGTCATGAAAGTGGACTGCAGTAGTTGCAGATTCAACTCACTGCATTCACTGGGAGCAAAAAGCTATCACAATGCTCCTTCGTACCATAAGATACACCACTTAGCCTCTGCTCTGTTCTTAGGGTTAAGGTTTTAAAAGACTTGCCAAAAATGAGTATAGAAGTTATACTGTTCTCCTCTGTTACTTCTCTGATATTACCTTCTCCCACGTTGTTTTATTTTTGACCTTGCTCATACCACTGCAAAGCCCATATTCTTTCCATTAAGTTCTGTGATCTCTTGAGTGAGCGTGAAAGTAGTAAAAATGTTTGCTTAATTAAGGCTCTGAGCTTCAAAACCTTTGGAAATAACACATCCCTTTAGGTTTTGCAAAATGCTGAATACATCTTCAGTAATTACATAGGTTGTGGGGCTTTGTAATTAAGTAAGTAATACAAGGACAACAAAACTTTGCAAACCTGAACTCAAATTAAAAAGATAGAAGTAAACATTTCTGGACTATGTATATGCTTGAAGAATTCCCAATGAAGAAAAGAATCTTTAAGATAAACAAACTGCTTTCCGGAGAGCAGCTCTGCAGAGAGGGTCCTGGGAGTCCTGGTGGACAGCAGGCTGACTATGGGTCAGCAATGTGCCGTGGTGGCCAGGAAGGCCAAAAGTATACTGGGGTTCATTTGGAAGTGTGTTGCCAGCAGGTCAAGGGAGGTGGTCCTCCCCCACTTCTCAGCCCTGGTGAGGTCACACGTGGAGTATTGTGTCCAGTTCTGGGCTCCCCATTACAAGAGGGACATAGAACTACTGGAGCGAGTCCAGAGGAGGGCTATGAAGACGATTAGAAGACTGGAGCACCTGTCACAGGAGGGCAGGCTGAGAGAACTGGGCCTGTTCAGCCTGGAAACGAGAAGACTGAGGGGAGACCTCATCAATGTGTATAAATATCTGAGGGGAGGGTGTCAAAAGGATGTAGCCAGTCTCTTTTCAGTTGTGCCCAGTGACAGGATAAGAGGCAACAGGCATAAACTGAAGCACAGGAGGTTCTTGCTCAATATGAAGGGGCACTTTACTGTGAGGCTGACAGCACTGGAACAGGTTTTCCAGAGAGGTTGTGGAGTCAGTCTCCTTCTCTGGAGATATTCAAAACCTGCCTGGATGCCATCCTGCACAATGTGCTCTAGGTGATCCTGCTTGGCAGGGGGGTTGGACTAGATGATCTTCAGAGGTCCCTTCCAACCTCGGCCATTCTGTGATTCTGTGATTCTTTCTATTCAAATCTGTACGTTACAAGCATAGTGTGATACTCCAGACCAGGAAAAAAAAAAAAAAAAAAAAAAAAAAAGCAAATTTTAAGATACCCATCAGATCACAGTCTTTTATTTTATACTTTTACCTGCAGCGCGATTCTGAGTTGAGCTGACAGTTAACTGCTACAAATAATAAATGTATTCATTCTTATTATTTGTAATAGTTTTTACACTTCCAGAGAAATTCATGAATTCATGTAGGTTCATTTGATCTTATTCTGAAACTGGATTTTTTCTTCCATTCACCAGAGCTGGAGTTTTCTTAGAGGCAGAATTTGCGTACTAACAACAGCATGCTTGCAGCCCAGAAGGCCAACTGCATCCTGGGCTGCATCAACAGAGGTTGGAGTTAGATGATCTTTAACGACCCTTCCAAGCCGAGCCATTCTATGATTCTATGAATTGGTTGATTTCTTAGGGCTTTAGTTGAGTCTTTCCTGTTTTTTCTCTCTTTTTTTTTTTTTTTTTAATTAATTTTCTCTAATATTTTACTCATATACAAACTGAGAAATATTTTTCTTTCATTTAAAACTTTTAGTATCTTTAAAGCCTTCTCACTCTTTCCTTCTGTTCCCAAATAAAGTACACACTTTTTCAAGATTGCCTGTAAGCTGAACTTGGTGTTAATGGTGGGAGGTTCCTGCTTGGTTCAGTTTGGTGACAGAGAGGAAACTATTCCACATAATGCCATGAATACCAGTATTCAGCACAAGTGCAGCAGCTGGAATAACCCAGGTTAATCCTGGTGACTGCACCACTAGCACAGAAACTCAGTGTTTTCTTCCACTTCTTGCCCCATCCGATTTGCATTCTAGCTGTTGTAGCAAGAGTCATCGCAGAACAGTGTTTATGTTTGAGCACTTGCAGTTCAGATGAAAAGTATGGGAGTTGCATAGTGTTCAAACTAAGCTTTACTGTTCCCAGGAACACAAATCATTTAGTCAGCTGTATTACAGATGTTAAGTCTGTCATTTATAGCAAATATCCAGCCAGGAGATGTTTGCTTGTATTAAACATTCTGTATGAAATGGTTAGTTAGATGTCACAGGCTTTTTGTCACTCTGACAATTTCCTTTGTAGTAAATAAGAATAATACTGTTTACCTACTTTATGGCACACAAACATTAACTATTCAGCCATGAATATTTGAAGATGAAAACCTAAATAATACTTATAGCTATATATATGCAGAATGACAAATATTAAAGAAAAGGAAGACTGGCTGTACATCATGGTTGATATTTTAATATTCAGAAAAGGCAAAAGTACCAGGCTGGTTATCACAATTGCTGAATGGATGATATGGGAAAACTCAGGCTTGGAAGTAGAAGACTGCCAGAAAGGACAACAAAAGATATCTTTGAAGTTTTATTTATGTGTTGTGTGTTTTTGCTTTTTTTTTTTTTTTTTTTTTTTTCCCACTTTAAGGCTAAAAATCAAATAAGTAATTAAATAGACTTAAAAGTCTTTAAAATATTTTAGCATTAAAATCTTTACAAACACTCTCTCCTTGTGTTGTTTCAAATATATAATCTGATACCATAGTTAGGTGTTTTTAAGTGGCTTATAACTTAAGGGGGTTATAAGAACTTTTCCAGAGATGCACATATACAAAACATCCCCTTTGCTGGAAAGATGCAAGCACAAAATGATTTTGTTGTCCTGTTCAAAAATTTTGGTTACTTTTTGCAATTCAGGATGGCTGCTCTCTGTTTGGCCTTTTCCTATCAGGATACTGCTATAATGATAAACTCTTCAGCATGTACAGGAATTGTTCTCAAGACTATGTTAACGGTCCTGATAATGTATTTTTTAGGTTTCCTCTACGCTCAGAACAGTACCAAACGCAGCATTAAAGAGCGACTTATGAAGCTCTTGCCCTGCTCGGCTGCCAAAACGACATCTCCTGTTACTCAAAGCAAGTTTTATTTTTCATTTGATTTTTTTTTTTTTTTTTTTAGGTTTGCATGCATCAAAACTTATACTTTCATTAACTGCTCATTTGAAAGTCATCTGCTGAAGTAACTGTATGCTCTACTGAGGTTTAAAAAGGAGTGATGAACAGATTTGTGGGCTGGTAATAGATTTGTCTGTGCAGAGTATGCTGGCAAGATAACTGTGCCAGGGTCTGCTGTGCGCAAGCTGCTGGGTTGGGACTTACGCTCAACAACCTAGCTGAAAAGGGGTTTACTGGTGAAGTTAAAAGCCTGATCTCAATGCATTTACAAAGTGCTAGCTTTTTGTGTACGTGTGCATATATTTATATATGTACAGTCCAGTACATAGGATAATAGTGGCATTACTGATATGAGAGGAAGTTGCAAGTTGACTGTATAACATCAAGCTGTAAAGGGAATGAGACCTAAAGTATGTGCCTGGGGAAAAGAAAAAAATAGATCGAAAATAATATGTCCGTGTACTGAAAGGACAAGCACACTGACATTTCCTTTACTGTCTTGATCCTATGCTGTAAGAAAATAAGATCCTTCCCAGATGGCTAACAGACAGATAAAAGGGAAGAGACAGACAGACAGACAGATCCATCTGTCCATCCATCCGTCCATCCATCTATCCATATATACCTAGACAGAGATAAATTACAGCAATAATACTAACATCTTCCTATATCATTTGGCCTCTATAACTGATACTAAAATATCTCTTTGTACCCAATTCAGTCTAGATTAGTTTATCTTAATTCTGTGCACTAATTTGAGCACCTAAAAATAGAAGCTGAATGGTCCCTATGCGTCCCGTATCCTATTCTTGGTAAAGTATATTGATCAATCTAAGGCAAGAAAAGCCTCCAAGAGCAGTTCCCTCTGTCCAGTGATCATGGGACAACCTGAGGCCACTAGGTTATGAACACAGGCCCTTTATTAAGTGCTAAGACTTCAGTGATATGGACAGAGGATTTCTTTCTGCTATTCCATTTCACTGCCTTTCATATGCTCTTCCATAGAGAAGGCTGTGGTGTTTTCTTTCCTTTCTAACTATTTGAGATCTCAAAGATGAAAAGCACTAAAGATTTGGATGCACAGTAACATTTTCATGGTTGCTTCAGATAGTGTGTTTTACTGGGAACTCGGGTAGCTTAAAAAGGGCAGTCACTGTTGTGACAGCTGATACTAATTCATTAAGTAGAAGCTGCTTTCACCTACATGACATGACATAGTCCTAGACTAAAAAATAATGGATGGTTTGATCCCTTTGTTTGAAGTTATTCGAAGAACAACACATCCTTATTCATTGCGCATATCTATGCAACATTTTTGTCTGCACAGATAACATGAAAATATTTAGAATCAGTCTTAATAGCCTTGACCATGCAAAATATGCATATTCAAGCTGTGAGTGTTTTATAAGCCAGAAGAGAAGTCAAACTTGTATCAAATGTTTCATATTTGAGAACCACATAGTAGAAAGAGAAGATGCAGTCAGCATTTTCCTCAGTGCTCTTGTAAATAATGAAATGCTGTTTTAAATGAGAATATTATATTACATGAAAATATTATATTAAATTGTAGATGAACATTGTTATTATCCCATTTTGACATAATGTGCTGTTTGATTTCTGCTGGTTTGGAAGAAACAACATTCTAATATACTAGGAATGAAGTCAGCACTACCTACAATGACAACCACATAATACAAATTCTTTAGAAATTTTAAAGGGAATATTTTTAAAACAAGTATTTTGTTGAAAGAATGCAAACTCTGAATTTGCAATTCTGTGCTTATTTTCTATGAATATGTTCAGAAAAAGATTATTTAAATAATAATGAAAAACTTATTTCAGGATTCACATTCAACAAAGCATCTCAAAGAGTGCTTTTTCTTATTTGTGTGTTTTACTTTGGTAAACCTAAAATTAAATCTATCCTTCCTTAGCTAAACACTTAAATGCATATGCTACAGAAAGGGCCAGACTGAAGAATGGCTTTGAATGTCTTTGAAGTGCATGTGCATGTAATTATTATATAAGTAGGGGACATATCATTTGGGGTTTGTGCAGGGAAATGCGTGTGGACAATTTTTACAGATATGAACTAAACCCTAAGATTGGACTTGCTTCTTCAGCAGTCATTATTTGAAGAGTATGTCTGGGTTTTGCATTGATTTTACCATTTTGTAATTTAATGAATGATGAAAGGTTCAAAACATAGTTCCTGTGGCAAATACATTAAAAACTCTCTACTGGAAGAAAGATATTCATTAATGACATAAATAAGAATATATATTTAATATATAAAGAATTGAATATGAACTTGCTTCTCTTTCTCAGTTGACATATATGGATAAATATGCCTTTTATGGATGGATAAATAAATACATAAATAAATAAGCCCTTAACTTTCTTAGGCTGAAGTAACTAGAGAACTGAAATAACTATTTTATTATTATTATTATTAAGGTCATATAAATTATGAAACTCCTATGTAGAAACACATATATTTTCACACACTTTCCGTGTGTATATGTAACTATAAATAAAGTGCAATTGACTCATGAATGTTACAGTATTTTAATCATCATAGTTGGCGCATTATAAGGAAATTCCCAGTGATATTATTTTCAGATTATTTCTATCTACAAGGTGCTACAGAAGTAGGGCATGATTAGATCGTTGAACTGAATATTTTCATTAACGGAAAAATAACATCTAACCACCATACTGCAGTCTTCTACGTTTTTACCAAATCATTAAAACAAAGTATAAACATTCATCACTAAGGATATACCAGACACTGTGCTCAGCCTGGTTCTGTGGCCTATGTATCTAGCCTTACAGTTATTATGTCTACTGATCTAGCTTCATGAAGAGCTTATAGATGTCTGTCTAGGTAGTCAGATGATTCACAGAGAGCTCGTTTCCAGTTAAGTCACTCTCTTCCTAAACAGTAGCCCATTTAAATTCCATATAACTTTTGTCATATAAAAAATAAGTTAATTTGAACAATATTTATTCTTGGGTTGACTCTTTTGTCAGTTTAGCATAAGCACCTAGTGTTGACTGATAGCTGACAAAAAATCTCAGCTGTATATCTAAAGCATGACATTATTATAGGGACTTTACAATGAATATAAAAGATAGTTCCCTTTAAAACATGATGGAAAAGCTTTAATAACCTTACAAAATAAACCTTGGATGTTCTCAGCCAGAATTAAAATGTAGCTCAAGAACTTTGCTAGACATTCCCCATATTGGGATGACAGCTTGTTAACCCTGGACCAACTTTATTAAAATTTTATCTATAAGGGTAGGTTTTTCAAAACTCACCCTTTGCACTGCAGCATGACAGAAACTTTCTTTTTAAAGGTGAGAGCTGAAATGTTCTTATAATTTTGATCAAGACTATCATCAAGCATCATAAGTTCAATGTAAAGTTGTGAGAGTTGTTTGTTGTTGTTGTTTTTTATTATTGTTGTTGTTGATAGCATTTACTGTGGAGTTATTCATAAAGATGGTGGTGGTCTCTGAGTCATCTGAGACAACCTACAAATAAAAACAAAAAAGAACCATGATATAGCTTGCTCATAGGCCAATGCACAATGGACATTCTCAGATAAAATTATGGGTTACACTGATTTGGAAAATACCTTCTGTCAGATTAAATGAAAGATACCATGTTT
Organism: Cygnus olor; assembly: GCF_009769625.2. Classification (NCBI taxonomy): domain Eukaryota; kingdom Metazoa; phylum Chordata; class Aves; order Anseriformes; family Anatidae; genus Cygnus; species Cygnus olor. The sequence continues at coordinate 60,132,685 of NC_049172.1, forward strand.
CATTTCTCCTACAGACATTCTTCTCTGTAATGCTTACACTGATAACTAATGACTTGGGAAAAGCTAAAGTACAGAGCCAGACAAAACTATCGTGTCTCTCAGAAGAGTTATGAAATGCAGAGGGTTCTGTGAATTTGCAGTCTGGTTCAGTGAATGAATTTAACATTATATTAGGGCATTTGCAAACATGTCATTTAAACAGATTAGCACTGTATTTCTTATTCTAATAAATCTTTCTGCATTGACTGCAAGCTGAAAAGTTTTAACAGAGACAGCTTTAATGAATAAAATAAATGTACTCAAGGCACACTGTCAGGAGAAAATGATGTTCAAAGAATCAGGTTTGAGAAGCCATAAAGTATTAATGAGGTTCATTTTTCTATCTTATACCATGCCTTTCATCTTGAACTTGTAATTACAACTATTAAATGATTCTTACTAATTTGGTAAAGGCAGAAGCTATAGTTATCACCCATTTGTTGGTCATCTTGTCTGAAATATTTCACAGTTGATGAGTTTGAGGTGGACATCTAGTCTTGGGATTTAGGGTAGGAAGCCAATCACTGGAAGGCTCTCAGGCAGTGGGACCCACTTTTTTAACATCTGTTTTCTTCCTTACCACACTTGGAATAATTCTTTAATCCTTACATTTCTGAGATGACTGCCAACAGCAACATCTCTTTGACAGGAAAAAAAAGACATGGTCCTACAATATTATTATTATTATTATTATTATTTTAATTTATCCAAATAGCTTATATATTATGATTGTGAGTTTTAAGCAACCTACTCTAATGGAAGGTGTCCCTGTTCATGGCAGGGTTATTGGAACTAGATCTTTAAAGGTCCCTTCAAACCTAAACCATTCCATGATTCTCTGATTCTATTCCAAGGTTGTTCATTTTTTGTTTTTGTTTGAACTGTATCTCCAGATTTCTCCCAAGCAGCTGAAAGTTATTATTACTGCATTGAAGCAGAACAAAAATATGTGAAGTTATAATCATAACACTGTTTTAATGGTGTATTTTCTTTGTGATCTTATGAAAATTGAACACAATAAAAGTTTATTTTAAGAATGCAGAGTTCCACACTGATTAAATAAAATATATATTTTCACAGTTGTAGAAGTGAAATATTATACATGCTTGGTTTTGCTCAAGTTACATTTCTGTAGTTGGTATAATTCTTCAAAGAGAAGGCGAAAGAGATTTGATTAAATTTGTCTGAAGTTTTGTATGACCTATGCTTAATGCCTGCTTAATGCTCCAATTTTTGGTCAAGTGTATGCCTGGTACCCCCATATTAAAATAAATAAATAAATAAATAATCTGTACTGTAAATTCCTTTATCTATTCCACTGACTTTAACTTTCACATTTAATCTCTACCTGGAAAAAATGTATTGCTTTCTCTCATCTTTATAGGGCCACATTTATTTAAGTCTTAAAGACGTATATTTACATTCATATTCTGTTGATGATGAGGTCACTAAAATCCTCAAGATCCCTGCTAAGGCTGCTCCCCATGAATAATCATGTTTGTCCAAAAGGGTTTGTTATATGGTACTCAAAGCAAGGTCTACTGCTGAATGTGCAATATCCTTCTCACACACTTCAGAAAGTACTAATTTATGATAAAAAGAGAGCACTGGGAATCCCAGTCTAATACAGTGAATTCACTTCCAGTAAAAAAACAAGGGAAAATTGTCAGTATTGCTGTGACACTAAGGTTTTATAAGATTGTTTTCTTTGCTCAGAGAGTTGTAGAAACAGCAAAATCATACTGAATGTGTCATGCATGTCCTTGCAGAATGTCCACTTTCCAGTTTATTATTATCTATACATATGTTGTGATAATATCCAGACCAATGGATTATCACCACTGTTCCACATTCTCTGCAGCCACTGAAGCAGATAGATACCCTTTCCTCATGAGTTCAAAATTAACATATCTTAAAGGCTGCAAAAGCCATTCTTTAAATTAATGTCATTTAAGGATTTTTCTTTTCCTACAATGGATAGTCATTTCTACATCCCCTATTTCTTGTTGAGCCTTCCTTCTCTGTCTCTTGTATTCTGCAGACACTGTAGAAGATGAAATGGAAATGGCCACAGTACGACATAGACCTGAAGCTCTTGAGCTGCTGGAAGCACAGAGTAAATTCACAAAGAAGGAACTTCAGATCTTATATAGAGGTTTCAAGAATGTAAGCACTTCATTTTTCAATTTACATGATAGGCCACTGCAGTCTCAGCAGTTTTAGAATGACTGGCAGCAGAGATTGTGGGATTCAGTATTTAAATGCTGCATGCCTGATCAAGTGTGGAAACAATCAATCTGCAACAATTGGGCTGTTTAATGGCTGAAAGATACAGACAGAAATCATCCAGAAGATAATAATTATAAGTTAGTAAAGTAGGACTGTACAAGGACAGATTGTGACAGGGCTGTTTGGCAAAAGCTGAAATAATGGGAGAGAAAATTAGTCATGAAAAGTTTGGTCACTTAGAGGAAAGATTTTGATTTTTTTTTGTACAAAATAGTTATCACAAGATGCAATTGGCTAAAACTACACTAGAGGAATTTTTTGTTAGGTGGACAGCAGTGGATGACTTGTGTTTTTCCTAGCTCTACAAGTCTATGAATTTGCCAGATCCCTTTATCGGGAGTCATTTTTGGAGATTTATTGCTGATATATGTCTTATCAATAGGCCCTATATTTTCAACTGGGTAGGATCTCCACTGAGGGCCCCAGTCCATGGATACAATCTGCCTCCTTTGCCAATGTGCATTTGCTGTCCTGTGCCTCTGGGCTTGGTGCTGGCATGTGAGTTTCCCATAGCTGGAACAGCAAGAAAATATGGCACAAAAAGATTTTACTAAGTTTTATTAATTTCAAAAAAAAAAAGTCTTCTGTTTTATTCTATTTTTCATCTGATTAACACTTTTATAAGATATTATATGCAATTAACATTACATAGAAAATATTTAATATTAAAAATTTTGAATAACAGCAATGGCTTCCAAATCATCAGAATGTAATATTAACCTATGAAGTCAGTTTTGAGTACTGCAACTGTGCAGTTACTAAGTCTCCTGCTGAGCTGAAGGTAAATTGCATGATAATTGCATTTATCACCTTTGGATTTAGTTTTTCTTTCACCCTTACATAAGGGCCTTCATCTTGCCCTTGGCATTTACTACTTAAATGAATTTGTGTAACAAAGTATTATAAGGCTAAAACACAGTGAAGCTTAACTATGGAATCAGAGAGAATAATTTTTTAATAATTTTTTTTAAGAAGAAGTGTAAATTTTACAGAATTACAGATGATCCATTCTTAGATATCATGTATTTTGTAGTGAAAGCAAGCTGTGCAAAGGGATATTTTAAAACAACATTTTTATTGAAAGCTCACAACGCAAGTAAAATATATAGTCACTTAATGTGACCTGGCTATACATCATCCCCATTTCCAGAAGGTATATAATGTTGGCATGTTAGTGATTAACAGTGATTGCTCTTAAAAGCTTTTCATTTCCTCAGGGTACCAGAGAACATTCCCCTGTTAATGACAGTATTCTCAAGGTATTTCAAACCATGAGTTAATGTCCCTAATTACCTAAGGCAAAAAGGTAAAAGTATAGTGGATAAAATACACCTTCTGTCTATTTCTCTGGAATCATTATTTTTGAGTGTCTCATAAATAAAGGACCTTGATGTTTCTCTGCATAAAATGAGGCATGGAAAAAGAGAATATGTTATAAGGAAGTATTTTAATTGATTACTGTTATACATTTTTTCCAGGAAGAATGCCAGCTCTTCATGTACTTCTGTGTTCTAGGATGTATTACTTACATCAGAAGAGTTTTGATAGTAATATATCTTTATTCAAGTGTTTCATTTCTTTATCAGCACATGGTAATTTAAGACGTGCAAATATAAATATCTGACTATTTAGAGCCAATGAACACAAAACTCAGATTTTTTGTTTAATGTAATTACAAATGTTCAATTACTTCCAAAAATGTAAAACATGTCCATGGCTGGTGACTGTTATAAATCAGTCTAAAGCAGAAGTCTTACTTAACCCAAGCTTCAAACTTCAGAAATGAAGGGTTACAAATCTTTCAGATGAGTTGGGGTTTATTTTGTTTTTCATATTTGTCTGTTTCTACTGCAAAATTTGCAGTTTCCTATTTTTGCAGTTCCCTAATCTCTTCAGAGAGTGGTTAGGTCTGGTCTCCTCAGCTCTGTGAGCAGCTTGTCTATGTGAGTTCATTTTCCTGTCACCTGTCTAGGTTTTACCAAAAACAGTTTGGGCAGCTTTGGTAGACATTGATATAGGATGGAATTACAGTGCCTCTCATGGCTGTGCTTAAATGCTCTCCCCCTGACAAAGATCATTGGCTTTTGTCTGTCCTAGGCTACCTCTCTTCTCACTCTCCTTCTTTTAATATCCAGCTGAATGCTATCCTGCTAATATTTTCACCCCATGTGCTTTATCTTTGTGCTTCGTGCATTGATATATGCTGAGGGTCATCCACCTGGAAAGTAGCTTGGCAGACCTGGAGGTGTTGGTGGAAAGGTTGAGAATCTATCCTGTGAGGAAAAGCTGAGAGAGTTGGGACTGTTCTGAGAAGAGAAGGCTTGGAGAGGATTTAACAATGTCTATAAATACCTGAAGGGAATTTGCAAAGAAGATGGAGACAGGCTCTCTTCACTGGTGCCCAGTGCCAGGATGAGAGACAGTGGACAGAAACTGGAACACAAGAGGCTGTCTCTGAACATCGGAAAGCACTTCTCTGCTGTGTGGGTGACTGAGCACTGGCACAGGTTGCCCAGAGTTTGCAGAGTCTCCATCACTGGAGACCTTCAAAAGCTGCTTGGACATGGTCCCGGGCGACCTTCTCTGGGTGGCCCTGCTTGAGCAGGGGTGGTTGACCAGATGACCTCCAGAGGTCCCTGTTAACCTCAGCCATTCTGTGCTTTGTGATAATCTGCTTAACCATTCCTCTAGGGTAGAAAATCCATTGAAAGATTTGATGAAATACACACGCACACATATTTAACATTATACTGTCAAAATGTGCAAATCCGACCTCTCCGCTTTATGCTTTTCATTTGATGTTTGCCTGTCTTACCATCTCTTCAACAATGTAACTATATAAAACAAAACAAAACAAAAAGATATGAATTTAAGTTTAAATTAAGGCATGAAATGAAATTGCTGTAGTATATTGCTGTACTGGTATTATGCTCTAAAGAAATTAGACTAAATTTACATGCCATAGCACAGTAGCATCAGCATTTCACTGGCAGGGGCTCAAGAGAGCTGTCATGCAGAGTCGGGGTCCTAAAGGCAGCATAGATAACATCACCTGGCATAGTTATTATATGTACTTTGATTAATTCAACAGAATTATGCACTGGGTAATCCTATGCACACATTTTTTCTGGTCCATACTTGTACATCTAATAAATTATAAAATAATTACTGCTATTTCATCACTTAATTTGTGGAATCATTGTGTAAGAGTAAAGATAGTTCTACTCTTTCAGTTAAAGTAGTTACTACTTGTTATTTTACCAGTAAACTTTACTGGTTTCAGGCACTGTTTTCCTCTCTATAAATTCTCAGATTACCTATCTCTTTACAGAATGAAAAGACAGCAACAATCTCCTTATAGAGAGCCTAAAAACCACAAGACTTTAAATAACTAAGCTGTAATACTACCAGGAGATAAAGTATCTCTAACATTAATAACCAAAATGAAAATAAAAAAAATTAAGATACAGAAAGGATGAGACTCCATACATACTATAGTGAGAGTAGATATAATTTCATAACTGACATTTCTTTCTGAAGAACTTCAATATCTCTATATTATAATGTTTAGTGCTGTAGGTGTGTCAGCAAGTAAAGAATAAGAAAATTCACATCACTTTCTTTTTCCACAAAAAAAAAAATGTGTATTTTCCACAGCCTTTCTAGTATGCACATTTTTCCTCTGTCTTTATGCAAGCATGGCAGGAGGAAACAGGTCCCATTCATGATAAAATAAAACAACTGATGAAATACAAGAAAAGCAGCACTATGTCCCTCTGCCTCAGTATACTGTTTTCAACAGTGACAAATAAAGGAAAGTGTAAGGATATGGGAAGTTTAGAGTTATAAATCCCCTAAAATACTGTTCTGTCACCTGGCATTCTGCTACTGAAATATTTCCTGTGATGAAGGTTATAGCTGCATCTTTTTATTTTACATACTTTAACCAAATTTAGGTCTATACCCTAATTATGCCTTCTCTGAAAAATAATTCATGCATATTTCAAGCCTTTTTCCTTTTATTTTAATAAGATTATCTATAGTATTTCTGCTATGAAAACCATTACTTCTAGATATTCCTTATTTCACACATCTCAATCACATTTATTACTTAGTCGCTTCTTTTCCTAACTGAAACCTTTTTGTCCATATAAACTCTCATTGTACATAACCCATTCCAACCTGCTGACTTCCCTAAATCCTGCCCAATTCTAGGATGTCTGTTCTGAAATAGGGATGACCAGAATTTCACCCAGCTTATGTCCAGTAACTTATTATTTATGATTTCAAGTTACTTGAACTTCAGATGAGAAAGCAGCAAGTATTATTGTATTTCTGTAGTGTCAGTGATATTTCCAAAGTTTGATTTATTATATATATATTATTTTTATTTTAACAAAAATAAAAATATAAATCTTTAAAAGTATTTTCATCAATTAAAGGCAAATTGCACTCCAAACCCAGCAAAAAATAGTTCATACAGCAGGAGCACAAGGTCTCAGATTGCATTTCTTTGTATATGTATGCACATGAAAGCTTTAGAGAGTCTCAAATTGTACTGTAGAACAGCTGATGTTTCAGAAAGCAAATAGAGAACAACTGCAGAAAAGGACCAAAAAACATTGAAATGCCTATCTTGACAATGGATGTTTTGGTAGTAATCAAGGTCAAAATTTAAAATACAAGAGGAGATACACTAAACAAAATGTATGGAGGTGGGATAAGCACTTTCAGGTGACCTAACATCTATTATAAGGAAAAGTATGAAAGGAGAACTTATGCCTGTATTCAAAAATTTAGCCATTTTAATGACTCTATACTATCCTCAAAAAGTGATCTTAACAGAAGTCCTAAGCCTTCCCCACGCTCAAAAGGTTGTCCCTCACACTCTGGTTTTACAATGTTCTTGCACTTTTGTTGATGAATTGTTTCTCAGCTGCCATCACAGTGGGACCTCTCCATTTTGTATTTGGCTTCCTGTCATCCCATTTCGTGTAAATTGAAATTGTGATTGCTGCAGTCATTAACCTTTCAAACCAATGGCTCTGTGGCAGACCTAGTACAAGTGGTACTTCACAATAAATTGCACAGACTATCAAGCATGCACTCAACATGTGGTCCTTCTTTCTCTTTTGTCCATTGATAGGTCTCTCACAGTTTTAAAAATGTCCCTGAGCTATGGCACATTTCCATTTTAAAAATACTTAGGAAATGCTTTTGTTGCACAAAAGATGCTCCTGTTCTAAACCTAAATGTTAATGATCTTTTAATTTTGGTTGATTATTCTCATCAAAAAATCTGTAGAACATTGCGTTGGGAAACTATTAGGCTTTCCTGGATGTGAAAAGATATTTTGATGAACATTTATCTTACCCAGCTGTATATCAGAGAAAGTATAAATTGTAATTTTGAATGCATAAAATGTTCCTGAATACATACCGTAGCTTTAAACAGGCAGCTCTATATTTGTGACATTCATTGGGAAAACAGTATTTCTAAGATACTCTTCTTTCTTATTACTGTTAGTAAATGAGGCAAATGAGAGTAAGAAAATAGCTCTGATAATGTTGCACTCAAAGATGGGTTACTCCCATCATACTACGCATCCATGTAAAGATACTTAAATGCATAACTCAAAATATGCTAATTTGTTCAAAGATTTTTCAATTTCAATTAGCATTGTAATACTGTGTGTTGCATTGGTGACTCTCAGACAGCTTAATGACAGCTCATTTTTTAGGTTGTAACACTCATTTATTGATTGTGTAGAGCATTCAAGAGTTTGTGTGATAAGGTATAGCTATTCTCATTGACCTTTTCAGAAAAAAATCCTTCTCTTTGTTTGTTCATCTGCTAGCATCTTAGAAAAAATAAGTGAGAAAAAGCACTTTTTTAATGTAATAAAGTATATTTCCAACCTATTGAGGAGGAAATAAAAGCATAAGGTTCATGTCCTCTGAGGTTAACCATCTAAGGTTAACCATCTAATGTATATGTAAATACCCAACTGTAAAAATATTTATAGGATATTTTTCATAAGTTTGACTAGGTGACCGTCACAGGCCTCTTCCAGTGAGCAATTCTATCAGTTTGTGATCTGAACTGCCCACATTCATGTTGGATGAACTGAACATAACTGGAACTCACTTGGTAAAAAAGGAAGTATGACAAAAGTGTCCAATGCAGAGATGACTTCTATCTTTATAGCTATTCTGTTTGCACATAGAGCTCTGCTCTATGACTAATGGAGAAGTACACTTCTGTCTTCCACTTTTGTCTTGAAGATTCCAAGATAATCAATGTCTTGATTAGAATTGATTTTATACAAATGAAAAAAGAAGCTGATAGGTGTTCTGCTGTAAGAGAAAAGGGGGGGGGGGGGGGAGCGATGTACAAAGTTTGAAAACCTGGATGATGAATCAAACAGATTTGGGATGTCCATTCTATTTTCCTTGCTTCTTTAATTAGCATTTGTCACCTGTTCAAAAGCATAACACGGGGGAAAAGGCAACATAATCCTCTTATCATAAAATCACAAAATATTTTGGGTTGGAAGGGACCTTAAAGATCATCTAATTCCAACCCCGCTTCTACGGGCAGGCACACCTTCCACAAGATCAAGCTGCCCAAAGCACCCAGGCCTTGAACACTGAAACAGAAGATTTCACACAAGGTGTAACAATTTAGCTTGGATCAGTTATCTCTGAGTCATGAATTTCCCGTCTCACAGAGGCAATAGGATGTCTTCATTTCATTGTGATCCCATTCAGTTGTACACTGAATTCATGTGCTTGTACTGTAATGAATTAATGTGGATTCAAGATCAAAACAGCCAAAGAGAGAGAGTGTAAAAAAAAAAAAAAAAAAGAGTATGAGGGATGAGGACACTAGTACAAAAGAATATTGCCCCTCACATTGGTTCTCCAGAGCTTGTTGCCCTTAAAGATGAAGTGGCTTAGAGCTTAAACACACTTTTCAGCCTCCCCCCACTGAGTCCTATGAAAGGAATGATTTCATCTCACCACCAGCAGCCAGTGTACTTTCAGAGAGACAGCCGTCTTGTACTACTGGGTAACTGCCCAAAACTTGTCCATTGTGCCGAAACTTTTTGTAGAGGTGCTGATGCCTCTTTACAAACAACAGCACTGTGGACACGAAGAGGGTGTATATGCAAAGGAACACCAACAACTCCTCTTTTCAAGTAGACTCAATGATGACATCTGGAAGGTAGGTTTGTGTCTCATGCTTTTAACAAATTTAACAGCATTGTTAAATTTGTTATATAAGAACACCAATAAAACATAATAAAATAAAGGAAGTTCTGAATCTTACTATAAAATCAGATAGTAATAATTTAAACTGAAAATTAATATCTACCCCTGTTAGAAAACTACCGTGTCTTGCTCAGCTGGAAAAATCTAAATAGTAGACAGCAGCATAATGAAACTCCAAGGAAGTAAACTTACAAGCTGGATAGCATGTCTGCTGTCATGAAACAGTTCTGTAAATTATCTTTTTCTATCCAGAGATAGTTATTGAAGATGTCTATAATGCTCATAGCACTTTTTATTTATTTATTTATTTATTTATTTATTTGTCTTTACTAGCATTGTTATTTACCAGTTGTGGCTTCAGATCATTTGTTTTCTCAGTTTTAGATGACTGAAGAAAGACTTAAAAAAAATAATAATAACTTGCCAGGGTAGAAGTTTGCAATTATGTTTTGAAAGCACTGGCATTCATACTAGTGCTTTATAGGGAACTTTTTTATATTTCAAACAAGGTTGTGTGAAAATCTTTTAACAAACTCAGCAATAAGTAATGCCTACATTTGTTTTATATTTCCTTCAAGAGTTAGGAGAAACTTGAAACTCTTCAAATATGAGTACAAATAATTTGGAGGTAGAATTTGACAGACCAAGTGTATAGATGTCAATCATCACAGATTTACAGACCTTAATGCGTTCAGTGGAGATACTCATTTCAATTAGTCTCACAGTTGCTGGCAGAGACTGAAATCTTCTTTTTGAAAGTTAATAATGAACTCAGTCCCTACACTTCTATTCATCTCATGACTTACTGCTCTTCATGGAGATACTTCATGTTGTGTTCACTAGGGAAAAACTGTCATCTAGCACAGCAAAGACTGTCTTCATAATAGTGATTGCTTACTTCTGAGTTATCTCTGAAAAATGTAGGTCCTAAGTCGCTAATAAAACATATAAAAAGAGCATGATTTTAAACGCCCAATATCAGTAGCAATGCAGAGTTCGGAATGCCTCTAAAGTTCTTCTTTATTCCAAACAAGAGTCTTTTTTAATATATTTTTGTGGGATCATATTGCTCTGTGTGCTTCACACACACGCGCGCACACACACACACACACACACACACCTCCTATTTGAAACTGGCAATACCCTTTCCTGTGGCTGAGTGCTCTGGTGTGATCTTAATGGAGCTCACCATAAGGCATAACATCGGTCATGCCAGGCTGACACTTTATGTGCAGTATATACCTTCTGCTCTGCTAGCCAGCTGCTTAACAAAAAACAGCTACCAGCAAAGCTTTTTTTCTGCCATAGGGCTTTCATGTGGATCCGAAGAATATAAATGTTTACGTACCGGAATATGACCAGCAAAATATCTTTTGGCTACAGCTCACTGCAGCTACTTTTTGCTGCATCTGGACTGTGATACAAAGCTTGTTACTTGAGTTACACAAAGTTATTGGATTATTGTTTCTGCATCATCACTGACGTTAGAGATGTAAAATTTGGTGCAATGCACCAGTGAGAATGTTGTCATTTAAAAATGTAGCAAGGAGACACCTCTTATTCTTGTTTCTTCTACCTGTCCCCTTTTCTTCATGAAGGGGGATGAGTAGTAACTGTAACAGCTACAAACAAAGTTTTAGTGAATGCATTTTTCAGCTGAGAAAACAGCGTTCAAAAGTCTCTATTCAAATTTCTTGCTACTGATTTTCATCTTTGCAAAGAGTTTTTTTTATATAAAACAAGATAATTCAGTATTAAATCCTGTACCGAGTTATTTCCCTGTTAAAATGTAATTCAGGGATTCTGATTGGGCACAAATATTTTAAATGAGCATGCTAAGCCTGTAAAATAAGAGAACAGGGAATAAATACATGTTCTGGTGATACTTCTGGATGGTACAGTTCAAATATTTGGGTCCTGATTACTTCAAAACTTTACAGATAATTTAATTTATTTATTTATTTATTTATTTATTTATTGTACTGAACTCATGGATCTGTTCTGTGTGCCAGGAATTTCCAAATAATTTTGAATCTTTATCATTTTTGCCTGTTTAAATTCCTGGTCAATTTTTACCAAATCAACAATGTCTAGTCTTTGCCGGAAAGCACTGAAACCTTCACAAGCACGAGTCTTTTTTTTTTTTTTTTCCACAGAAGTAATTTTTTATAAGAAATTCAAAAAACAATTTTTTGATCTACATCTGTCCTAAAAATAGACAGTGATAAATCTTCAAGTAAAACAGTAAATCACAAATGCCAAAGCATCAGGGTCAAGTTCTGTAGTGCCATGGAAGAATATCACACGTCATGGAGCAACCTGCCTCTGCATTTGAGGGAAAGTCTGAAATCCAGTTTCTAGCAGATCCAACATTATTTAGATCAGCTGTACATGTGTGTGGATTATATTATCAGATTATGTGAATGATTCTGATGTTAACTTTCAAGAAAGGGAATTTATTCAACCCAATCAATTCCATTGTGAAATATAGTTAAAAAAACTTTGGATACGATGAGTGTAACAGAAGAAATAGGAACCAATAACGCAGAAGACAGAATGATTCAGTAAACACAGCATGAAGCTACAAATCTAAAAGCACTAGCATTTTGGCTCTCCAGCTGGCTTATTAACTGCCATGCACCTTTAAAACCCTAACTACCACACTAAAAAGCCTTCTGGGTTGCAAGAGCACATTATACTAGTACTTCACTGCTTGCATGGGCTCCACATTGACAACTGGCTAATTTAATGTCTCTGCTCTGACAACCAAAACCTTTCAGTGTCCCTGGCTATCTGAGAGATTGCTTCTCAGCCTTTGATTAAAGCTTCCTCAAACACACCCTGGGAACGAAGTGGGGAGCAGCAGTAGGGAGGCTGTTGACTGTGGGAAACTGAACTTTCCCAGGAGCTGGAGACAGCAAAGTTCATCCTTACAGGAGAAAAAAATGAAGGCTGAATTCCTCTGCATTAAGAGTGAAATGTGTGTTCTGTGGGCGGTATATTTGAGCAATGAACACTCTCCATGACCAAGCTCCATATCTATCAACTGGAAACAACAGTAACCTCATGTCTGAAAAAAACAACTGATCTAGGAAACACTCCATGTGGTATTTCTAATGGTGATTTACTTGCTCCATTTACCATCTCCAACATGCACCACCATTACTGTGGCCTCACAAAAAACATGTCAAGAATAATTTTTATAAGTGAACCTGCAGTAGTTGGATATAACAATATTTGTCCTTGGTCAGCTATTTACCAGCAGTTGTAGATATCAACAGGTACATGATTGTGCTTGAGATCATACTTATCAGCAGCAACCACTGGACCTAGGTGAACAGGAAATGTACTGTCCAGGCTACTGAGCTTTGGATCAATATGCAGCTTTTGCATATTTGGATCAATATGCAGCTTTGGACCTTATTGCAGCTTTTCAATATTTAAAGGGGGCTTATAAAAAAGATGGAAAGCAAATTTTTGCTCAGGCAGACAATGAGAGGACAAGGGGTAACAGTTTTAAACTAAAAGAGGGGAGATTTAGATTAGATGATAGGAGGAAATTCTTCACTCAGAAGGTGCTGAGGCACTAGAACAGGTTGCTCAGAGAAGCTGTGGATGCCCTCTCCCTGGAGGTGTTCAAAACCAGATTGGATGAGGCCCTGGGCAATCTGGTCTAGTGTTTGGCATCCTTGCCCATGGCAGGAGGGTTGGAACTAGATGAGCTTTAGGGTCCCTTCCAACCCAAGCCATTCTATGCTTCCATGATTCTATGAAATCCAGGTTCAATATCTAACTTCTGTATTTTCCCATTGAACTATCCAGTTTACCTCACTATTTTTTTTTTCCCACCTCTTTCCAAAGTTTCTAGGGCAAAAGCTCTTAGTGTTTCTCCAGATCCAGAATAATGAGCCATCAGTAAAAATCACAGCAAAGTGGGTGATTCATTACTGTTAATGAATTTTTAAACCAGCAATGCTTGTTACTTTCCTCCAGAACAAGACAGAAAAGGAGAGTGGCACAGCATAAAACAACAGAGATATTCAAGCAAACGCAAAATTAAATTCATCTTGACACCAAAGAGTAATGAAAGATTTGATTAGCTGCTTTTAACAACCCCTACAGATAGTTCTGGATACTTGTAACATTTAGCTCCGGAATTTATAATTTTATTCTTCTAGAATAAAAAACCTGCCTCTTTTAAAGTCAATGGCAAATCTTCATTGACTTTAATGGAATATGCCTAGATGTGATGAAGATTGTATTTTACTTTTTTTTTAATTTCTACATGTGTTTTTCACTATAAGAATATCTTCTCAGGGACTCCAGAGCTGTAGATAGAAAAGTGGCTGTTACGGTTTCATTCAGCTGATTTGTTCTTCGCTGCTTTATCTGTCTGTGATGAAAAGAACCCCACATTCTTTCAGTCTGTCAGACAACCATAATTTAGTGGTAATTGGCTCTAAAATCTTCCAGTCTAGTCCCAGAGGAAGTTATGCCCATGAGGCAACACCCACATGTAGTCTAATTCTATTTTATTTTATTTTTTACCAGTAGATTAACAAGTACCTGTCCCTGTTGCCCCTTGCTGGATAAAATATGATCCTTGTACTGGTTTCTTCAGAATAATTTTTTCTTTCATGACAGACTACACATCAAGATATTGCCGCAGTTCAAGTGGGAGCATGCTGGGCTTTTTCAGAGTTCTCAGTTATTAAACAGAGGACCTGCAAACAAGATGCCTTCTGCATTCAGATTGCCTTGGAGCAGCAGCTTTTGGTAAACCTCAGGGCCCTCTATGAAGTTTTCCTCTGTCTCCCAGCTGAGATCTAATTAGGATCCTAACATTGAAACCCGTCTCTTTTCAATTACTGTAACGGTTTCACCACTAAACACACCATGAACTGGCTATAAGCTTATGCTCAGGGATCAATTATTTTTTCTTTCTTATCTTTAAGAAGTATAGTTCTTCAGATTTGACTTTCATAATCGTCCCTCAGACTTGATCAAATAACAACACTGAATTTGATTTCCAAAAACTCCATTGCATTTCCAGTACTGTTGAAAAAATGAAATCAAGTCATACAGCATCTGCTCCACTGCACCAAAGATGTAGATGTAGTACTATCCCTTGTAATGGAGCCCAAGCTGTAGTCTTTTTTTTTTTTTTTTTTAATTTAAATTTTGTTCTGCAGAACAACTGCGGAAGCTGCAGCTATGAAACAGAGAAAAGTTTTATGGTTTTAAATGCCTTAAACTTGGCAGGTTTTGCAAGAAGTTTTTATGCCAAACATTTTCATCCTCAATGGATCTCCTAAAGGACTGATACCACTATGAGAAATGAAATCTCTCTTAGGCCTACCCTGTATAACACATAACTCTTTTTCAGATGTGTCTGATTCTCCAGTTACCTTTTTCCTTTGTCTGTTCTAACTGGGACATCTTCAGCTTCTTTTATATTTTTCTAAGCTGTTCGTTTTCACAAAAATATCCCAGCAAATATCCATCACCATTTATTTAGGTTTATCTCAGCATTCAATTCCAGTGATGTGACTTACTTGACAAATTTTAGAAAAGCTACCAAAAAAAATATGTATCAAGTATCTAACTATGAGACAGTGGAGTCTTCAGAACAATCTAAAGATTGATTTATGTAACTTAGATTTTTTGCTGTGCTAAAAGATGTTATTAGTTTATATTTCTGACTAAACTTTAAATTGCATTCTGATGGTTTTCTCATGTCTTTTACTGAATTATAGAAACAACACTCATCTGTAAGTAGCAATGCTACATCTTTCCCTGTCTTATGGAGCTTTTCATTCCTCCTTCTCAAAGGCGTTTAGATTCATGTCCCAAAGCCTTGCCATGAAGCCTACCCTGGTCCTTCTATGATTACCATGAACAGCACTACTCTACTAATCAGGTTTCTTCTCCATACTCTGGGGATGACCTCTTTGGGTAACAGAATAAAGGAAATGTAGGTGTGGTGTGCGGCAGGTTGGACAAGTGCACATTGTGACATTTTGTGACATGGAACACATGGCAGACATTGAATGCCAAAAAGCCTCCAGGACAAGGTACAATGCCCTCACATTGTGAATTGGGAAGAAGCATTTCTTTCTATGGATATAGGAAGAAATTTCCTATATATATAGGAAGGAATATATATAGGAATATATATATATTTCTTCCTTTATATGGATCTCAAACACAGAAGCTTCACATATTTCACTGCCCTTCGATAGTGTCTGATTTTCACCACTGTACTTGGTGAATCAGGTCTTATTTATGCCAACTTCAAGATCAGTTTTGTAAACATTTATGTAGGTAAGCAATTCTGTTCTTATGTTTGTAATGCTGAGGCTCTTCTGCAAGAAGGTGTTGGTAGCAGAGAAAGCAAAAACCTTTGTTAAAGGATAAATGTATTACTGTATGTAATATAAATAATGAATACAATGTTTGATTTCCAGTTCCTAACCTACTCCCCCTTGACTTTCATGCTCTTTGCCGTTTCTGCAAGCTGACAGGATTCTGTAGGGGCTGAAATTCCTCAGTGTTTTTCATCATAGCTAGCACTAACCAAATATTGATCTGTCTGCCTTTACCACTGCATGTCTTTAAAAGAAGAAAAGAACTACCACTCTGAAAAATACTGAAATAATATGAATTGGGAGCCAAATGTCTTGCATGCAGATGTGTCGCAGGAATGCAAAACCCAGTGTTCTTATTTCATGATTAAAACAGTGTCAGCACTTAGTATCAACCACTGACTCTAAAAAAGAAACAACAACAAAAACAGAGTTTTAAACAAATATAGTTCTAACCCCAACATACTGAGGTTGCTTCATAAATATTTTGTGCTAAATTCAGGCTTTCTCATTTTCAGTAATGATTATAAAATATTAGTAACGATGATAGATTGTGCTAGTCTGCCAACATGAGAGCATCAGACCCTTTAGCAGAAAGCTGTTTGTACAGATTCATCCTCCATGCATTTTCCAATCTCTAAGACTACAAGGAGCACCAACAAAAGCATCAACTGAGCTCCTAAGTTCTATCTAAATTCTATTCTCTCTCTCTCATGTAAGAAACATAAAATAATGGCCTCCATGGTTTCAAAGTAGGGAAGTGGTCTATACTTGGACAACTGGTAGGGACTGGTAGGGACTCTTCATCCCATTCAAGTATATTACTTGACAAGGTTTAAGGGAGTGCAACCTGGGCAACTAGCATTGGCTGGTAAGGGACTATTTCTCCTGCTCTCACCTGAGAACTCAGCTGATTTGAAGGGACTTGATAAAACTTCTCACACGAGAATGAATGAAACGCAGTGCCAGGCTAAATACAGCTTGTCCCAAGAGTGTAAGTACTTTGTCTTTGCCAAGTGTTTACAACAAACTGCGCCACTCAGTATATGAAGCATGGGTTCTGCTATATTTAATTTAATTATAGCTCCTGCCTATGTGTGAAGTCGGGATTGCAAAATGCCCTCCTGTAGTGACAAGCAAGGACAGAAACAGTAAGCACCTTTCAGATGCCAGGGACTCATCTATAAAGTTTTGGTGTGTCAGGCTTTGGGGTGAGCTTTTAAGTTCAAAGCTTTAGTCATGTTGTTTACTGTTGTTTTACTGCCAGTGCTAATAATAGGAAACTAAAAATTACAGTGGGTAGCAGGCACCGCTAAATAAAGAGCAGCACTGATTAAAAGCTCTGCTGGCATCTAGCCCACTGCATGGGAGAAGCAGCCAAAGCGTTGATTGTTATTTACAGTGTGAAGTCACACATGCTGGATGTGAGCCAGTTCCTCCATTTCTGCTTGTTTTCCTCTGGAACTGCCATAGTAAGCAGGGGGTGGGGAGAGGCCTGTGTTTGTTAAAGTATACTTCAGAGGGCGCCTCAGACCCTCGTACATCTTTGCTGTGCCATTGGGAAGCATTATCATAATTCTTATGCAGATGGCTAAATTCAAACAAGAGGCATTGAGTTTTACCTGATGAGAACAGGTAAACACAGTTCTTGAACACAGTTCTTACATGTATTTCATCAATGGATGTCAATGGAGACTGATCTGATCAGTCAGATCATATTGGATGCTCTCAAGTCCACTGGTGTCCATGAGTTGTAGGTTGTTTCTACTGAGCAACAGGTTTGCAGCATACATGAAAGAAAAGGTAATTCAACAACCTGTGATGATATCCCCATGAGCCATTAGCTAAATTCTACTGCACGTTAGATCAGGGAGGAAAAATCGAAAGGAAGGATATCCCTTTAGACTCAATAATCAGGGCACTCCATTTGGGAATGACTCCTGGATTCCAGCTCCTCCTGCAAAAACTGCTTATGCTTTATACCTGTAACCATAAATGGGCAAATTCACAGGAAGGATTTAGAGCAGGGATCACGACAAAAGACTGAGGTAACCATCCCTTACCATTTCACACACAAAAAAAACACCCTTTTCTATTTCATCAACACATTTCAGCATTCATCGCTGTTTGTCCACGATATAGCATTTTTCTATATGGTTGCACTGAAGTTATTTTCAAAAATGTAAAACAAGAATTGTTTCAATAAAGGAAAGGAGCTGTGAAAGCACCTTTTTTTTTTTATAGCCTACATCTGAGAAAAATAAGGTGAGAAATCTAATCAGAAAAAAAAAAAAAGAAAAAAAGAAAAAAAAAACTCAACCAAGAGCTAATTCAGTTTCAATAGGCAGGAGGTTGAATTAATAGCTGTCCCTTTCCTGATAACACAAAAGTAGAAGTGATAATTGGAATTAAAAACACCAGTGGTTTTCAATGTAATTGAATTGAGCACAAGTTATTCATTAGAGAAAATGAGTGAAAATCCATCACGCTAGAGATAGGTCATTACAAACATACTCATTCATATATATAACATATTGTTGTATATACTGGGGATAATATTCCACCGATGAAAAGAATAATAATTCTGGCCTTAGAATTATTTTTTTCATAAGAGTAATTTCAGGAAGTGTAATAAAGAATGACTTGGAAAAAAAAAAAAAGCCACAAAACACCTAGTGTTTTAGACTTGTAAAATTCCTATTTTCTGAGAATCTTCATCTGTATTACACATATTAATGTACCGGGTCTTTCAGCACTCCTACAAAGCAGGAAAGGCTTCAATTAATCTTCATTTTACTCCAGGAAGCATTTTGAGAACAAATATTATATGAAATTCCTTCAGCTATAACAGTGTTTTAACTACACTTTGTCCTACAATTTGTATGTGTTTTACTTTAAATAGACATAGTGCAATTAGGAAATACGAATTATGCTCAATTGGGAAAAAGTCCTTGAATTAGTCCATGTCTGGTATTTCTGGCATACCCAGACACACACTATCTTGACAGTTTTTTGTTTATCAGTAATAATAATATTAATAATTCATTCATTAAAATAAATATAATTTTAAAATGTTAGAACAGCTAGCAAAATATTTTAATTATTCAATGAAATATGAAAAGTGATTAGAGTAAATATTCTGAGTTGTTTAAAGAATTATTTTCTCTGAGAAAATTAACTGATGCTCTGTTTATGGGTAACTGGCATGAATAAGAAGACACCTATCTGTTGGCTTGAGTAGCTGGTAAGCCAGCTATTAAACCAGTGTAAGAGGATTTAAAACTACAGAGGGGACTCCTTTGTCTGGCAGAAGGAAGGAAATGACACTTTCTTATTTATACTGAGGGTCTTTTTTGTCTTTAGCATGAGATACTATTTATACAATTTGGCAGTCTCAGCTGTATGGTTTCACCTGCACAGATCACCCCCAGAAAAACAAAACAAAACAAAAAGCACAAACAAACAAAAACACTATTTCTTTGCGCCTGTGTGGTTACCACAACCAATGAGGAAGCCTCCAACACATGTTCATTCTCTGCTACTACCCCTTTTGCTGCAGCCTACCTCTGCTCATCTCTCCCTTTCAAGTAAGCAGGTATACAGTCTTTGTTTGCTGTCACTGTCCATGGCAATGACTTGGAAAGCAAACAGCCTTTTCTGCTTTCGTATAGAAAAGCTTTTTCTACAATAATAGATAGTACTTAAACAGTTTTGTATGTAGGTTAGCAGCAAGTGCTGGAGTTCTGTGTTCCCTGGAGTATAAGTGTTGTCGGATGTCAGAAAAACACCTTTTATTTTTTTTTATTTATTTATTTATTTTCCCCTTGGTAGTTAACAGTATTTCCCTAAAGAACTTTTCGGAAGAAAGGCATCTGAGGTCTGGACTTATTCCATCATATCATAGACCTGACCAGACCCTAAAATGATAGCTGTAAAAATAGAATAAAAAAAATTCTCATCCTTTGTGAAGAATTTGAGATGTCATCCTGCCTATCACCCCCAGTCCTTTGACCATCTGGGTTTTATAGTAGGGAAACAGCAAAGCTCAAGAGAAACACAGGGGATGGGGGAAAAATATAATTGCCTGATCAAAAGAACCAAAGTTGGTATCTCTTCTATAGTCAGTGCAATTATCTCATACACATGTTGATTTCCTAAAATCTTCCTCAAAGCTCCCATTTGATGTGGAAGTGTTGAATGATAAATCAATACAAAGGAAATTAGATGTCGTTCATCTAATTTCAAAAAGAGGAGCCAAAATACTGACAATACTGCACTTCAGAAGACTCTGGTTCAAAGAAGCTGTTTCAGAGAAATGATGCTCTATAATAGATTAGAAAGACAGGGTTTCTTTTAATCCATAGGAGAAGTAACCCCTTGAAATGTTACTAACCCTTAATGGACGATACTTTGCTTATAGTTCAATCTCCATGAATTCGTTTCTCTCTCTTAGAGGTATCTGACTGTGGCACAAAAACTGCTGCTCCCCTCACCCCACTTTATTTTTTTCTGTTACCACTTCTTCTAGAAGTAATTAGAAGGAAAAAAAAAAAAAAGCCATAAATATGATTGTCTGGGATATTTTAAATCTGTATTAAAAAGAAAAGAAAAAGGTCTTCTGAACTATCTAATTATTCCCAGGTTAATTTTCACAGCCTTAATTTCCTGTGGTTTATTCAGCCACATTTCAAATATTTCAAGAGAGGTTTTCTCTGAAATTACTTTTTTTTTTTTTTGAGGCTGCTTCATAGGCTAGTGCATAACAACACTTTTAAGTATATCTTTTGAGATATTTTTCAGACTGCATTTGCTTTTCCTTTAATGAAATCAAGCCTTTCTTTCCCCAAAAACCTCATTTTGTTTGTACCATCTGCTTTGAAGTCCTTCTAAAATCATTTCATTTATGTTAGATGCTGATGTTTTTCTTCCTGCTCTTGGTGTTTCTCCTATGGTGCCCAATAATGTGATCTGAACTCCAGTAATGCCTCCCAGCCCATTTGTCACAAAGATCACTTCTTCTATGTTTGGCCTGTTTACTGAAAAAAAAAATAGTATCAAAATTGAACCCTGTATTCTAAGAATACTTTCAGGACATAAAGTTAATCACACAAGCACTCATTTAAAAATAAATAGACAATGAAATTTATTCCTGGTAAATATGTAAATGATGAAATAGATTTATATTTATTATAGATAAATTAGTTACAAAATTGCTTTTTTGTTTGCTTAAATGACAATAAATTAGAAACTTATTTTTTCACAGCACAGAATTTTAGGGGTGGTTAAAACTAACTTAGCCCAATTGGCATTAGGTAAACAGATCTTTAAAGCTAAAGGTATTCCAAAGTAAAATCAGTACAGTACCGATGTATGGAATATGAATAATACATATTGAATTATATAAGCATATTAAATAAAACACATGGAAGAATTACATTTGTTAAGTGAAAAATATCAGGCCAGATTCCACAGCCTGAGAGAGAAGAGGCTGTTACCTCTCCATGTCTCCAGATCCAACCAACAGCAAGGCTGAAGAAGTACACACCCATAGAGCACATGCAGACACCACAAATATACATATATACATGGCTGGCCACACAGATCATGAGCAGACACCCAGAGCAGCCACACAAACACAGGCAGTACCAACAGCTTCATCCTGCTCCCCGCTCTGTCTGAGCAGGGAGCTCAGCTCATATATATAGGCACATATTTATGTACGCTGCAGCAGCTGGGCTCAGGCACTGCCATTGTGCTCCTTGTGCTCCTTCGTGGGTGTGCTTTTACAAACATAAGCTAACAAATTCAGCATACAGCCAGGAGCAAGATGCTTACAAAATATAAACAATTTTGTTAAGTATAAATATAAACAAGTTTAGTCTAGCTTGCATTTGTGTGTCCTACTCTGCTTAAAGTACATTCAATTTCCTGCAGACATGACTAAATCATTTTATGTCATATCAGCTGGATGTTAGCTAAATTTCAAATAAGCAAGGAATAGTAAAATTGTAAAAATCCAGTTCCTGCAGTAGCCCTAGAGAAATAAGCAGAAATAAGTGGACATTGAATTCTCTTCTTCCTGTGTCAGCAGGCTATGGGATTGCTTAGACTAACTTAATATATAAGCTTCTCCTAACTAACATCTACATGCATGTGTAGCTTCACTGCCATTAATTATTTGCAATTAAACACCTAACATAACACCTAGTCAAAATAAAAACCTATTTTCATTGGTAGCATGCATTCTTATTTAGACATTAAAGAAAACTATTCAAAGATGATAAGAGTAACTATTTTTTTCTATATTGCATTTGCTTGCCAAATTAATATCAACCCTCTTTCATGGCCTACAACCATTGCAGCTACTGAGAGAGCACTGGGTTTTCCTGTTTGCCACAGAAATTGGCCATAACAATGTAACATTCTGCTCTTGCTTGCATTCCCTCAGGCTGGCAATCCTGAATGCACCTGTTCTGTGGGTTTGTTGGTTTGTTTTGTTGTTATTTGGGGTTTGTTTGTTTTGTTTCCTTTTCCAGAAAAGGGTTCTCTCTCTGCATACTTTTCCTAGGTTATATTACAGAAACAGCACATGGCAAGTTTTGAAACAAAGTAAGAATACAGAATATTACACAAGATATTCTTTAATGCTTTTCACAGAATGTGTTTGCTCTTAAAAGGGAAATGGGATTTTGGTAGTTTGACCAAAAACTTGCATTTGATACCTTCTCTTTTTGATTTTGCACTGTTATGTCTGATAAATGGGGTAATGTTTGGTGATAACACACTTAAAGTCTATGAAGGAGCTGATGAAAGGGAAGAGAACATAAGCTGGAGATTGTGAGAAGTGGGGATTCAGAGGGGACTTGATAGACCTTCCACAAATCAGAGAATATGTGAAAGAGAGCTTGGCGCATCCTATTGCAAGGGTAAGAGAAAAGAGGAACTGAGAGACAGAAAGCCAGGAAAAACTCTCCCTGTAGATTGGAGGGCGATGAATGCAGAAACTAACAGGGACAGGTTCCATCATTCGACAGGGCTGAG
This sequence comes from Cygnus olor, assembly GCF_009769625.2. Lineage (NCBI taxonomy): Eukaryota > Metazoa > Chordata > Aves > Anseriformes > Anatidae > Cygnus > Cygnus olor. Next base: position 60,155,693 of record NC_049172.1, read on the forward strand.
TTGAATGGACAGCTGCATCTGGGGGAAAAAACAAAAAACAAATCAAAACAACTGTGGTCACCGTGTGCACCCTGTTTTGGAGGTAAACTGTGATATTACAATAATCAGCAGGCACTCAAAGGAGTCTTTTGAAATAAGCTGTAGTGTTTTGCAGCTGTAGGCAGGAAAATTAAACACCTCAGAAACTTTGACATTGAAATTACCATCTTGATGCCATTGTTGCTCTTTCACTTTTATGTTGCTTCCAGTTTTTGTTTTTATTCTGACACTTTAACTTCGTGCAGTAGAAGTTTACCACCCCTGCTCAGCCAATTATCCCATCTAAACATGAGATATATGCATTTCTAATGATCCAGCAGCTTAATCATTACAGCACTTAGAATCTCATTAGTCATTTCAACAAACTCAAAAAACATTTTTTTTAAAATGTGACGCTGCTTGCTTGAGATAACTTTTTCTATTTTTCTTTGCTCCTTCCACCCTCACCCTTCTGCTTTGTAACTGCTCGCCCTTCTGGCTGTTGGGTATTCAGCTTTACTTTTCACATGGTCCCATTGCTACAGAGCTGTTACCTAAATAGCAGCAGTCGGGAGCGAGACCACTATTAACTGACGTGAGTTGGCAAAATACATAGAGGCTATTGAGGGTCAGAGATTCAGATTAAGGTTTTGAAAGAGGCAGTTGGTAAGATTTATAAGGCTCATTCTTTTTGGATCTGGCCTCATATCTGTGCTACAAATACCTGTTTGGCTCAACTGCCGAAGCATAATACCTGATACACACAGCCATTCTAGCAAAAGTCTTTAATGTGGATGTAGTGTTAATAGCAATGTGTGTCAGGATGTGAAGAGGCCCTTCCACAGTGAGATTTATCTGTTTTTTTTTTTCTCTTAGTTCCAAGGCATAGTGAGACTATGTTAGATGTCTTTCACCAAAGTCCCTATCATTTCGATCCCTGGAGGCACTGTTTGTAACCTTAGTTCCTTATGTGTGCTACTTTTGGCACACATTTTATTTCACAGGAGGAACACGACAGGAGTAATTTGTGCATTGAGTGTCAGTGGGCTTGTTCCAAATAATTTAAATAGTACTAAATTTTCTAGTCAATGAATTGCAGATCATTTGAGTTCTTTTGTGGTTAAATTTTCCATAAGCCTAGAAAAAACACTGTAAATTTCAGGTATAAATTTGCTGATATAACATATGAGCATTAGCAACACTAAGAAAAAATGTTTCTATTAGATATGACACTGACTAATGGTTTGCTGATAATTTTACTGAGTAATTTTACCACATAGCTGTTGATGTCTTCCCATGGGAAGTCAAGTATACAACAATGGGCATTGAATAAACACCAAATAGATACATTTTTTTTTCTGAATAAAACCAGGTGTTTAATCCAAAAGCAAAATTGTATGTCTAAGTGGGAGAAATTAATTTAGTATTGCAGCTCGTATGAATTGTACAATTATCATATGGCTCAATTTTCTGCAAATATGAAAGACATAAGAAGGCCTATGCTTCAATCACAACAAACATAAAAATACAGCAAATTTAAATGAACTTCAGGGATGCAGCTTTGGAAGCAGAGACTGCACACAAAAGCTCTGCCAAGGCTGTTCAACAGCACAAATTCTCACTGAAATTAGGGGCTATCTCAAACATAACCACACTTCAGTGTACAAGAAGCATGAAAAAGTTTGTCCTAACGTCCAGTTAGGACAACAAAACTCATAAAACTCAGACTGTGGTCACTGTTAAATTGTCTGCCCCTACCAGCTGTTTGGCTGTTTATCTGTTACTGCCTTTCAGGTAAGCTGCTACTAGCTCATAGCTCATCCTTTAGTGTTGACCTAGACTAAGCAAGCCCAGCTCTCTCAACTTCTTCTTATTGGCCACGTGCCCTCCATCCTGATAGCCTTTGTGACCTTCTGCTAAACCCTCTTCAGTTTCTCCACATCCCTGGGAGGGACCCAAGCCTGTGCTCCTTACTGTGCCAAGCAGAGACCCTAGCACCCTCAGCCTGCTGGCTATGGCCCATTGGTTGGTTTGTCTTATTTGGCTCATACTCAACTTGACATCCACTATCACCCCACATCCTTTTTGGCAGGGTTGACATTCAGCCAGTCGCTTCACAGCTTGCACCAGCACAAGGGAGTATTTCTTCCCAGATGTAAAGCACTGCGATTCAGGTTGAACTTCATGAGGTGAATATTTGCCTGGATTTCATTATTAATTTGACCTACATTATGTTATTAAATGAAGGCAATTTTTTAAATTTTCATGATGATTTGATCAATGTCCTACTATATTTGAATGCAAAATTCAGAACTGGCCTGAACTATGAAAAGCCACTGTGGGTTTGGGTTGTGGGGGTTTTGCTAAAATTAGCTTTAAAACATATGCATGTTATTTCAGAATTATATATATGATTTTCCATTATATTATGTGCTCATGGTAAATTTAAATTTTCAGTCAGAATAGGTATACATGCAAAAAAGAGAAAATATTGTTAGTCAGAGATAATTAAATCAATAGACGTGAATGTTTATCTGAAATGAAGCAGAACAAACACTGACAGCAGATAAAGCATGGGATGCAGAAGTTGACATGCAATAACCTATAAATAAAATATACGTAAAATTGCCAAAGCTCCTAATACAGCTTCATCCATCATACATTGTTTATTTTACAGACAAAACTCTGAGCCTCGTGTGTGTTTTTTATTTTATTTTATTTTATTTTATTTTATTTTATTTTATTTTTCCCTTCATTCTTGTTCCTACACTTCTCTGTTTCCCCTTTTTTGTCTTTTTGGGTTTGCCTCTTGTCTAAAAAGGGTGTTGATTAGGTGGTAAAAATGAGTCCACCCATTGCAGTATTCTTATAAATGCTGTTTTTTAAAAGACAGCTTAGACAGCATGAAGCCTGTAAATAATTTACAGATTTTGGAGTAGTTCATAAGACCATGTACTGGAGGTGTAATTTCCCAGCAGTAAAATCGCAAGCAAGAGAGATCATCAAAAGGCAGAATCATATTTATTATTCTCTGTCTCTTCTTTCTGTCAGTTTATCTTATTTTCTCTTTAAAGGAGAGAGGACTGGACTCAGAAAAAACAGTTCAAGATGAACTTATGCTCCTTTTTTTTTTTTCTTCTTCTCCAGAAGGAATATATAATGCATCTTTAATGCAATTTTAAAAGACTGTCAAACAGTTATTTTTCTGTAACAGAATAAATTATATACATCTGGAGGAAAAGAAGAGTATAGGAAATTGTTTAAATGTCTCACATTTTTCTTTCAAACTATTTTTGAATTATTTTCCTTTCTTTTATAAGAGTTTAATGAAAGCTTAGAAACATTTTTTAATTACAGTTGGTATGATGGAATAAGTCAGCAATAACTTGACGTAAAGCCATGGCGCATATTTAACAATTACAAAAGCCATGGCGCATATTTAACAATTACAATATTAAATATCTTCCACAGAACAAGAGAAATACAGAGAACTAGAGAAATACTCTGTCCTGATAAATATGATAAAGCCAGATTTATGAGTCAGGAAAAGAACATTCTTGGACGTAAATGATGTTGGCTACATATATATTTAGATTAAAATTACTTGAGATCTGTTCACAGTGTTGTAGAATCTCAAAGGAAAGACTCAACATAAAGAAAGAAAAGTTTGAACTAAGTATTTCTGATAAGAGTAATTGGCCAACATTGCAGATTTTTAATGAATGTCCTTAAGATACCATTACAACAAATCTCCAGAGATTGAAAAGTTAAGCTGTTACTGCCAGTGCTGTGGTAAAGACAGGAGGTAAATACAGAGGGTCAGCCTAGATAAATTCAGGAGGTTGTATTTATCTACTCTACTGCCTCTACTAATATACAATTCTGTGAAAGTATGTTGCCTTTTCAAGTAGTGTTCCTTTCAAACAGTGTGCTGAAACTGCAGTTAAGTGACAGAAAGAAGCACTGCCTTTAAATAAGGTCTGTTAAGTAGTTTACTTCTATAAAAACAGTCTGCTGACTTTATTTTAAACTAGCCAAGAATAAATCAGACAAATTTTTCCACAATACCTCTAATTCTCCTCTAGCATGGCAACATTGAAATGCAATCAGGAAATGGGAGTCACTTTGCAGCTTTAGACTAAGGACTGGCACTGTTGGCAGTGTTGGTATTTCCTGGGGCTGTACAACTTACTGTAAAAAAGAGAGCGCTGTTTGCAAGATAAGCATATTTTGAATATGAGTATTTCCTTTTTCATCCAAGGAAAAGGTAGAAAAATAGCTTTACATGTTAATAATCCATGGACTGAGATAAACATAAATACATGTTTTGTCATTCATTAAGTTTTTCAGAAAAAAAAATTATATATATATATATATATTGCAGAATCTGAGTTGTACAAATTCAAATGTTCAGGGTTTTGCTTTTTCAGTTCATTCAAAATGTTCCTAGCTTTTTGTCTGAAAAGAAAATACATGCAGAACAGAAAGAAGCTATGACTTCTTTTCCTAAATTTTAAAATATTGCATTGTCCTTTCACATTCCCATTTGTCTCTGAGAGAAGGTTGTGTTACTCTTGCTTGAGCAGGTCTGGTAATGATGTAAAATAAATATCAATGTATGCTTAGAAGAGGAACTTGTAAAATGCCTTTGTTACATTTTCTACATCGAATAAATATATTGTTATATCAATGAGTATCGCAATGCTTCACTGATGTTTTAAAGTAAACATACCGGTCTTCTGCTTTCATTTATACAACTCTAAAAGGCTTCACATCAGAAGACAAGCAGCATGTTAATCCTTGAGGGACCATAGAGATTCTAGAGCACCTGAATACAGGGCTTTTTGGAAGATGGGAAAGCAGAGACACTTTAGAAAACCCTCACACCCAAATACCTAATAGACAGGGAATGCCACCTCAATTAATGGATTGCTCCTTACCTGACAAAGGGTGGACATCTTAGATTCATTTTGCTGTCCCCCTTCCCCAAAAGGCCTTGGTTTGAAAGGCAGTGTGGCCCAGCAGACAGTATAGAGCTAGTCTTACCTGTGCTCTGATTCTGCCTCCATCAGTGACAGCCTCTGTGACCAGGAATAGTTTTGTACTTCTGTCTCCATGACTGCTGTCTGTTTGCCTGTTCTGATCAAACAGAATTGTTTCTTACCATGTGTTTGCACATTCTTAGTTATGGTGAAAATCTGATTTTGGCTGAGAGTAAGTGACATAAATCAAAATAATCCTAGATCTACAGATCTGACATGCGTTTTTCAGGCAGTGCATCATCTCTCAATTAGCAAGATTATGCTATTTGTTTCTTCACATAAGCTGTCAAAGCTATGAATATCTCAGTGTTCCTTACTTGATCTAATAGAAATATCATTTGCTGTCACAGGGGAAGCTGTTATTATACTGGCAAATGATGTTACACTGTTCTTTATCTTCACATGAAGCTATTCCCTTTCCCCAGTGCTCCAGACTAGGAGCACATAAATTGGAGCCATCAGTCTGAATAGCATAGCAATGGACAAAGAAACTGAACTACGAACCTTCACTATTTCACTTTTCTTACTTTCCTTTTTATGTTTCTAGAAATACTTTTGCCTTATAGAGTTTGCCAGGCTTTTTTTCACCCACTGTATTAAGGAAGGAATTAAGGCAAAAAGAAATTAAGTGCATTGCCTAAAGTCATCTATCTGCTCAACCTTGCAAATTTAGGACTAGACTCAGCAGTCTTGCCTTTGATTTTTACTGCATGACTTAGTAACTGAAACTGTATTCCTTCTGTTTTTCCTACCTCTTTACATACGCCATTTTTGTTAAGTACAGTGTTCTAATCATCTCTTTTCTTCTCTTCTGTTTCATTTTCTCTGAAATTGCCCTACTATGACACATTCTGCTCATTCTTGCTTATATATTTCAGTTTATGAACAAGATGGAAAAAGGCAGAAGGATTTGCAAGGCTTGATTAAGACCTTGTGTGACGGGTCTAACTGCAAATATAGTTTGCATTCCTGCTTGGTTTCCATGCTACATAAGCACTACTTGCAGCTGCGGGAGCCATCGCCCATGGCCTGTGGAGACACCGACAGCACCATGCACTGCAGCACAGCGGTTGCTGCTCACACCCATCACTCAGTTCTCAGTACTGAAATTGAGAAGAAATGGCACAGAAGTAACTTTTGCCCATTTTTATTGTCCCTTCTCTTTAATAAGACACTTCAAAGTGATGCACATTTAATGCTCTAATATTTGGTTTAAAGTGCAAAATCAGGCTCTTGCAGCATGTTAAACTCTCACGATCATGTACGTGTTCTCTATGGTCTCCTGCACACAGGATTTGCCTGAACCAGATTCAACAGTATTTATTTCTTGTGTTTAACTTTTTCCAGGAATGTCCCAGTGGTGTTGTCAATGAAGAAACATTCAAAGAGATTTACTCTCAGTTCTTTCCACAGGGAGGTGAGTACTTGGCAAATGTAATTGGTATGACAATGTACAGAGAGTTATATTTGTTCACTCCTGAATCTGACAAAAGATCCTGTTCAAATTAACAAGATTGTTGATGGCTGGACACATTTAAAAGTATATGTTTCTGAATGAAATGCAATAATATTTACAAGAGGTCAGTATCCTGTTGTGAAGTTACCCACCTGTATTTGTGTATCTTTGAGAACAAAGTTTCTCTGAGTAGGTTATTTCCTTTCAAACTTTCTATGCAGTCTTCCCCCTTATCTGTTATTCTACAAAACCTTTCACAGTAGGAATGAAAACTGTAGGAGGCACTAGAGGTGTGTGTCAAATTAAAATCTAATAGCAATGGGAGAACTGCCTTGATTCCTATGGGCTTTCTCTACATAAACAAGCTCTTTTTTGCTACTCTTAATTTCAGTTAAGTAATTTCCACGGCCTTCAATGACTTCTTTTTCTTGTCTTTTAGTACAGTAAAGGTAATACACACACGTATATATATTATATTTTGTCTCAAACCTCAGATTTTCTTTTAGTTTGAATAGTTTTCCTCTTTTCTTTTGCTTACTTTTAGCATTCAGTCCTCCCCCTGCATATTCTCTACAGCTCTTCAGCCCTGGCTCTTCATCTTCTCCCACAACTCTTGAGATTTACATTTTTCCCTGTTACCATTGATAGCTCTTTCTTTTCACTTGTGTGTAAAAAACAACAAAAATTACCAACCAAACAAAAAACTTAATTGGTAGGAACAAAAACTCTCCCCTTTCCCAATTAGTTTTATTTTAAATAAAAACCTGCAAGGTAAAGAGCAGTATTCAGTGTGGATTACCATCACCGAAATCCTCAGCAACTAGGCACAGTCAATAGGGAAGAAAAAAAGGCTAGATGAGTTCGCCTGCCTACTATTATTTCTTTTAAACCAGGCTAACAATCAGAGTTTCAGATATTATAATTTTTAGCTACCCTGCCTGGTGAAAATAACTTCTCTGCATGTGATTTACTACTCCTTTACTACTTTTAAAATGATAATAATAAAGAAATATGTATTTCCTATTGTTACACTGAAAACCATTTACAGGCAAAGAGAAAGCATGCCTTTTATGCAAGTAGAGTTAAAATTTATTGTTAGAATAACTGAAACCTCAAAAGCCTAGTCTTTACTAATCCAGACCTAATTGTTACAGAATAGAAATAACAATGCAATTAAAATTGTTCTATACGCATTTCTTAGTTTCTATCCCTCTTCCTGGTCCTGTACTCACCTGTCCACTGCTATTCTGGGCCTTTAGGGCAGTGGCATTATTTGGGGAAAGAGAGTTGTCAGCATCTTGAGTCCATCTCCAGCAGGAATACAATGTTCGTGTCAGTGCTTTCTTCTTCCTTGCTCTAGGATTTGCTTGGGGTTATTTCTATGTATTTGCTACCACATTTTTGTGCTTTCTCTTTCTCAGTTGGTTTGCAGCTGTACATTACACCCAAATGTATTATATATGGCACCTTATACATGTGTTAGATACTATTTCTTCTCTTTGCTACCCCTAAAACCACTTTGCCCAGTTCCATGTCTGCATTTCCTCATCCAGCTGTCGGGACAGTGCCAACCTGTGCCCCGTCCCCGCTCATCTCACCCATGCCTGCATCCACTGCCTAGGATAACTGCTTGTTGCTGCTACCTACGTAAAACTAGAGTTGCACCTCAAAAGTAAAACCAAACAGCCTTAGAAACCTGGCCAAGAAGAGAAATGGCTGTCACAGCTAAACTGGAAAAAAAGCTGCAGGCAAGTCATGAAGAGTCCATGCAATATGAGCCTGACAGGCCTCCACTCTGCAGCAAGCTCTGTACAAAACCTGTGGCTTGTTAGCGGCAGCTGCTATGTTGTCTTCAGGGCTGACATGCGAGCTAAAATTTTCGGAAAAATTTGCTTTTTCTTCTCTCTTCATTTAACTTCGGTAAAATACAGTAAAAAAAGAGTTCTTTAGAAAATCAGGATCCCATGGACTACTATAAACCCTTAGCTGTCTTTCAGTTTGGAGCCCATGCAGTGACCTTCTTCCCCCTGAAATGAAAGTCGAAACTCCTGTTTACTTCAGAGGTGTTAATACTGTAGTATTTCCTGTCACCTTTACAAAAACTTGGGCTTTAACGAAGCAGGAATTCTTTTTTGAAAAGCTTCTTGAAAAGAAGCCCCATTATACTTCAAGCATGCTAGGAAAGTATCAAACCAGATAATTAATTCATCAGCAGGAGATGTTGTGTACTACTAACTACATTTTAGCTTCTTCAGTAAAGCCATTTCAGGGATCTCAGTGAGGCCCACTGAGAAGTGACCATTAGAAGCTAACTCCACCCACGAGCTCCACAGTCTCCACACAAAGGCCTACAGCCAAACAGTGCATAAAGACAGCACAAACAAATGTGAAAGCGTTGTGTAGTTTTCCTCAAAATGTCAGGAAAAATGTTCAGAGGAAACAGCAGAAGAGCTGATTCTCCTCACAAGAGTAACAGCACACATCAGTAATCCTAAAGTTTCTGTGGGCCTGTGCTGACCTTTGCCATTTTTTTGAGAGGTCTGGGGACCAAAGTCTATTCTTGGTTCCTCAGATTAGCTAAGCATCGTTAACTGTCTGTATTTGCATGTTAAGTACAGGGTGAGATCTCTGTATTTGAGTATTTAGTTAGGCAGCTAGTCTGAATAGTTGCATCTGTGCAGGTATTGCCAATATGCTGTGTACAACCAAGAGCTTTGAATTTCAGTTGCAGTTAATATATTGCTTTTAGGTATGTGTGAATATTAAAAAGAAAAGTTTGAAAACACATCAAAGACAACATATTAACATGTCCTCAAGTTAAAATGTCATACATGTAGATCTGTGCCCCAAATGTCCATATAATACAAAACCAGACACAACACAGTGTATCATTATAACTTCATATAATTTGAGCAAACAGAATAATGTTGAGTAACATTTTAAGCCTTAGGGTGACCAAGCAATCATCAAAAAGTCATTTACCAATGTCATCCAGCAAGTCACTTCATCAAGTGATGTCCAGGACTATCCAGGACTAAGGACAAGGAATCCACAAGAATATCAAGGGAGGTGTCACTGAATTGTGGTAAAATCAATGTATTTCAAAAAGGCAGAAGTAGCTTTGTGAAAAACTTTATGTGCCAGAAAGGCGCTCCAGCAACTTTTTAGGAAATGGGAAAACCACAGTTACACCACTGAATGAATAGGTCCCAGTAGCTCCCCTGCACTCGTGCAACAAGTTGCCTGATATAAAACTTGGGATTTCTTCTTCAGCCATGCAGATCACAGGTAAGAATCCACATAAGGAGCAATTATTGAGCTCTTCCTCCCTCAGTTATGAAGAGAATAGGTTATGTTCACAGTTTGATAAGGCTTACTCTTGAATATATAATGACTACCCTTTTCTTCCTTTTTTTTTTTGGTCTGATATTTAAAATGTTTTAACAATGTATTTCAAAGGAATTCTGATTTAATATCTGTTCCTGCTTCAACCTGTCAAAACATCAATTTAACCAACTAGTTATGATATCAGATCCCTGGAAAGAAGACGTATTTAAGAAGTAAAGCTTTTGTCTAATGTGGTTAATGTTCAAGATTTAGGGAATGGCAGGGGCGTCACATTAAGAAGTAGCTGTCATGTAAACATCAGTCTACCTCACTCTGCAGTGGTTTTGAAGGCAAAATTTCAGACCAGAATTGCCTGCACAAACAACCCTGAAAGAGACCTCTGAATTTTTTAGACTTTTTCAGAAGAGGTTAGTAGACATAAAAATTCTGCATAATGAGTTTATTATTATTACTATCCATATACTATCATAGAAAAAGAGTATTAAATTGTATCATGTATGGACAAAAAAGAGTAAAATACTTTGTGTTAATGTTGTGATATTTAATGTAAATCTACAGAAAATGATTAGGGATGTTTCAAATTTTGTTGTTGTTGTTGTTGTTCTGTTTTGTTTTGTTTTAAGAAGTACCAAGAGAATGGGAAGGTATTTAAAATTCAATTTACAGTCATTATGCCTCTATAATGTGCTTTTTCTTAGAAGATGGTTTGCATACTGTTGTTGTACAATAGATGTCTCAGTAGAGGATAGAAAATATAAACTGAAGTCAACAAGTTTACCTTTTTCAGTTAAAATAAAATTTGCTTTTTAAAGTTAAAGGGGACTTGTCTACTAGATTATACTTAAGCAATTACACGAATCTCTGGCTACATGGATGGGTGAATGAATGTCTCAGTATTGGGGGAAAATTCTCTGAAAATGTGTTAACAGACACAGGGCTTGATGGCTGCAGAGTTTGTTCTTGTCACAATTACTTTACATCACATGAAATAAACATATTGAAATAAGACCAGAGACTTCATTTACCAACGTCAGGTATGAACCTGTGACGTGCAAAGTTTTGAGGTTTGGTATATTTGGTTTCTTGGGGTCAAGGTGGTATTTCAGGTGACCCAAAATCATCACTCCTTTTAATTAAAAAAAAAAAAAAAAGTTTGAGCTGTGATGAATGCAGTTTTTCAGGTTTGATACAAAAGGTAAAAAAAGGTTTAGTGCCAAGAAATCAGAAATAGGCATCTCAGCACTGATGAGGTTTTCCCACAATAAGGGCAGTTTTCTTATAAGGAAGGAGAAGGAACAGGAAAAAAAATCTACAAATTACTACTGTTCAGGACATGATGGTTTGCTATTATGAAAAGCATTTTCTGCATATAATGGCTGAAAATACAGTGGAGCAGAAACAACTTCCCTTGTAACTGTTCTGGCCTGAGATGGTTCTACAGCCTTGGGAAGGATCACCTTAATATTTAGGGCAGCACTCGGGCTGTGTGCGCCTCCAAGGATTTGCAGTCATGGCTGTGGACAAATTGTTCTTTACCCCAGTTTTTCACCTCTAAAACGGGGCCATGACACTTCTCACTTTACTAAAAGTTTGTGAGGTTAATGTTAATTAACTTAAAATTAATGTAAATATATAAAATGGAAAGAGCAAAACAATGAATATCAAAAGAAAACTGAGTTGATACGCTGTTGAATAGGCTTGAAAAGTAAACAATTAGTGAAGGCATCACTTTCCTAAAGTCATCTTTCAGAGACTTTTTGACCACTTCAGTTACTTACAGCCACTTTTTTTCAAGGTTTTTAAGCACCTACCTCTCATAAGATGCTCATGGGAATCAAGCAGCAACACAGTTTTAAGAATCTGTTTCTCTGGACAGGATTTTATCTCACCTATGGCTGTCAACAGCTATACAGCAGCCAGGCTGGTGATATATACTGCTGAAGTGATATAGCATAAGTCTTGGCACTGGTGCCTGTCCCTGTGCCAGTTTGTTGTGTGGCGCATTGAGCCCCGAAAGCAGCAGCAATTTTCTGACCAGCTCATCTTCAGCTGGGGCAACACGCCTGTCTCCAGAGTAAAAGTGATACTCCAGATGCACAGATGGTAGTGCCTGCTTTCCTCATTTAAAGTGACAAATGAACACATTTTTCTTCTGTAACACAAGAGGGATCCACTATCATAGTCATTTAACTGGTAAAGTAGCGTTCCCATTGACACAGACTGCTTCAGAGTACATTAACATGACTTCTTCACTATTTGTTCAGACATCAGTGATTAGTAGTTTGCATGCAGCAGTGGTAATGAAAATGAATAAAAATACTCTAGTCCAGATTTTCACAATTTCTTTTCCAGTTCAGTTACCCATATACTTCCACTTGTAATTTATCCCTCCTGCCCCACGAAAAAAAATAAGTTTAAGCTGACTGGAAAATTTAGCCTTAGTTGTTATCAAAATATGTCTTCCTATAAAAATATTTCATGAAATGAAATTAAATTAAATAAGATGTGCTTACTATGAAATAAGACATGCTTACTATGAAATATTCTTATTGTTTTAAATTGTAGATTCCACAACTTATGCACATTTTCTGTTTAACGCATTTGACACTGATCACAATGGATCTGTAAGTTTTGAGGTAAGTGATGCTGTTACTTCCTTTACGTTTTCTTCAATGTTTTGACATTCTCTGTAATGAAGTGAAATTTGGTCAGTTTTATTATATGGATCACACAAAATTTAGTTTATGTGGCTAAAGTTTCAAGTTTTTCCAACGTGTTAACAAAAGTCATTATTTTACAATTGTGTATCCCAGAATTTTAACTCATACTGTGCTGCTACATTAACTTTTTTATAAATCTGCTAACTTAAAAGGTAACCCAACTTATTCACAAGTTATGTAACAGAATCCTTATCCTCCTGCCTGTCTTCAAGATGAGGACTCTGATCCAAATAACATTACAGCTCAGCCAAAATAGGGTTGCTCATAGACTCTATTGTTTACCAGGAGAAGGTTCTACCAAACAAAACAAAACAAAACAAAACAAACAAAAAAACACCTCTATAGCAAATATATTTAAAAGCATATGAGTTTAAAATTCATTCTTCCTCCATTTACATGCCAAATCTTCAAACTTCTGCCTTTTCCTGTTGAGGCTGATGTCATTACCGGCAAAGGCTGACATCATCAATACAAAAATCATGACAAAAAAGGCAACTTACTGCAATAGTTAGATGAAAACAGGGTATACTGCAAAGGAGCTGTTACTTTAACGTATAGAATTAAGAAATCTCCCAGTTCTTCTGCAAAACAATATTTACTTTGTCATATTGTGCTTTGTTTTGTTTTTCAATTGACAGATGGTATCCTTACAACTTGAGATTGGTTTAGGATTAAATATATCCACTGTAAATTTGTTTAAATGCCCTATACGTGTTTTTATGATTTACTTGACTGAATGATGTTGTGAGATCTGAGGGAAAATCTTTTAAAAGTATTTTCATTCTTTTATTATTGATGTAATATGGAAGGAGAAGTATTGCCAAGCAGATGCACTGTGATCATAAACCTAAACCTCACCTGGGAATATAACCAGAGCATTTTGTGGGAGATTACTTGCATTTATTTAAAAAACATGAACCCCATCTGCCTTCTTTCAGGCAGCTGAAATCAATGGGCCTGGTGGAAGCAAAAAATGGAGCTTTTATTCACATCTTCTGTATGTAGGCTAATTCTACAAGGAATTCTTCTGGTCATATCAGCAACAGCAGAGACAATACTAGAAAACATTTTTAGCATCAATATTTGAGAAGTATTTCTGCTGTTATCATTAGGAATAATGAGAACAAAATAAGCTTTTGTAGCTTTCCTGAACAATTTGTTCACATTTGTATCTCAAAAAGAAAGACTTATGAAATGCAATAGATGTAAAGCCTTTTTTGAGGGATGTGAATATCTCAAAGTGCAGTCTATGTTCAATAGAGGCTTTGGAACAAATGAAAATAGGAAAATAAAGCATTTTTTTTTTATCATTGAGAAAACAGACATTTTCCAACTTGCTTTTGTCCACTATCGACTCAGTGACCCAGACTTTGATTTCATTTGCACTAGCTGTAAATCCAGCACAACTCTAGTGCTGTCAAAAGACTCTCTATTTCTGTGTCCTCGTACCATGCAGCAGCTTCGTATTTATAAACTATACAATAACCACTCTAAAAGCATCCTGCTAATGTTAAAAATGTTTAGATTTTTTTTTCTAATTGTGCGAAAGTAGCTCTGAATCACGGAAGTAGTAATTTTTTTCCTGATCATTTTTTATCTCAGATGCAACTGCCATATCTTGTCTAAACCAATCCACACTCTAGCTTTCTAATTCTTATTAGGAAGAAAAAAAAAAAAAACAACAGCATAAAGGTGGAAAAAAGGGGGTGTGATTTATAAATAATCATCCATCACAGTGTAGGAGTAAATACAATTTAATATAATGATCTAAGGAGAAAAATGCTCTTTGGCTCTCTTCTGTGTGAAAAGAACAGGAAATTTTGAAATGAACTGGCAGAACTAGAAATATAACTTGTAGGGGTAAGAGTTTGTTGTTGTTGTTGTCTGTTGCAATCTCCTTTTTCTAATGAAGCTGTGGTAGCTGGAATTGCAAAAAAGGAGGACAGAATTTGTTCTTTTTTTCCCTCAAATTTTCAACCATCAACAATGAAGTGTTAGACTTTAGCACAATGTTGTACTTGTAAAACCCATACCTTCATTAGATGAGATTGCTTAGTGAGATTGCTACATATGTGAAATTTTGCACATCCCTAAATCTGTATACTCTCTAGTAAGAGTCAGATGAAGCATTTTGCATAGCATAAGAACAGAATCACAGAATCATCTAGGTTGGAAGAGACCTCCAAGATCACCTAGTCCAACCTCTGACCTAGCATTAACAAGTCCTTCACTAAACCATATCACTAAGCTCTACAGAAACACAAATACCATAAAAAACAAGAATCCATAGGTAACTGAGTAAGTGTTTTGAAGATTTCAGGTCATCTGGTTTTAGGCCCTGTGTATCCAAAGGTGAAAATGACACAGGTATTTAGAAGCCTCTTTTCTAATGATTTTAATGGTAAAGTGGTATCCAAACTAGATTTATTTGATGGGTCTAGTACTTCTAGGCATATGTCAGTAACAAGTTTGGGGATAATAAGGTGTTTGAATGGTGACAACACTTTGAAATTTGGAGATGATAAAGAGAAAAAAAAAAAAAGAAAATGAAAGCTATTTAACTTCAGATATGTAGTCAAAGGTAAAGCACAATGCATCCACAAACAAATATTCAAATCAATGCCCTTAGTCCGCTGTAAATGCAGATTAATGCTACTCTAAATGTGATCTTTTTGAAAGGAATTTCACTCAGTAATCCAAATTCTCAGTGCCTTAAAGTACAAAAGCTGTGCCAAATGCAACAGATATTCAAAGATTTTGGTCATTTTTAATCAAAAACAAACTTGCATTTCTTTCTCCTAAAATGATTCATTATCTCTTAGCAAAATTGTTGGTGAGTTTCTGATTACTTTATTTCTCAGCTGTACCCTCAGAATTTTGCATTAATTAATGAATTAACAAGCTTGCTAACTCATTTCTATCGGAGAATCAAGAATTAACCTACCTAGTTATGTCTTCTTTTATGTCCTGAGATCAAACACATCTTTATTATTTAATTAAGAACAGTAATGAACAGTCATTGCCTCCAAGACAGTAACAAGGTGTTTACTGATTTTAATGAATGTCTTCAAGTGTGATTCTCTGTGTTAAACATAGAAAAACCTTGTTTATGTCATATATGAAATAAGCTAATGTTTCTCAGGGCACCTGTGATTTCAAAGGCATTTTGATACCAGCTGGTGTAAAGCAGCTACAAAGAAATATAGTTCCTCTTAACAGCAGCTCCTCCATGTCATTGCTAACCTTCATTGTCCTAAGAGCATCAGTGCCCCACCACTGCTGTGACTAACATTCACTGTGTGATTCCCTCCCAAAATCCTAAGGGCTAAATCCCAAAATGGATTTCGGTGCCTACCTGCTTTTTCTGGCCTTGAACAAGACACAAAGGAACATGTGATCAGGTGGAATAATTTCAGGCTTTCCTATGAATCACACTATTCCCAGAGTGCACACTAGTAAGCTTGCTAATTAATTTATTAATGACTGGTTCTCCCCAAAGATTTACTGAGGGATGAAGCAATCAGAAAGTCATCGACAACCGTGCTAAGAGATAATTTATCACTGCTGGGAAAAACAACAAATACAAGTTAATCACAGATCACAACCAGAGGCTCTGCACAGCTCTAGCATGGCACTGGCAGCTGGGCACGTGGTAACAGCAAGCATACAGAGGCTCTAACATGGGTGCAACGATGCTCCGCTTTACAGCCCTTCAGTGAGCCATCCCCCTTTCATGGAGAATAAATTATATACACAAGAGTGTTTGGCATTCGATTGAGGTCTTCACAAATACTTGCAGGCTCAGCAGGAAGCTAAAAAGTTGGAAATAAGGAGCTGTGGAAAGGAATAAGGGCAAGTACCAAAAGCACATAGCTTCTGTGCTTCTGTCACAGAGTGAAGAGAGACCCAACAGAGAGGTGTGCCTGAGTCTGGTCCTTCTCTGGAGTTTCAGACTCTCTGCCCCTAGATCTGAAGCACCTCTCCTGTGATTAGGTGCTCAGCTGGGCAGGCCTTCTGTCCCTCTCAGTGGACAGTGTCAGCGTCCTTAGAGGATGTAAGTGTCCAAGCAGTACTATCTATCTTGCTTCAAAAATAAATAGTCTCTGAAAGTAGAAAACCTCTCTCTCCAGGAGCCAGATGCCTAAACCAGGAAAGAAAATGCATCTGGGTACAGTAAATATTGTAATGGGGACTTGGGTTCATGCTAAATGGAGTGCCTGAGTCACGTGTCATTGAGGTGCTGGTAACAAGAGTGTAGACAGACTCTCTCCAGCTTATCTGCTGCACTAAGTACTGTTGCTCCACCATAGCATTCGGCACTGGATCACAAGCTTAACAGCTCACAGAGCTTCACCACTCCTCTCGTGTACAATGCCTTTTACTAGGCAGGGACTTTTTCTGTTTGAGGATCTAGCATGAAATGCCCTGTGGATTCAGTCTGTGTCCACTGAATCAGATTTTCCATTTATACGTTGTTTTATTGTTATATTCTTAAATCATATGAAATTAAGTATGTGGAAAGATATCCTGTCCTAACTAGTCCTTATTCAGCTCATCGCACCTTCCTCTTATGATAAACCCTTTTTATTGTTCCTGAACTGGACTGCTGCGCTGGGTGACCCCAGGGAGCATTCAGACAAAGGTGGTGCACCTAAACCAAATTCTGTATGATTCCCAAACACCTTCATGCAATATGGAAGGAGGTGATCTGCTCTTGCAAAGTTTAAAGCAGACACCTGGAAGGTTTTGACCTTTTTCAGCTTTTACAAGGACATTCATTCCTACAAAGTCAAGGTTTTTTGATGCATGTTTTTTAACACTGATGATAGAAGGGCTGCCTTGAATATGGGGATATAAATAATGCCAGTAAGCCAGCTAACATATGGGTGGCACCTCAAAGAAAGGAAGAAAGAGAAATAATCAGGAAAAGGCAAGTAGATACGATTTAAGCATCAGAATAAATGCAAAGATGTTGCTGGCACCAAATTAAATTCAGAGCTCTGAAACATAATACTTTAAGAAAATAACATTATTGGAGACCCTTGCAGAGGTTCAGCAAATGCTACATCAAGAATGCAGTAAAACAGTGCAGAAGAATGTGAAGAAATAGTACTGAATTAAAAAGGTTAATTGCTAATGCTGTAATGTGATCAAATCTGTTCTGAATTTCTTGGACATTTTAATACTTAATATTACATTGTTAAAGAGCTGTTTGGAGATTTAACCTGGTGACCCTCAATTAATCACTGAGATGTAGACAAGAGAAGTTGAGCAAAACTCTTTTCAAGATTCATGTACTAATTTACCCCAAAGGGCACATGTACCAATAAGAGAGAAATTTATGAGAGACTAAGAAAACCCAGAACATACTACCTGAATTGTTAAAAAGACCGAAGCTGTCAAAAGAGCTATGCTTACTAGGCCATCTGACACTGTGATATCTGTGTATTCTTGACTGCATTGGGTATACTTATTTGTCTATGTGGTACATCAGGCCTTTGTAATATATGACTAACCTCCATGCATTCTTTTCCATTGTTCCTGTTTAAAGAAAATGCACAAACATTGCCAGTGGTGATACGAAACCATTCAGCTTTTGTAGTCTCTGCTTTAGTGTTACTCTAAGACTTCCTTTGCCAATAATGTAAAAATGCACATTTAAATATAAACTTTTTCAGGACAGTTTCACAGATTTATGGGTTTACAAACTTATCAAACAGAATTGGGTAGAGGAGAAGGGTAGAAAAAAAAAAAGCTGTTATTTTAAAAAATGCAGTTAATGTGCTATGAAATGCAGAAGACAGATGACAACACATCCTGATTGATATTTTCTCTGATCTGGAAGATGTTCATGCAATGTAAATAAGGTTTGTGCTATTAAAAGAATATTAATTATGAAGCCAAACTCTAGTTCTAGCTCTAGTGTAATGTAAGTATGTCTACTGTTATAATTGTTTGTCTGCTGATCAAGAGCATAGTATGACAAATCCCATTAGTTATAGCTAAACTTATGTTAATTTGTCAGTGATCTATATCAAATACTTCATGTATATAATCTCAATAGTCTTCTGATTTACTTCTGTGGAGTAGTTCTATAGCATTAGAGCATTGGTCGGTGACAAGACCATTAAGGCGTCATGCGGACATAAAATAAGTATATTCCCTATTAGATTTCCAATAAAAGGTTTAAGTACTGAGGTGTATTGTAGCACACATGAGGTTTTAATGTTGACTGCACAAGATTGATCCAAGAGGTCTGGGAACCACATATTCCGCTTCCAACAAGGCATATATACAACAAGAATGGAACATTCCTTAGTGGATAATTCTCCCAAAATTGGTCTCCTGTGCTAAGATTAATCTAACTCCCACTTAAGCTTTGTTCTGGACCATTAAACCACGGGGGTTGCTTTTCCTTGGTAGCAAGTTCAACAAGGACTTCTTATGCAAGGCATTTCAGAGGATGAATGCACTAATAGAAAATGATGGCTTATTTTATAGAAAATTACTCAATTTACTTATTATTACTGTAGTATATAGTGCCTAGATTTGTAATTATTTAAATAACCAGCAATCTGTAACACTTGCTGTCAAGTGAAAGAAATAGAAACAACACACCTTTCAAGACTTCTGTGATTCTGATGAACACATTAGTCTGCATTTCTGAGTGTTTGTGAAAAACTGCTTAATTCCAAACTGACCCAGAGCTTTTGTCTATTTAGGATTTTGTTATGGGTCTCTCAATTTTACTCCGAGGGACAGTACAGGAGAAACTCAACTGGGCTTTCAATTTGTATGATATAAATAAGGATGGATATATAACTAAAGAGGTAAGGTCTACTTTTTACATTAATCACTGAAACTAAAGGTTGTATACACAAAGCCTGCTTTGAAAGAAGAATGGTTTCAGAAGCAGCCTTGTCAAATTAGACATGTCAACCAATAAACATACAACATATTATGAAACTAAACAAGCTAAAAATAATTTTCTCATTTTAAAGGCATATATAGAAATTGAAAAGGAAAAATTATCACAGAAATAATGGATGGCCAAAATTCTTCAGGTACAGAGACATTTGGCTTCTACTTAAGCAATTTTTTTTTCACTAGAATAAAGTAGTTTGGTAGGATATTTGGACCCAAGAAAATTAAGTGGGCTTCAACCATAATTCATTTTTTGAATCTATTTCTAAAATTTTTACTTGAAACAGAATACATATAAAAAGATTCTTAAATCCTTTATACTGCAAAGATCTAACCATACCTGATGGTGGGACCAAATCTGTGGCTTCATTATTTTTTTTTTCAACAGTAGGTCTTTATATAGATATTTTACACTTTTGGTTTTGCACTTTGAGAGATACTTCATGATTACTGTAGAAGGTCAATCTACAAAATAATCTCTTCATCGTACTGGCAGATGACGTATTTATGATTATCCTTATAGTTTTCATAACCCACGCTATTAACAAAATTCTATTTTTTTTATATAAAAAAGGAAGACTCTTTCCATGTGTGCAAGTGTATGTATGGGTGTTTCTTCTTTCTTTTGAAAACTCAGTTGTATGAAGGTGTGTGCTTTAACTTGCTGTTACAGAACTTCTTTTCCTGGTTACTTTTATTCACTAGGCCTCAGGAGACTCTTCCCACAATCAGTGAACTTGCACATATTCTAAATCATTTAAAAATGATTTAAAATCAGAAACATTCCTCCGAATCTATGAAAGATGAACTAATATGCTAGAATTTCTAGGAACATACAGTTCATTCTTGAAGCTATTCTATCATAAAATAGGCAAATCTCAAATTTTTGTTCTAAAATGTAAAACTTAGAACCCTGTTCTGAGCCAAAACAGTATCTACAATGCAGCTTGCATTACACAGACATATTTTTTCTCTTCAGGAAATGCTTGATATCATGAAAGCAATATATGATATGATGGGGAAATGCACTTATCCTGTTCTCAAGGAGGACGCGCCTAGACAACACGTGGAAACATTTTTCCAGGTGGGTGAGGTAACATAAGGAACTAAAAAGACT
Organism: Cygnus olor; assembly: GCF_009769625.2. Classification (NCBI taxonomy): domain Eukaryota; kingdom Metazoa; phylum Chordata; class Aves; order Anseriformes; family Anatidae; genus Cygnus; species Cygnus olor. Next base: position 60,176,318 of record NC_049172.1, read on the forward strand.
GCTCTGTTAGCAGGTATGAATAGATTTTCTTTGTTGTAATAATTTTGCATATCCTATCATTTTTTATCTTTTTTCCTTCTTTGTGGTTCCATCCCAAGTCACTTGTTTCTCGGATCTACTCACTACACCTTGCCTTTTCAACAAGCAGCTCTTTAAACTTATTCTAGTGTATCACTTCTTACAACTTCCCAGCATTTTGGCCTGGTTGTTCCCTAGGCTGATATATAACCCAAATGAATAATAAAAAGAACTTGTTTTATGTACGATTATCAGTATGATAATCATACATTTTTATTCTTTTTGAACAGAAAATGGACAAAAACAAAGATGGAGTAGTGACCATAGATGAATTCATTGAGAGCTGCCAGAAGGTAAGTACCCAGTGAAGCATCAAATCCCTATCAGTTGGCTAGTGCTACCATAGTGCTACACAGTTTTTTTGGTGTGACAGTGAGCAGAACAGCATTTTTTTTTCTGTAGTTCATAGCAAAAAAAGTTTCGTCACATTCAGCTAAATGTTTATTTCTACTGTCTGCCCATGCTGGCGAACATTCTTGTTACAACTGGCATATAGTCATAGCAATAATAATAATATTGCTTGAAAATTTATCATATATAGGAATGTTCCTACAAGAGTGAGTTTTAGGGCTGAAGGTCTTAAAAAGGTCGAGTAGAAGGAGCTTGCAAAGTGTTAGATGGCAAGAGTTAACAGCAGCCAATTTTTTTTTTCATTGCAAAGGAGTAAGAACTGACTGTGATTACCATTTGCAAGTGTTTACACTGCTCAGGTGGCTGTTAATTTCCCTCAGCTGCTGAAAGCAGCTCATTGCCTTTTGAGCCACGAATGAGAATAAATTTATGTAGCAGGGATTACAGACTCTTTTCACTCCTCTGCCCCTTGGGAACTGGCTAGCTTTTGGACCAGGAGCTGATATGAGAAAAGGTAAGTTGTGTTTTCAGAAATTTAAGGAACTACCATTCATTTGTTGGTTTAAAAAGGCAAGAAAAAGAAACGTGATATAGTACAAAACAACTGTAAAGTATTGTATTAGACCTAGTGATAAGATGGGGTAAATAAACCAGTGATATTTATTGCAGTGAAAAATATACGGAATTGTAGCAGTGTTCAGCTGGTACGTCCACCTTGTCCAAGCTGACTGATTAATATGAAGCTGACAGAGACCAACACTCCAGACTGTGTGTATTGCTTCTTACCTCCTACACCATGAAGCATACAGTAGGCAAGAGACAGGATAGAACAAGACCAGCAAGAACAATGCAGTTAGTGAGTGATAGATTTATAATCATATGGAATATGGAAAGCTGACATATCGAAGATGTTCTGCTATTTGTCTCTTGTTTTATGTGTCTGCAGTTATTCCTTGGAATTGCTTTCATGATTTAAAAGCAGTAAGATACAGAGGGATCACAACCACTTATTAAGTGAGTCTTTGATCAGTTTTAATCCACTGACTTTGGTGTATAAAGGAAAGAAAACAGCTCTTCTAACTGGTTGTTCTGTATACCCTTAGTAATGGGTACTGGATAGTGTCCTATCTGTCAGCAGTGCTACATCAAGCATGGTTCTAGCTCACTGGTCTTGTTCAATATGAATGAAAGGTATTTGCTCTGATAAAGCTGAAGGATCATCTGAAACAGAGATGAGATTCATTTCCCATCTGAGGTCTGCTGAGTTCTGGAACTTAAATCAAAGTCCAACCTGAATGTGATAGTGATTATAGTGATGGACTGCATGATCCATTTTCAAAGAAAATTAGTACATTCAGTAAGGAATTGCTTGTTCTCCTTTTCCAATGTGATTCACACTTTCTTGCTTCTGTTGGAAGATTTCTTATTTCTCTCTTCTGATTATTCAGAATATACATGATAGAGGGAGATCCTCTAAATCATTACATGATAGAGACACCATTCTCTCTTCTTAACGGACAGATCATCTTGACACTTTTCTTCACTTTATTTTAACTTCAAAGGTGGCATACAAAAAGTACCTTTCTGTCTAAACTTTTGTCTCTCTACCTATGAAGACCTGTTCTCTTATTAAGCTCTGAGCTGCAGTGTTTAATTCATGTTTACATCAGTATTTTGTTTCAGAAACAAGTTCTGGGTTTTGGATTCAACCTGAATCTTTCAAGAAACTTTATTCAGAAAGTGTGCTCTGTTAATGTGGTTTCAGCATTTTCAGGATTATGTTTCTTCCAAAGGACAGTAGTGGCCTCTTCCTTTTAAGACACAGCTGTAGGAAAACCTTTTGCTAATATCTTAGTAGGTACAAGACTGATCTAGAAAGATAACATTCAACTTCCTTTATTTTCTTAGCATGAAGTGATTTGAATTCTCAGTCCTGGAGTGATGCTCCTCGTTCAAGAGTACTTAACAGTGCCTAGAGCAAACTTAGATAATTCTGTGATCTCTCCTATAGTAAACTTGTCTGTGTTTTAGACATGATATGAAATATTTTTATAGCCTTTCTGTATGTTCTATGGAAAAAACGGGGTTACCAGTATTGTTTTTTGTTCAGCATCTCTTTCCCAAGATGCAAAACACTCATTTAATTCAATTTTTCCACCTAGGGAAAAAGTCCAAACCTTTAACCGCACCTGACCTCTGTCTAGACCGTTGCTAGTTCTGCTATAAACTTTTGCTTACCTGAATCTTTTGCTACTGAATCTGGAAACTCAGGACAGGGCACAGCACACTTCCATTCCCTAGACTTTTACATCTATGTTGGTTTCCTCATCTGTGAACCCTCTTTTGACATTAAGGCTGACATCTGAGCAAGTCTGTTCAAAACCTTCCCTGCCAGTTTGGGTAACAAATGACTCTACCTCAGACCCTGGAATAGGAATGCCCATTGATGAATGGTTTCTCTCATCACTGGGTATAAGGACCTATCTCTGACCATGACAAAGAGAGGACTGCAGAAGTATTTCCTTATCATCATAACTCATTTCCTCACTTGTGTCCTCTCACTGCTTGGTGCTGGTGGGAAGTGGCCTGACTCAGGCATTGCTTCATATCTACAGCAACACCATGAGGAACAAAGGTGAAGAAGTAAGGCATGCATGGTGCAAAAGTGAATGACTTAAAGGACCTTCTGATAAAGGAAAAAAAGGCTTCTGGGACAGATATTTTCTGCAAGAGTATCCATTCTGTATGGAGTCCTGATAGGTCTGGGCTAGTCTGAAGAGAGCAAAGGAGCCATATCAGACTTCAGGAAAACCTCGAAGTGAGCTTGCAGTTAGGTCAGGCCTGGCAAAGCCCATTCATCCATATTTTGTACTTTATATGGACTATGCAAACACCACCCTTAACACCTTGAGTCAGGAATCTAAACAAAGCTATTACGAAACACTGTTTAGGAAAATGTACTGGGAGAAAAAAAGAGGCAAATAAGAAAGATTGAGGTATTTTAGAACTCTTTGCTAAGTGTAAATCAAGCATCTACATTTTTCTGAAGATGGAAAAAACATACTAGAAGTCACCATGTTCCAAATATCATGACAAGTCTATAATTTCTTCTGAAGACCCTTCCCATCTGACTGAATAAAGGAGGGGCATTTAGAAGGCTTCTGTATTGAAGCAGAAAACTTTAGAAATATGGAGCTGATTTTAGAAAACAGCTAGTTTCATTAGTAATGATACGTGTATTAGGAAATGTCAAAACACTTTCTAAATGAAGAACATGTTTGCTTAGCTAATCTTCGTTGCTAATTTATATACAAAACGTTTTTATATGATTAAATGACAAATGATTGTAGTCAAAGCAAACATCTTAACCTTACAGCAATGAACTTCAAAAGTATATATTGATATTACAAAACAATGCAGTGGAAAAAACTTAAACTACTGTAAATTAAAATAAACTTAGTGAATTTCATATGCAAACTTTAAAAGCATTAATCTACATACCATTAAATTTTTAAGTTAGGTATCATTGCTTTGATAAATTAGTTTGCTAGTTAGAAATAGTGTGTGGATCACTTCTTACAGCAACACCACTTGAGATGCCATATAGAATCAAAGATGAAAACCCTACTGTGCATGTGTCGTAACAAAATGAGAAAATTACTCAGTTGTCATTTTCTATGAAACAAATCAACCCTAGACTGAACAGGGAATAATTTAACTGTGATTTCATGCTTAATCATGTGTTATTATTGGAATATTAATGTACAGAAGACCTACAGACCTATCAGTTGTGGACAACACTGATAATCCGAGAAGTGTTTTTGTCTGCACTCCTTTTATGAAATGTTCTAAAATAGTCAGTCTTATTTATTCATTTGAATATGTTGGTTAGTTTATCTCTTGAGAAAATACTAAGTGGTATTCATTCAGGTTAAAAAAATAAAAATCATTAGTGGTATCAACAGTTGCTCAATGAACGTGTAACCTACTCTTGCAACTGGACTCGTGATGCAGAAGTGCCACCACCAAATACAGGCTATTAGAAGTAAACTTTCTTCTGTACAATGAAAGGTGTATATTATAAACAATTTCTTTTTTTTGACTGCTGTGCTGAGAGTTATTTACTAATAGAAATTGGAGTACAGAGTGATGCATCAGTAAACATTGGGCATTACTTAGAATTTGAAGGTTTTGTTGCCTATCTAATGCAAAGCAGAAAGTAGAATTAGGAAGCTGTCAGCATCTGTCAGTGTGAACACACAAAAAAGATAAGCTGAGGAGTAAAAGTGTTTGGTGGTATCTGGGGAATTGACTGATTCTTCCAATCAAAGATCCACACTTTATTTTATTTTAGTCATCCATAACTATACAATAGGATGGGTCAGAATTGGGAAAAAAGGCTTCTGTGTATGATATGCAATACTAGTAATTTCATGTACTGTATGTTATGTAGTAATTCCTGATTCACACTACAGATATAGAAATCATTCCTTGAGTATTTGTCTATTTATACTTTCTTAAATTGGATATAAATTTATAACCCCCAAAATACTGCAGACCATATTTTCTTAACATGCTTATGCATTCCTGACAGAGTAGTTTTGGTTTAATTAATGTACACAAATTAGGAGTAGATCCATCAACAGCCATTTTCTGTTAACACTTTCTCCAAACAAGATGAAAAATAGACATTGTCATTACATATGTACAGTTAGTTCCACCCAATTTCACTATAGATATTTGCCAACTACATTTGTAATGGTGTATGACTTTTGTGTTTGTTTTATGCTTTTTTTTCTTTGTTACAGGATGAGAATATAATGCGATCCATGCAGCTCTTTGAAAATGTGATATAAAGAAGGCATTAGGTCAACATCTAATGGACAAACATGAGCTATTCTGCAATACTATCCAAAAGATGGATTTCCCACTTTACCGTAAATAAAATTACTCAGCTTCATACTGAGACATGTATTATGCAAATAAGTCTTTTTTTATTAGGAAGTTTCCTCCCCACATCTTTTCAAATTATACTATTTAGCATCTCAACAGTGCATATGTAACAAGATTGTTCTGAAAAGTCAGGTTTTTATTTCAAAACCCCCAAAATAGGACCTGACTTTATGCAGCTTTATTATCATTCCAACCCCTAGATAAAATAGATTTAATCTCACAAGGAGATTAAATAAATACTCTTAGTTTTGCTACTCATTTGTACTGGATTCAGCTCCAGGTGTTTGAGTGTATTTATTAAATCTCAGTTTCTAATTTATACAGAGGCATTACCATGTATTTCCTTTCCACATTTGTATAGTGTAGTCCTCAGTTTTTAAATAATAATTTAACTTAATGTGCTATGTGCAATGCACAGCTTGCTGCAATTGCCTTCCACCTTTAACTTGCTTCTCTCCTCTTCGAAAAAGAAGACCAAAACCCCAAACCTAACAAAATAAATAACTTGAGAGGAAGAGATGTTATGTAACACAAACTTAAAAATGATAATTGCTTAGGTAGATTTATTCCCTAACAAATACTAGTAAGCTTCTATTAATCATACTTATCTATTAAATCTGCATTTATTTTTTCATGACATGAATATCAGGAGTCCTTACATACTATATTACTAATTATTCTTGGGCATATACACAAAGATCTTTGCTTAAAATTAAGAATCTTCTGACCTTGAATTTTTCATGAAGAAAACTTAACTGGATCCTAACACTGTGTTCATGGGTATGTGTCTTGTTGCCTTTAATGAAGAAAAAAACCATGAAGTTCCTTTGAAACTTCCGTTCCTCTTCCGTGCGCAGGCTGAATATCACTATGTAGTAACATCTACTAATAATGAATTCTAGACAGGATAACATCTGTGTCAGCTTTTTGTAATATCTTTAATTATGAGAAAGAATTAGGAAAAAAAATGAAGCTTCAGCTATACAATATCATCTATATGTGATAAGTGCATTAAATTTTTAGGATAATTTCTTCATTAAGATTGGAGCAAGCTTTATCTAGATTCAGAATTAAAACGTATGCCCCCTCCAATACATGTAATTTTTAAGATACGTTGTCCAGAGATTTATGCCAATACTTCAAAATAGGTGAAATGCTATCAGAGAGAAGCCAATCTTCATTGTGACATTGCTGCAGAAAACGTGAAATGGGATTAATTAAATAGAAAGAATGTGGCAAACATTCTTTCGCAAAAAAAATAAATAAATCAGGTATCTATTCTGGTGTAGAGATGGGATGTTAGAGGCATGTTGAAGGCTGCTCTGCTATCACCAGTGTAGGATAAGAGTAGTACAATACATGTACACCCGAAATTTGCTGTAGCGTGTTTGTGTAAACTAAATGTGCACATTTTGTAAAAAAAAAAAAAAAAGAAATAAAGTAAACAAAGAAAAACCAGCATGATCAATTTTTTGTGTTGTTAAATAATTGTATTTCTTCAGATTTAACATTTCTGCCAACAAAATTAATTTTAAAAAGCTTAAATATATATATCTTGACTTAGCACAGAACTTAACCACAGTTCTGAATTAAATTAGCTACCACTTCAGTCAGTTAGTTCTTCCCCACAGGGTAACTCAAATACACAAAACAACAAACCTGAACATAATTTATTTCAAGATCTGTTGGTCCACATTTTGCAATCAAGCTCAAGTATGCTCATGGACAAATGCTCTTTCAGCTTCTGAAAACAACATGCCCAGTACGCACTGAGCAAATACAGCTTGCTACCTGTACGGTACATACAGCTTCATACCTTCAAAAGCTGACTCTCAAAAAGTCTAGGTGAGTTCTTTTAGTTCTATGTCTAATCCACTAAGTCCTGATGAATCCAAACTGCATCCATCTGTGCCTGTGGCATAAAATAAGTTAAATGTTTCAAAAGCGCATGGTAATTTAGCACTATGTGAGTTCCCATTTAAGTAACTACAGACAAATTATTTTGCATCATACAAATCTACAAAACACACTAAGCAGATCTATTAAAGGAAAATGTAATTTACAACAAAATATGAATCTATATTTACTCAGCCTTTGAAATAATAGCCAATTTGTCAGTGTCCTTGTAAGCACAATGCATACATAAATAACAGCCAATAGAAAATTATTTTAAACATTCTCTCATAATTATATATTCACAAACTGATGGGATGTTTCCCACTTTCCATTACACTGAAGAAGAACTGTGATTAGTTTAAGAGAACATAGCATACCACAAAGAAGTGTCAGTGACGCTCACAGGCAGTTTATCTTCAAACTTGACCTCACAGTACAACTCACTACAGATTTTTTTTTGTTCAAGAGGATATAGAACAATAGGTTGGAATTTTAGATTTGATGATAGCCACAGTCGCCTGTTGATGAAAATACGATAAGTTTAAACACAACAATGAGCCCTAGCACTACATAGGAGAAGATTCATTTAATAAGTATAAATTGTATAAATTTAAAGCTTTCGCTTAGTTACCTTTATCTAACAAAACAGTACAAAGCTAAAATTTAATACTTATGAGAAATTTACTTTCAAAAGAGCTGAAAATAATGGGCTTAAAAAAAAAAAGGAAACAGTTTCAAAGGGATTTCCAATAGAAATACTAATCGTATTCATTGTAACGTTTAAAAATAAGTGGATTAATTCATTAGTTGAACTATATAATGTTGCTGGCTATAATCATGTTTTAGGAGCTTGTTTCCACTTTTCTGCCTTATCTTCTTACAGAATTTTAAAGGACATACAGAAAGACCACTCTCAAACCCAACATACTACAAGAAATTAGTGGACAGACATAAGATGATTCACTGGATTAGCTCCATTATCTAGACATAAATTCTCAGGACATCAAAAGGAAATGTAATTTTCTTCTTCTCATCCCACTACACACAAAAAATTTTCATGCTGCTTTGTCAGGATGTTTTGAAGTCTGCAAGATAAGCGTTCCTATTGCCCTTAAGTGAATATGAGCACCCCAAAAAAATGAAGTGGTCCCTGAAGATTATTTGGGTGCTTACTGACTATGGAAAACAAGTTCAGAAGCAGCAAGATCTACGCTGGTCCCTGCTCTTCAGGTGATTCCAATTCTTTGTCAGTGACCATATATCTTACATTCAAGTGCCCATGGGGTCATTAGAGCAAGTACTTTCCATTCTAGATGAATGTCCAAGCCAACGCTCAATTTTTCTGCTCTTGTCCTTGCAGTACAATGTATAGCAAAACAGAAGATGTGAACAGAATACTAGAGTACTATACTGTATTAGAATTTAGAACACAGAAGAATACCCTGTCATCTACTACTTAATGCATTTTTTTGATGTGTAACAACTGCAGATCTAACCTCTGGGTTAACCAGGGTGGGCTAGAATGTTAGTATCTGATTTCCTCAGTAAGTGACCTAAACACTAAGCTATTAAGGAACGGGCAAGCATCATCAATAACAGCAAAGAGTATCCTTTAGCAAGAGTAAATGCTGCTGAGGAAAGCACTTAGGCTCAGAAAAATGAACACAAAGCCTTCATCCCAAGTGTATTGAAGCAAGGCAAATATTCAGCCTGTGGTGTCAGGTGTCAATACTCCAGAAGGAACCTAAATCTATTTACAGGTTAACATTTGGTGAATTCCTGAATCACTCTTCATGGGTATCTACCCTACCCTATGGCCTGTATAAGTAGCCCAAATGCTTTACTCAGCATGAAAATCTACATTCCAAGTGCTGCAGTGCCTAACTTGGAGTAAGGACTCATAAGACATCCTGAATCTTAATCCACTCCACACACATTCTAAACCCTGGAAAAAGACTTTAAACTTTACAGAGAAAATATTAAAAAAATAGTAATTATTAAATAAAAATAGCAATAATTAAATAAATAAAAATAAATAATAATAAATAAATATAAAAAATAAAAATAGTAATAATTAAATAAAAAATAAAAATTACTAAAAAATAGTAATAATTAAAAAAAAAACACAGTATCTTATTTAGCCACTAAGGCTGCATGAGCTTCCCCTCAAGGACAATAAAGTGTTCCAAGCAAATATCATGAGTAGGGATCCACATGGATGAACACTTGTTCCCAAAAAGAGTTCTCTTGAATTGATGTGCTATAGAAGTAGAGCCAAGCAGTTTCTGATCTAGGTATTGACCCCTTGGAATATTTTACTGAAATGTACTCCTGTATTCTGCTCTCTGTATTTCATACTCCTGTATTCTGCTCTGAGACTGAAACAACGAATAACATATAAAAGTGGGAGTTAAAAAATGGGGGACAACAAAATCTAACTGGCAGAATATGGATCACACAGTGATTTAATGTCATTTCTATCATCATTCAATACCTCAGACTAAAACAACTATTTTACCATGGACTGGAATTGCCACAGCGCAAAATCCAGTATTTTATGCAATATGAATAGTTGTGACATGCAAAGCATTACTCAGAACAGGGTTATTAATCTGAAAGCCAGAGATGAAAGCTGTCTTGGCAATGCTGTATTCAAGCATCCAGATTACAGATTATTATCTGTTTAACTCACCTTTCCACCATATTGCTCCAACTTCTGTAAAGCAACAGTAATTTTTTCTCTAAATTTCTTGTCCATCAATCTCCTTGAAAGCTATTGGAAAAGTAAAATAAAAAGGTCTATTGCCCAATATAGTACCATATATGCAAAAAATCCAATATAATTCTATTTTACTACTTTATTTTATCTATCTTTGGGAAATGAGAGCTGAAAGAAACATCACTTTATAGCTTGTAACTGATGTCAAAGTAAGCTCAGCTATTAGCCAAACAATTTTAAATTGTTGCTTTTTAGCAAACAAGTCTTAAAGAGGTATCAACGTTAAAGCAAAGTGATTGCTGAAGTACTGTCCACATGAAAAGTTGACACACTTTTCATGTGCATTGAAAGGGATTTATTATAGTGGAAATAATCTAAACAAGCAAACAAACAAGCAAACAAAAACAAAAAACTACTGCAGATTCTCTCTTCTGCACTGGGTGTCTGATAGGTCCTTTTATTTTGCTGTAAAAATTCACTTTGGAGGCAGGTTAAATTAAACCATGAAAAGCCTATTCAATACAGGAAGAAAGTCTACAGAAGAACATCAATAGAAGGACCCAATACAAAAATTACTTTCCACAGTTCAACTCAAGTTTATTGAATGAAAACTTCCTTGTGCAGAATTTCCCATCTGAGAGAAGTAGAAATATTTCCCTATGTTAATTTATCAAAACTTTCACAGATTTTTGCAAACATTCACACTCATTTAGCAGTAAATACAAACATTCCTTCAAAACATAGCATCTATTTCACCTCAGGCTCAAAGCTGGATCTTTTTAAAGTAGTACAGAAAACACTTCCATTATTCTCCAATTTACCTTAACGTAAGTTTTTGGAGCCTGCTAGAACTTTATATGTCACCACATTATTAAAGAATAACAGATTTACACAGAGGAATATACGAAGCAATGCTTTTCATGAAACTGCTGAGTCTTCCAATGTATCTGTGCAGATATTATAGTAAACATCTCAACAAAGGTAACATAAAAATACAGATGATCTGTTATTACAGCACTAAAAACTTACATTTGTGAGCAGATGCTTAAGATGATCATTAAGAGACGGGCCAACAACAGCACTCAGTTGAACTAAAGCATCCAATCCCCTTTCAAATACTTCATCGTCTGAATGGGCCTTCAAAGGATGCGGAAAATCCTGTCAGACTAATATTCAGACAAACGCACAGTTTCTTCAAAACTGCAATCTCTATATTATGATTGTATATAGTATTTTGATAAATTTAAAGTACTGTGGAACTTCTGATTTTTATAATATTACAAGCAGTTTAGAAATACAATATGGCTGAATATGACTATCCAGATGTAATATTTAAATGCAGAAGCATTTTGTAAAGCAGAAAACAGAAGCATCCATGTCAATGAAACTACTGCACTTATTCAAAAAAAAAAAAAAAAAGGAAACTAATATGTGATTGATAAACAAATCAATAAATATATTCACTTGGCAAAAGAGGCACTACACTGACAGTTTGGAACGTATCCTATATGCAGTGCTCCACAGCATGTTAGAAAGAAACTTTAAAATGTGCATATATCAAAATTTAGGGACGTTTTAGTTACAAATGTATTGAATACATGGTAGTTCCTAAGTAATTTATAACAATTGTCTTTGTTGCAGAAACCCACAAACCAATGATATTCTGGCTCAATGAATTTAGTCCCCTGCCAACTACAGCTTTTTCACCTGCCAGCAATTATCACACTTATCTACTTCTATGGTGGCTTTGTCATTTCTACTGCTCCCATGGGAAAGTTCTTCTATATGAGTTCTCTACTGCTTTAGTTATCTCACTCTTCCCTGAGCAGAGAAATTGTTTCATGACCATTTTTCTTGTACTAATACTGACCTTTATTTAAAGGGTTATTCTTCTATTCTGACATTTGGGCCCTGAATGTTTTGGTGTTTTTTTTTTGTTTGTTTAAGTAGAAGTAAGTAAAAGTCATTGCTCAGTAGGTTTTGATATAAAGTCTTGTCTTGTTAAATAATGCAACAATGAAAATTATCAGATAAATAAGTCATTGGAAGAACAAGCAAGAATAATTTTTCTAATTATGTCTTCCAAAATAAACCAAAGATATTAATAATAAACAATACTGATCCTCTACTACACCTGATCCTATTACACCTCTGAGTTGGTATCTCAATTTTCAACTTTCATCCATCTCTATAAAAACAGAACTGAAGCATAGCTAGATTAAAGGACAGAAAATGGCCAACCTAGAAAAGGGCTCTGAAAGAAATTTAAAAGATCCAAAAGAGGATTCCAGGCCAGTACTTTAAGAACGCATTTTCTAAAGGAGTAGAAAAAATTACAAACATTTTAAAAGTGAAGAATATGTACTCAAACATTATAAAAATATTCTTGCCTTTTCCTCATGGATGTATTCTATTTTATCTTTGTAGCATTTTTTACATTTTTAAATGTAACATGATTATTTATTCTGGCATCTCCATTTTATTTCACATCAAACACGTTTTGCATGTGGACATAAAAACCACCATGAGTACTTATATTTTTTCTGCTTATATTCAGATATTTAATAGAACATTTCTACAGAATTTGCCCATAGCTACTATCACCCAGCTATAGAAGGAGTTGCTCGTCTGATTTTACTCTTAACGACTCGTTTATCTAAGTGAACCAAGGCAGGGGTAACATGAGAAAAAGAGACCATACCCCTACACCTCTGAATCCCAAAATAAAAGCCTATCCAACAGATTTATGACATCAATGTTTTCCTTGTAGTCCTCACTAGCAAAAAGAAAAAAAAAAATCATGAAAATCTCTGTAGAAAGAGTAAGACATACCAATGCAGCCTTTAACACTGGAACTAGACGAGGCAACAAGGGAATTGCTTTTTCAGTAGCACCTTCAACCATAAGTAATTCTTTAAAACCCTCCTTTGAAACAAACGTATAGGGATGTTTTGTCTCTCTCAGACCCTGTTGTAAATGTAAAACATGTTTTCTTAATAGTTAGTCTTTAAACAAAATCACATTTAAAAAGTTCCACCTAGCACAAAGATAATGTTTAGATAACAGATCAATTCAAAACATAAGATACACTAACTCCACCGTGTGGATCCGTTGAGTACAACTCTGCTCACAGAATATTCCTATTCATTTTTCTTTTGGAACACTGAATATTAAGATGCACATTTTGAACATTGCTATTTCAGTCAGTACTTGTATTCATTATCTTTAATCCCTCTACCCAAAGAATTTTTTCAACAAGGCCATGAACAAGAATACATATATATTTGTAACTAATTTCTGTACCCTGAAGGGGGGAAAAAAAAACAAAAAAAAAACAGAAGGTAAAATACCCCCCCACAAATACAAAAACTTTTAAATGGCACAAATATGCATGCCTAGCCAAGACCCAAGCAGCAGAATTCAAAGATTTAAAGCCATATGGTAGAAGTCTTTCTTCTTTCCTTAACAGCAGCTGTAAGCTACTTTAGATATCGACAACGTCTGATCTTTCAAAAGAAAAAAAAAAAAAAAGCTCACTCAACAGTATACACTTTATTCTACCTCCCAGACTGGATTCAACATTTATTTAGACTCCTGAAACATATTTGGTTGGCAGCGAGTTGAACATGAGCCAGCAATGTGCCCTGGCTGTCGGGAGGGCCAACCGTACCCTGGGGAGCATCAGGCACAGCACTGCTAGCTGGTGTGGCCTCAACTTGAGCACTGTGTGCATTTTGGGGCACCATAATACAAGAAAGACATAAAACTAGCAGAGTGTGTCCAAAGGAGAGCTACAAAGATAGTGAAGGGTCTAGAGGGGAAGACATATTAGGAGTGGCTGAAGTCGCTTGGCTTATTCAGCCCAGAGCAGAGAAGCCTGAGGGGAGGCCTCACGGAGGCCTGTTGTTGTCTAGACTGACTCATTAAGCTCTAGGTCAACAAAGTACCTTGAACTTTCTGTACCCCTGTACCTCAGAAAGAAGAAATCCCTGAGGATTTCTGGTCAGTATTAAGATTATTTTAAAATAACATTCAGATGGATGAAGTTGATAGACATCCTTTGGAAGAAATCTTCATGTTTACCTCTACGTGAGTGAGACATACTGGTTACAACAGTATTTTAGAACTACATTTCCCTTCCTTGTCCTAAGTACCAATTTGTAGTTTAACAAGGAACACATAATGAGTACTAAATATACTGCTGCAGCTAAGTAACTGTCAGTAAGCCACTAGACCCCTAATAATTCCTTTGCTGAACTTTTCTACCTGTAATGAAGTCTGACTGACTCAGTCACTGGCAAAGTATGTATCTACAAGTGCGCACACACCCAGTTCAATGTAAAAGTGTAACTCATCTGTTACATGAGTTCACATCTAGTTACAAAATCTAGCCTCTCAACCAGTACAGAGCTCCAAAAAGGCCAGTGATTTAAATTGCTGAATATGAAGGAGTGCACATAGCACACACATACAAAGTAACGTAGCAGCAACAAGAGGCAATAGACAAACTGGAACACAGAAGGTTGTGCTAACATTAGAAAGCACTTCTGTGCTGTGTAGGTGACAGAGGACAGGCACAGGTTGCCTAGAGAGCTTGCAGAGTCTCCCTCCTTGGAGAATTTCAAAAGCCACCTGGACATGGCCCTGGGCAAGCTGCTCTAGGATGACCTCCTTGAGAAGAGTGGTTGGACAAAATGACTTCTAGAGGTCCCTTCCAACCTGTGCCATTCTGTGTCATATAACCTAAGAGGTAAAGCATCCTGTAAGAGACAACCTCACTGCTTGGGCCAGAAAAGCATCTACAACAAGCTGTTAGAATGTGAAGAGGAAAATATTTTAGGTAAGATTAAAGCACAAGCAGATAAACAGTATTGATTTCCATTTCTTCTTTGGTTTCTCATGAAAAGTCACAACTGTCTCATCTGTTTTTCACATCTAAAACACTACTTGTATTTGGATTTGTCTTGAATTCATCAGGGTTTGGATGATTGTGTTAAAAGAGGCTAACACCAAAGCCTTCCTCCCCTTCAGGTGTAACAATTTGTAAAACAGCATAACTGAAATGCATATTAGTATCTAGTTCCACAACACTTTACTCAGATGCCCCCAAAGAAAAAGGATATACCTCTAGCTAAACCACATATATCTATTTCAGAAATGGCACTATGAGGTAAAAAGAGGAAATAACATTCTCCAGTGACCTAGAATAATAAGAAAAACTATGGAATATAGCAAAGTAAAAGACAAACATATACGGACCGCAGCGGTCAGAAAAGAACAACTACTTTTTATCCCTTATAAAAGAAGTTTTATACACACATCTCTGTATGTAGGTCTATCTCATTTGGACAAAGCTTTTTTACCCTTTGCATTTAGTATCAGATAAACAGTGAATTATTCATTTGCAGGGGAAAAAAACAACACATAAAAATCCACCAGGTGGCTGTTACCAGAAAACGGGTAAGAGAAAAATCTAACACAGCTGGTTTTAAATTACTCTTTATAGTATCCACAGTAGATATCAGTTGACCCTAGCTTGGAGGTGGGCACTTCTTTTCATGGTACAGGCACGGTCAGGACCTCCAAAGAAGTAGAAAGAGTCCATGACAGTTCAGACATTTCTATGCATACAGATCATTGCAGAGGCACACAAAGGCTAACAACAGTTTTTGATTGAAATTGAGCTGCGGAATTCAACTGCACTGACTACTGAATGGTAGACTCCAATGCTTCCAAAAGGTATGAGCTAAAGAATCAATACCTCTTTGCGAGCTCTGAAAATGCTTAGACATTTTCAGTCCCAGCCAAATCCAGTCAGTGAACACATCCCTATGCATTTTTGGTGACTGTATGATCAGTCTTTTACCTATAAAAGGCTTATGTTTTCACAATCCCTAGAGGACTTTTTTGGACCCCAGACTGTAATTAATACACATGAAAGGTTTGTACTGTGGAAAGAAAAAAAAAAAAAAAAAAGAACAAAAACTCTTTGTAGGTGTTTGGAAGAACTGAAATCCTACTTTTTTTCCACAGGGTTCCCACATCCCAGCTAAATGCTTAGGTCAGAAAGGGATGAGTTTGCTTCTAGTTTGTTATTTAACTTCATATTTGAAAGTGGGTCTGGAGACTGGCTGCACCTTAGCTCCTCCTACAACAATTTTAATTGAATCCTGAAAATGTAGACTGGCATTAATTAGCTTTTAGGAGCATATAGCTCAGAGACGTTTTTATTTCTCTCTTGTTTCAAAGAATAAACCACAAACCACAGCAGCCCAGCTATAGTAGCAATTAAATAACACAGCAGCTGACATAAAAATGTAGCTAATGTACATCCACATAACTTTTCAGCACTATGTGAAAGAAATACTGTATGCTTAACTATGCAAGAGTTTACCTCTGCCAGTGTTACAAGAAGAGGATCAAAAGGAACAGTTTCAGGAAGGCATTCCCATTTCAGTCTGTGCTTTACTGAGCCATGCACTAACCTGTATAAAGAATTAAAGTTTGAACAAATTAACATACAACAATGCACGATTTATTTCTAACACTATTCACATTGAAATATCACCATCAGCATTGTAAGATTACTGTGATATTACACACACAATTTCAATACATACTGCCCTCCATAATGAAATATATAGTAGTGTATAACAGTGCAATTATTATAGTTTTCAAGTATGGCAGTTTTCAGAATTCTTCTCCCAAACACAAGGAAATCAGACAATAAATTATAGTAATTATGGATGCCTCTCATACTGACATAGAAGATGCTCCCTTTGCAAAGTTACTTCCATCAAGAAACATTTTCCTGAAATAACAACTGGCAAGGAAAATCAGTTGAAACAAAGAAAATCATACTGGAGTTCATCAGTTACTCCTAAGAGGATGATGTACTTACATGTATAAAAACAATCATTTATACATGTACTAATGATTACTTAATTTTTTGTTTACTAATTATGCATCTGCTTAACAAAACACTAAAATGCTTCTTATGTATGCAAATATATAATAGACAAAAGGAGCTTAAAATACATAAACACGTGGTTTTGTTAATAACTGATATTGTTGGCAATTACAGAATTGGAATATTCAGGAAAATATTTTCATAGTACTTACTGCAGACAAAAAAAGACTGCAAGATGTCTGCTTACTAAAATGGCACTGATTTTATTGTCTTTGTTATTAGGGAGGAGAAAACATATGAAGAAATCTCATTCGTTCATGAAAGAGGTTTAATACTTTACAAAAAAGAACAAAAAGAAGCCACATCAAACACGGAAAATTGCTTATTTCTTTGAAAAGAGCTAAGTATCAGAAATCTTTTCAGAAATGAATGGAATCAAACTGCCTAACTAAAAGAGCAAGGAGTTTTGAACAGATGTTTTTCAACCTGCATAATTCTACCTAACCATAATACATATAAGAAAGAAAATAAACAAAACTAACATACCTGCACGGAATGCCACCTTTAGCATATATAGCGGCAAATGCAGAAGTTGTTCTAGAAGGAGTACCAAACTGTGAGGGCATCAACAAACAAAATTATTTGGTTATAACAGTAATGTTTGAATATGTTAAAACTGCAATTTATCAAGAACGGAACTTAGTCACATGATTCTAAAAATAATCAGAAAAAGAAAGATCTTAAGATGGAGAAGACATAGGATGGAAAACACATATGATACATTTATCAAAAAGTACTTTTCAGAATTACCTGGCTAGGAGGTTGCAAAAACGAATACATTCCTGGTGGAATGCTCTCATTTTTCTACTTTGTCATGCAAATCTTAACACTGAAGTCTTATGGGTTCTCACTTAAGAGACTAAGTGCCTCTCACTTTCCTAATGATCCTTATTGCCATTATATGCAGGTAACATGCAGAAGGTGGCTTTGCTCCAATTCCAGCCTGATCTGAGTACAGACAAAAGTACAAGGTGGCAAGATGATAAGCACCAAATGTTGGGCAAGATGGTATGAGGGCACTGGAAATCAGTGGGGAGTTTCATGGAAGGAAAACCTGCAAAGTTATTTTATATGCATGCTTCTTATCCATGTAAGCTATGGTATCACTTACTAACGTGATCATTCAATGCTACTTTCAAGATTAAACATCATATCACAAAGCATATAGCAGGAAATACCATGAAATCTTTATTTCTATATTTCTACTGTTTGCGCCTACATTAAAATTGTTAAAATTGTGTGCGTGATTTGACTTCTTAGCTTAATTGATTGTATTAATTACAAAAGGTTTCAAGAAAAAAAATCACACACAGAAATTCCCACATGAAAGCATCATCTTCTGCATGTATTTCCTGAAGCATGGAAATTTCTTCCATCAGGAGAACTATTTCAAACAAACAGAAAACCCATACCTATACATACCGGATCAATAGTTTTGGGATTCAGCTTGTCACTAGGCTTTGGCTGTGGTTTAGTTGCAGGTTCCGGAGAACATGGCAAAGGAGAGGATGCCTTACTTTTCTGTACTGCAGTCTTTGGTTTTATTTGCACACCTGATGACATTCTTAGAACATTACTACCTATAACCAAAAAAAAATGAAAATATATGAGTTCCCATTCCTATAAGACAATATCAAGGGTTAGAATCCCAAGGTCCGAAGACTGACATTAACAAACAGCGAAGAAAATCTAAATAAGTGTATGACAAAAGGAATGCTTATTCTTCCATAACCCGTGCAGTACAAGGGCCCATTCTGACAGAGAAGTCTGTCACTTCATCTTTCAAGTGCATACATCTCATAATCTTGCACTGTTCTCCTTTACTGCCATAACGTTTTCAAGATATGTCCTGCCTTCAGTGACAATCTTTTTAAAAGACAAACTAATATACCACAATTTGACAACCAAAAGTTTCTTTAGAAGATATAAAAACATACATGACACAGGAACTATTATATTTGTAAAATGAAAATCATTAAAGCCATAATAATGCTGAAGCGCTAGAACACTGACAATAACTGAGAAAGAAAATTTACTAATTTTTAAGTGCCACCTTATTACCACAAAACTCTAATCATTTCAAAAAACACATTTCTTACTATCAGAAAAATTGGAATCAACATATTTTAAGACTACAAAAAAACTAAATAAAAAATTCTTGGCATTAGTATTATATATCACAAAACAGTGCTATCAGTGTCAACCTTTGAAATGTACACTTGCTCATAATGCAATCGTCTTAATACATATTTCTCAGAAAAGTATTTAGAATTAATTTAGAAGTATTCATTTTTTTTTCTCTTCCAACAAATAATTAAGATACACACCAAGGACTTTAACAACGTTTTAACTAACATCAAAATCTAGATGCATTTCAAAAGTCACTGGTGATACCATCACAGAAAGTTAAACAAATGAATAAATAAGTAAGACATGGCAACAGGCAGATCAGTCCTTTGGGACAAAAGTTAAGATAGAAGTTAAGGACGGTGATAAAGGTTTTGTAAAAGCACAACTGCATACCTACTGCAAGAGAGGGAGGTGGAAGGGAGTGGAAAAAGGACTTCTCATAGGGAGGCCTCGGCCTCAGAGCAAAACGAAAGTCCTTGTGTAGTCAAGAGCTGGAAGAGACACAGGCACATACAGAGCTCAGGCAGCACAGGCGCAGGTGGGAATCAAACAAGCGACACACGAGGCTTGATGTGGATGCGAACCGTCCCGCCGGCAGGTGACAGACTTCAAGAAAAGGGCAGAAACACACAACAAGAAAGAGCACATTTGAAAGGGGCCTTTCAAGGCAGAACGAAAGAGGCCTGGGCTTGGCTCCTGGAAGCCACTTATCGGAGGCAGAACGACAGCAAGCAGGACTTTAAAGGCTAAGCTGCTCACTTACCCTGCCAAGCGACAACCCTCCCGGAGCGCTGCTGGGGCAGAGAACGAGAACGATGAGGGGGACCCGAGCCCCGTAACCGTTAAGGGGCTCAAACAGCCACCCTCCGCCGGCCGGCGGGCAGCGGCGATACCCCCTCCCTCCCTCCGCGCCGCAGGGGCCCGGCGGGGCCCAACCCAGCGCTGCCGGCCCCGGCGTGCCGGGAGGAGAGCCCCCGCTCCCCTCCGCTCCGCTCCGCTCCGCGCTTCCTGCCGGTTGCCGGGGAAGCTACGGGCCGCCGGGAGCCCAATCTTCCTCGGGAGCATGCGCGGGGTGCGGAGGGGAGGGGGCGTCAGTGCTTCAGGGGGCCCGCGTGGAGGCGCGGATGCGAGGGGTGCGTGAGGCAGGTGGTGCTTCAGGGGGTGGAGGCCGTGTGCTCGTCCTCGGTCACCCCCTCACGGGGCACCGGCCTGTTGCCCGCCTTTCCGCCAGGCTTCATGAGGGCTTCCAAGATCTCCCATGGAGATCTTATGCACAGCCCCAAGACAAGCACCGCAACCTGTGGGGCAGTGGCAGCCCTACCACATCAAGCCCAAGCCTCCCCACTGCCTCCCATCAGTGATTTCACTGAATCCTCTGGACTTTTAATACACACGAAAAAAGTAATAATAAAGCTTACCTCCAGCAGCCTTTGTGTGTTCTTGTCCAGGTGCCAGCGTCTCACTCCACGCATCATCCTCGTGTGCTGGTGGCTTTGGTTGTGTGGTCTACTGTGCCGGCCTGGCTGCTTGGAAAGCATGGTGAAATGTCAAGGAGCTGAGGCTGTGTCTCGAGCGAATCAATGCTTAAATACTTGCTTTCAGGCTAACAGGAACAAGGAGAAAGAGTAAAGTTTAGAAGTCAGATTTCTCAACCTACCTCATCTATTTCTGATTAGAATGGAGATGGTAAATTTTAGTATGAAATTGCCACTCCTGGATACCCGATTTCTTAGTATCTTCACAAGGAAAACAAGATTCATGAAATATTCATCTTGCCTTTTTACTTTTGTGTGACAAAAGTGTAGCTTACAACCATGGGGTCATACTCCATTTGAAATTTATTTTTGTTTCAATTATAAGGACAGAAAATATGTTTCTTTTATCAGATAACCCGCTCTCAAACTATACTGAAATTTGCGTCATAAATACAGTATTTATTCTTATAAAACACATCTGAATGTAGTTAATGACCTCTGGAGTAAAAGGATACATTTTTTTCTTCTGTGAACCCTATTAATCATCAGAATGCTTTTTTGCTTTCTTCAAGAATTGTGTTTATTCTTTCATGCACTCAGCAGTAAATCTCCAAGCAAGACATTTTTTGGTTTGCTTAAATTGTGTGGGATACAAGCTTTCCACCGTCACACATTCTTTTTCACTTTTGTAATTTATAACGAGGAGCTAAATGTGTATAAGTGGCTATTCTGTTATTTCCCACAAAAAAAAATAAAAATAAAAAAAAAAAAATGCGCTGACAATGTTGAAAAGTCGTTGTTGGTGATTTGAAAACTACCATTTTCCTTAGATTTTGGCCAGTGATAGCATGTCATAATTAGTTTTATCCAACACAAATAGTTTGTATCTGCCAATAATTGGAAGTTGTAAGTGAGGACATTTACAAACTTAAAATAGGGCTACATAACTTAATGCTTTTATATGAGTGCAAGAGACCTGTTGAAAACACAGAAGAAAAAATGTTAAAAATAATGCTGGAGAAACAAAAGGGAAGAGAAGATTTCTACTTTGTATCTAAATCTTTTAACTAAAACTACAGTAAATACAGTACTTCCACATTTTTTTTTATTGTTTCACAGTACCAAAAGCAATAGCAGAGTTGATGTCCTATTCATAAATTTTACAAACTGGTGAGGATCTCAGAATAATCCAGTATTTTTAAAGCATACCATGTAAGTCTTTGAAAATCACACTAAAAAAATGCAAACCATCATGCTCATCTCCATAATGGCAAAAAATAACTGCTTTTCTGCATGAAGCTTAATTTTAGTTTAGTGTTTTAGTATCATGTTAGTCATATATCTGCTATAGTTGCTTTGTGAGTACAGAGCAAACTACAGATACATTCAAGCATGGAAAAAAAAAAAAAAAAAGTAGTAGCATAATTCCTAAGTCAGTAGGAGGTATGACTGCTGTGTTGTGTGAAGCAAAGTACCACTGATCAGCTCTGTGGAGTCAGCAACTCCCACTGAGTTCCTGGAGGCATAGAAACTACTGGGTTATAGCAGGGCAAGTTAGACTCTGTTTCTCTGCAAGAGCAGGTTTTAACTCAGTGTTAAAGCCATTTCCTGAAAAATGCAAAATAAAGGAGTGTTACAATAAAGTGGTGTGTATGGTATGACAGGGAATCCTGCCATACTTTGAACATTGAATATACAGACTTCACTGCTCACTTTCAGGGAAACAATATGTCAAATCAAGGACTGAGAGAGAGCCACTGAACTGTGGATGCCTGATAGATATGTCCCTCTAGGGGGGTCATATGGTGGGCAGTTCCTCTCTGGACCTGGGACAAATCATTACATCTGTCTCTCAGGAAACTGCCTTCATGTAAAGCTCTTTCAGATATGAGGTAACAGAATCACAGCGTGGCTGAGGTTGGAAGGGACCTCTGGAGGTTATCTGGTCCAACCCTCCTGTTCAAGCAGGGGCACCTAGAGCAGGTTACTCAAGGCCATGCGCAGGCAACTTTTGAAGGTCTCCAAGGAGGAAGACTCCACAACCCGTGCCAGTGTTCAGTCACCCTCACAGTAAAGAAGTTATTCTGACATTCAGAGCGAACCTCCAGTGTTCCAGTTTGTGCTCATTGCCTCTTGTCTCGTCACTGGGTACCACTGAGAAGAGACTGGCTCTGTCCTCTTTGCACCCTCCTACCCAAGTCCTATGGAGGGATGCTGGCCTGGTGGTGGTGCAGCACCAATACACACCTCCTGTGCCAGGGCTCCCAGTGCATTACTGTATGTGCGCAAAGAGAGATACAGCCTGGCTCTGCACTGCACGTCTGCAAGGCTCAGGTTCTTGAGACCTGGGGACCTGCCCATCTTGGGTGGGCCCAGTCCTCTTCTGAAGGAGCCTCACTCTCTTCCTCTGCCATGGGAGGAGCAGAGACTAAAGTGATGCTAAATTCCTAGAATTCAGTAAGATGAAAACACACCCTCATGGATATCTTTTTCTGACTTGCATATTTTAAGAGTTAGGAAAAGGGAAGTCCTAAGGTTAAATACACATTCAATCCCTTCTGATTGATTCCTACAGTACAACCCTAAATATTTTCTGTTACACTTAGCCTAAGAACTTGCAGCTCCCCAGTTCCTTCAGTAGCTTCTTCGTTATTTTACCTGACCTCGGATATTGCTAGATATTGACATGGGGAATATGCATCAAAATACTTGTAATAAAATGTCTTTGTTTAAAAGAAAATACTTTTCATACTGTCTCATTATTAATAGCTATAATAGAAACTAGTCTGTGAAATCTTAACATGTTTGGTGGATAGACAATTTAAAAGGAAAAATAATACAATATATTGTAAAAACAAAATATTAAGATACTGTAATCAACAAAACATTACAAATTTTAGCATTTTTCTCCATCAAAATGATATCACTTAGTAGTCTTAAATGTGGTGTCGTGAGCTACTATTATTTTTGTATACTTACATAACATTAGCACCAGTTGTTATGAATTTTTATGTATTATGTATTTCTTATTTTGATTTAATTTAACTGTCATAAACTTTTCTAAATATTCAAAATAAATAAAAGACAAAAATCTGAATAATTTGTGAGGAGTTTTTATCACCGAAAGAAATGGAGTCACATATGTATGTTACTGTGTTGAGGAAAGCATGTAAAATTCTGAAAATGAAAGTTTGATCTGGATTGATTACTTGCTTTTTCATAATAACAACAGTACATAACCAATTTAAATATAAGTGATGATTAATGAATTAATTATGTATCAATGCTGATAAAACCAATATGCACTTTGACTTTTTTTTTCATTAGTCACAGTTAGATAGTTAATTACTGAGGGGGAGGAGAATTCACCAAAGTGGAATGGATTCTAAGGCTTATGAAATTAAAACTGAAGTTTATGACTAAAGTAATTAAAAGAATATAACATAAAACAGTCACGTTATCGATCTTTTTGTCTGACCATATTTATACCTTTGCTAAACTAACACTTTTTTTTATGGTTTTGGTTTGGCATTCAACCAATACCATGAAGTTTCTTCACAGGTACAAACTTTTAAGTGTGGAAAGCAGGGAGTTGGTGTTTGAATTTGTGTCCTCATTGCTGACAATTCACATCATTAACACTTCCCTCTCTATTCATGGATGCTTTTTTGTTATACAATAGGTGTTCTATACTGTTTTGTTTGCTAAATGTTGCCAAATACAAGAAAGGGATTACCTTTACAGCTTTAAGGATTGTTTCATCTTTCTATGTTCTCTAATATTCATCTAATAATATATCAAATATATATTTGAAATATTTGAAAATACTTTTAAAGTTTCTAAGTCATGTGCAATTTTAACCTCAGTTGGGGCTAACAAATTTTACAACCTAGTAAGAATAATGTAAGAACAAAACACGTTTCCTCAACTAAACATATTTGCTAATTATTTTTATTTCTACTGTAAATCTTAAAAGGTAGAAAATCTCACTGGCCTCTTGAAAAGCACACATTTCGGACTGAAGTCACTAGGAGTGTTTTCTGTAGACTGTTCAAATATCATTCCCCAGAGCTTTTGTCCTGACTTAACCACTCTATTTGCTTTATAAAGAGTACTCTATAAAAAAGGGAGCTATTTTACAGGGTTTGGCAATAAATGTGAGCTACAGAACAGACTGTAGACACCTAATTGTAGTTTTTGGGTTCCTCTACAAAGGTTTAGATGCTCCAGGCACTTTCCATCAATAAGTTCTGTATCAGTTGATTAGTTCAGTGCCTGTCAAAAGCTGATGGACCTGTGAATATTCCCTTGTATCCTCAGTGAAAATTGGTGTGAAACAGTGCCATTTCAGTTGAACAATTCCAGATAACAAACAGTCCATAGATGCTACTGGATTGCTTGCATTCTTCTGTAATACACCAGAAATGACTTGATTGCCTATTATTAAGTGCTAAATTGCTGGGAGGACTTTGGATTAGGAAATCAAAGTCCTGTGTAAAACTCGGAGGCAAGCTCCCAAGAAACAGCCTGATCCACAGGAACACTTGTGCTTTTTGATGTTATAAGGTAACAAAAATACATGCAGGTGTAACAGGCAAATTTAGGAACTGAAAGACTCTTAAATTGTGTCATGGACTACACAGGTCTCTAGCATTAGCCTGCAAGCATGGTGCTGTGGATGTTATTCTTGAACTAAGGTAGAAAGCTGAGCAAATTCAAATGTTTGCATGGGCAACTACAGTTTAATTGTGTTAAGATTCCATACCAGGCTTTTTGATTGCTCTCAAAGATACTGATCTGAAGTAATTAGGGAATTCAGGTTTTTTTATCAGTACTTGAGTGAAACAGGAAAAGCTTTGCCTGAATATGTACAGACATACTAACTTGTAATTGCTCCACTTTTCATTACTTATTTAGGTGTTTAAAGCAGCTCTGAAATAGTGTGGTTATGCTTGTATTCATGCTGCACACATGACCATGGCCATCACGCACCCATGGAACCAGTGTTCCTATCTAACATAGCACTATCAGGAGCTGAAACAGACCAGTTATACCCCTCAATCAATGAGCTACACTTCTTGAGAAATGAAATTAGGATTCAAAAGAGATATATCAGGATATGTATATATAACCTGATTCTTCAAAATACTCATATTGTGACTTTGTGACCATTGATTATTTATTCAGGTGATGCCAATTGCTCTGGAAGGACAATTCATACCAACGCCATCTTTCAGATCACAGCTATCACTGTCTCTTGCAATCACAGCTACTTACATAAAAGTACTTTGCTTATTTTTGTGGAGAGATCAATTTCCAAGAGCATAGTCAAAAAGTAAGACTTAGGAACCTGTATTTCTTTAAGTTACTGGACCTAAATCTTAGTTTTATGATGCTTGCTTTCCTGCCTCTGTGCTATTCACCAGAATCGCCATCCCTAATTTAAGTTTCAGGAGTTCTTACCACAATGTGTGAACAGTTAAACAGCTAAGAATTAAATTCACAGAAGGTACCAAAGTTGAGCAAGCAGTGAACAACACCAAGTCATAGAAAGTGTTAAGGAGAAAGCTGTGGTTTTAGAGAAAGGTAGGAGCCAAACACTTGGGAAAGAAAAGGAGTTGGATTTGTATCTCTGACCTCCTTTGTGGAACTTGCAGCAGTTAAGAGTATTCAAAGCTAGCAGTTTTGGAGGCAGGAGCCCCCAGGAGTTAGAGAACTCACTGTGCTATGGAAAACAACAACAACAACAACAAACACTGGGATATGGAAAACTGAGGTTCAAAGTCTTCTTTTGCCTGATTTGAAGAATAGGCTCAAACCCAAGCTCTCCCACCTGATGAACACATGGTGACATATTGAGTTGTTATTCTTAACTGCTTTAGGACATTCTAATGCTTTTCTGAACTGAACCAACTTTTACTAATTGTGATTTGCACTGAATTGGGTCTGAGACCTGTAAACTGAAATGAACTGAGAGAATATATCAGTTAGCATAGTAAGCCTGAAAGGCGAAGGTACCCAATGTCACAGAAACTAGTGACAGAACTAGCAACTATATGTTCTCTGCATAAAACAAAACCAACCCCTAACAAATGGACAGTATGTTCAAAGATTACTAATCTGTCACAATTTGGGGTTCATTCATAAGTGTTCCCCACTATTCTATGTTGCAGGTAGTTTTATATAATATCATGGGTGCCACATGAAGCAAATGAAAAAAAAAAAAAAAAAAAAAAAAAAAAGGATGGTTCCCTCTCCTTTCCCTGCAGAGAATGCCATTATTCTGTTCCTGCTGATCTCTGTGGAGCTGGAATTTGGTTTTAGACATACAAAAGTTTTCTTGAGGTGTTGTTCTTTAAACGCAACACGGACATGCACAGGCTTTAGCTGTGCTCACCAAATGATTAACTATTATAGCTATTTGAAAACCAAAATTAAGCACTAAATTTCCGAGGCAGGATAAATGTGATTTAAATTCTGCTATGGAAACAATGAAGCAAAAGTTGAAAAGTTGCTGCTGATTGTTAGGGTGATGCTATGAGAGCTGCTTGACATGTATTCCCTATCGGGTTTGCATAGGGAAAGAGGCGATTCAGACGCATACCATGCAGTTTTGTATTTTCCCACGTGGTGGCAATCATTCCCTGTCTTTCTTTGCCACTTCTGCCCTTTGAGAAAGCTGCTGCTCTGCATTGGTCCGCAGCTTCTCGGTTTGGAGAGAGAATCAAGGGAAAAGTCAAAATATAAAAGGCTGCAAAATAGAAGAGTTTGTTAAGCGGCAAGGGAAGTATTTCATAGTTGAATTGTCAGAGAAATTTTGTTCTTTGTTAGCAAACCTTCTACCAGTTTTATCCCACTGTAGCAAACAGATCAGTAGTGGTATATAAAGTATTGATTAACGGCAAATTATTTAGCCCGTCATAGAACGAGGCAAATAATAATAAATATGGAAAATATCCTCCATGAATTCACAAGTCATCGTGAGACTATCTCTACTTTTCCTTGTGTGTGTGCATGTATGTGTGTGCCAACAGCAGGAGTAAATGCATGCGGTTAGGACTTCTTGGTCTAAAGAAAACATGCTGGGGCAGAGTTGTTGCTCTGGCTAGTGAAAAGTATGTCTGCAGAAGATGTATAACTGGATACAGCTTTGTCTTTTGTAACATTAGCAGATGTTTCGGCTTTTTTTCTCTCACTGAGTCCAGGAGGTTCCCTTTGCTCTGTCAGAAACAGGGGAGAGCTGCATGGAGAGCATCAGGCTGTGCTCTGAGGCACACACAGCTTGGATATGCTGCTTCACAAAAGCATTTAATGTCTCCCACATACCAGGCACAGCTGGCACTTGAGATAACAAGTAGGAACACTTCCTTTTTTTATGATACAGAGAAGGTTTGAAAGACAGACTTATGGTCCATAGGACTCAATTCAAGTTGGTGGCTGAGAACTAGTGACAGCCTAGGAGTGTTGACTGTAGTGATGGTGATGAGGATGGGAGCTGTGGTAACAATTATGACTAAATGATGCAGTGATATAGATAGAACCAAAGATGGTGGTGGCAGTAATAGTTTTCTAGTTTTCTCATTTTCTCTCTCTCTCTCTTTCTCTCTTTTTTTTCTTCTTTTTTTTTTTTCTTCCCAGAAAGTGGTGGAAATGGGGAGCAGCAGCAACCCATGGGCCCTCTGTGCCTGCTCTCACAAGAATAGCAAGTGGGGGAGTAAGGCTGCCCTGTTGTCACTTACTCTGGTGGGTTTTGGAGGGGGAAGAATTAAAGCCCTTTTAGGGAAGGAGAGGGGAGTCAGTGCTCTGGAGTTCCAAGTAAAAGTGGTGAGAAAGGATGCATGAGGGTGTACCAGAGGGAAACCGCCAGCAGAGCACAGCTAAGGCTTCAACCCCATGATATTTAGACTTCTCTTCATGGATCATAGTTCCCATAATTCAGACATCACTTTGGTTCTCCACAGTTCTAACTTCTGATATGAGAGGAGACCTGAGAAGAGAAACTTGAAGATGGGAAAGAACTGAAGGAAGAACTACTTAACGAATCAGAGAGAAAGGTGGGGATTAGAGAAGCTTTTGCTATAGTCTGCATCATACTGCACTTCTTTATTTCTTATTAGAAATAGTAGAATACCAGCATGTGTATTTTTGAAGAGGGAAAAGGAAAAGATGGGGAGGGCAAGGCTGGAGAAAGAGTATGTTGTTGTGCTGCCCACTGCAGACTGCACTGCTACCACCGGGTGCCAACACAGGCAGTCCCATGCGTGGGTGGCTGGCGAGTCCCTAGGCTGTAGAAGTGCCATAGAGCATAGGAGCAGGTTCTGGCAACAGGCAGCTAAAAGGCATAGGACAGGTCTCTCAAGAGCAGGTTGTAAAGAGTTGCAGTGTTATCAAAAAGGCTGACAGTGAAAGAGTGTGGAAACTTGGTAGTCTCTTTGCAGGATAAACACTGATAGTTGCGCAGTATGAAATGCAAAAGAGGAAACATACTGACAGCCTGACAGGTCCAGGTATTAACCATGAAGTAAGGTACAAACACGAGGCCAGTATGACACTTACCATCAGTTTTGAGTTACAAAAAGTAATTCAGTTCAGAAGAGAGTTGTGTATTTTAAAAATAGTGTGAACTTTTCATCTCACCAAAAATCATTTTAACAGTATTACAAATTCTGGCTAACAGAAAGAGTTTTGTTGAATTGAATGCTGGATCAGATCAAAGATTAATGTATCACAATGTCCTGTGGTTGAGTGTCCTATCTCAGGCAGCCAGAGAGGGTGCCTAGGGATGACTATGTGAACCAGGGCAACTCTAGTTAATATTTCCCATGAGTATCCTCCCAGCCTTCAGCCATTTGCCATTCAGAGACATCCTGAGCCAGAGATGATTGCTGCATATTCAGTAATCTTCAAAGGATTTCTCTTATGTGACTTCTAGTCTCCTGTTGAACCCGAGGGGACTTTTAGCATTCACAGTAGCCTGTGACAAAGAGTCTTGTGGCTCATCCTCACTTTTTTTTTTTTTAGTTGTGAATTTGCTACTTGCTAGATTTATTTCATACCAAATAGTTCTTTTCAGGCTCCTTCAAGGCTGCAGAAAGAGAATGACAAGTTTATGTCATCTCACAGTTATTTTTTGGACTGGATAATGAAAAATGTCATGTCACTTCTCAGAATCCTAATACCATCTCATTGTTCCTAAAATCCGCAAATTCTTTACATTTTAACTTGTCTAGATGTTCTGTAAAATCATGATTTGTTTAAATTATGACAGCTTTCCTAATCACTAATGCAAAGCAGCTCAGTCTGTATGTAGTGGGCCATCATGTCCTTTATAATTTTCATAAATCTCATATACATAGAAATTTCACTACACACAAAAGACCCCAAGGTCTTCTTTTCTACTCTTGTCTTCTTTCCTTTTCTATTTGTTTTGTTTATTTACTTATTTCAGTCCACAAAACTGAAAATGGCACCATTTTCATTACAAGTACAATCTGTTAAGCATAGTGTCCCACTGAAAATACTGGTAAAATATATTCTTGAGAGTAGTGAGGACTCAGTCCTGCAATATTATTCCATTCTGTATGTCTATCCATTTTATTTAGCATATACACCCTGAATGCATTTCTAAAATGATCACACAAGTTGTAGTGTAGAATTCAGTCTTACAGTGTTTTAAAGATGACTTCCACAAATAATGAATAGTACTATTATTCATGTGGAAAGTGAAGCAATCAATAGGGGCTGAATAGTAGTAAATACACGGGGGTCCTTGCACATCTATCTTTTGGGATAGATCATGTGTACAGTCCCTAAGCAGTGAAGAAAAGTTTGATAGGGCAGGTTAGGTTGCCAGTTTTTCTTTTTCTTTTTCTTTTTCTTTTTCCTTTTCTTTTTCTTTTTCTTTTTCTTTTTCTTTTTCTTTTTCTTTTTCTTTTTCTTTTTCTTTTTCTTTTTCTTTTTCTTTTTCTTTTTCTTTTTCTTTTCTGTTTTGTTTTGTGTTGTTTTGTTTACTCTGACTAGCTATATTCTTGTTTGAAGAATTATTTTAATGCTCCATGGTTTTTGCTGAATACTAATTATCTATCAAGGGTGAGGAGCGCTGTATGAGTGTTTTTTTCATCACTTACATTATTTCTTCAACTCTAAATAAATAATAATAACATTATTTACATCATCCTTTTCCTCCAAAGCACGAATTTTTACTCAGTTTTATGATATGGTTTAGAAGTAGTGGCAGTAACATCACAGTAGCAACTGGGAATTTATTTAATAGTTTTCTTAAATTGAGGAAGCAATGACCATTTAAACCTACTCTTTATTTTCTGTTGTTTAGCCAGTCTTTTACTTACAGCATTTCACATCACCACCATGAATATTCT
Source organism: Cygnus olor (assembly GCF_009769625.2). Taxonomy (NCBI): domain Eukaryota; kingdom Metazoa; phylum Chordata; class Aves; order Anseriformes; family Anatidae; genus Cygnus; species Cygnus olor. The sequence continues at coordinate 60,207,269 of NC_049172.1, forward strand.
GTGGTTTTTTAGTACTTTGGGACACAGGGACTTGTCAAGAGGAAAAACAAAAAGATAAGTCCACTGCTTTGACAAGTTCAATGTATTTTAGGTAGGAGCAGCTGCTCTTGCAGCTCTCCTCCCAGAGCCCATGGTGGTCCAGTGGCACTGTGTGCCCAACCCACACAGAGTAGGGGCTGTGGTACCAATGAGGCCTGTGGACTTGTGCCAGCCTGCTGCTCAGCTCTGCACCCCTGGACCTGGAATGATGGGGAAAATGATGGCAAGAAAACTGCATAGCTTCATGTAGGCAGGAAGAAGCCATAAGAGTTCATTAGCTCACCATTAGCTCGCGTCAAGGTCTGACTGGGCTTGTTAACTCCAGCTCAGTAGCACATTTCTCCAGGTCTTGGTGTGGTGGATGCAGGCAGGAGAAATCCCCTCGGCAATCTGAAAGATCAGTAGTTTTTATAGTACGAGAATTTTTATTTATTTATTTATTGTAAGACCCTGGGATATTTCAGACAAAATCACATTATGTAGTGATGAGGGTTTCCCAAATTAGTTCCAGATGAGCTGATATGTCTATACAACATAACCTAGCTCTTTTCAGAGAGCTTTGGGTTTGTCCCCAAAGCAGTGTATCTGCATTAATACAGCTCTACCTCAGCACAATTCAGCCCACTTCTCAGCTGGGCTTACTTTGTGACGTTTCTGGGTCTCTGCACAATGCCCTGCCTATTTTCCTAGGCGCTTGGTAGATGCAGAAAGAAAAAATGTGATGTATGAAGATACCATAATCACTCAATAAAGTGTGAAAGGTTCACAAGGCTGAAAAAGCCTAAGGTACAAAAAGCACATGATTATGCATTTTAACTATGTAGGTGGCCATAGATTTATTATGAGAAATAGACCAGGTTAGATGAGGCCCTGAGCAACCTGATCTAGTGGGTGGCATCCCTGCCTATGGCAGGGGGGTTGGAACTAGGTGATCCTTGAGGTTCCTTTCCAACCCAAACCATTCTATGATTCTATGATTCTAAGATTCTAAGGTTCTATGTTTCTATAATTCTAGAATTCTATGATCAAATCCTCCGTGGCAACCTATTTGGCAACACTGGAAACACAGTAGATCCACTAAAGATTTAGGAAAACAAAATAGGAAGTATGAGTTCCAGTGGGTTTCTTCTGCACTGAAGCAGACCAATTTGGAGCATACCAATTTGGAGAATGGAATTAAGAATAGAATAGAATTATGAAAAGTGCTCAGACTGGAAGTCTGACTAGAAAAGTTTGAATGAGAACAAAAAAGTTCATGGCTAGAGGAAAACAAAAAGAGAAGAACTTCAGATTATAAAAGAAAAGGTTCGGTGCAGTACTAACCACAAACCTTTGGATCTACCTCTCAACTACAAAATTGTTTACAATATGAAGACTGAACTTGATCAGCCTGAAAAATGGCATATGACAATTTTTACTGAAGTAATTGTTTCTGCACAGTAGAATACAATAAAACTGATTCTGCCAGGCCCAGTTCAGTGCTTTTATGTGCCCTCAAGGCACCATTTATACTCCAATAAAGGGAATTTGTGCACTGAAAATTATTATATCCTTAAATCACAACAATTCTCTGGTGCTTGTATTTACAAATTATAAAATAACTAATTCAAGGCTCTTCCCCTAAAAGTCTAATAGTATTTTTCCCCATCCCAAAGATATGCTGCTGGGTTGTGATTTTTTTTTTTTTTTTTAGGACCTTTGTGAAGGAAAGGGCTTTGCAGTAATGAAAGATCTTTTATGGAAACAGAAGACAATTCTATAAAGAGTTATTTGTTATTCTTTAGCTCCTTTGTAAATGTAGTGGTCCATTCCAGATCACTCAACTTCTCCATCAGCTTACAAAGAAACTTCCAAGAAGGCAATCCCAAATTCTACCAAAACTCCATTTGTTTGTTTATTTTTTTTTCTTAATTTGATTGCCAAGAGTTTGTATTTGACTTGTTGCCATGAATAAAACTATTCCTTTTCAACAATGGGCTCTCCGGGAATGGTGTGGGAAAGCTAATCCCATTACACAGCTCAGAAGTTCCCACTCTGTGGTGATCCAGGAAAGGCAGCTTATCAGGCACTTAGCAGAGCTGTCAGCTGGTCACCTCAAGCCGGGTATTCTTCTTCGTGGAGCAAAGCAGGCCAGCAGGAGCAGTAGTAGGGTTTTGTTTGTTTGTTATAAGTAAATAGAACAACAGGGAACTTTTACATCCTTGACCTGAAAGTCATGTTCATGTAAATAGAGGACATTAATGGTAAAGCATACTACAGTGTCATCAACACAGTGGTCAGCTGTGTTAATTGATTTATAATCAACAGATGAGAAGAGTCTTCCCAAGCGGCTATGTCTTGTGACATTTTCTGTGACTGTCTATTTCTGTTTGCAATAGCTCATTTTGCTAGATGCCTCTAAAAGAATAGCTTTCCCTTGAGGGAAGTTGCATCGAGACTCGATGCCTTTGTATTTTTGATCTAGCTGATGGGCCTCTTGTGATGCCTCCTGTTGTATGGCCAGGATCTCCTAATGATAACATAACCTAGAGAAAGGATTCTCTTCCTTGCTAAGGCAGAAGCCATGGTTTGGAGGAGTGGGGAAGAAGCCAGACTTCACAGTAATGAGCTGAGAATTGGCTCACAAGGGGCAAGATCATCCATTGCAACATTAAAAAACACATGGAAAATGTGTAACAGCACCTCGGTTTTGATGAGAACTGGATTAAAGCAAAGCAGGAAAAAAAAGTGTTGTTTTTTTTTTTTTTTCTTTAATTTAACTTTGCATTTGGCTTGTGAAGTCATTGCTGCAGAAAAGGGGGATGGAGGTGCTGTAAGCACCTGGAATATTGTATTCCATAAGCCAAAGCACTGGAGTTATTGGCAGATTTGAGTGTCAGACTCAATCTTGCACCAGTCTTAGTCCTGGTACCCTACCTGATTGTCCTAATCGTTCAAATAAAGGAAAATAACCGGTTGTGGTACAAAATGCCACACTAAATTAGGACTCAGAAAAATTTTGATTCAGGTCCTGGTGCAGCTCCAGAAGTGTCTTTGTATGAAGTTCTTTTCTTTCATTGCATAATATTCCCAGTACTTCTCTTTTGCCTCTGTATATGTATAATGCTTATTTTCAGAAGACATAAACTAAACTGTACTCATGAGAGTCTTGAATGACTCTAGTGATGACAGCCTAACCAGAAAGCGTTGGTGTTTTAAAGTGCCATTTAGAGAATAGCCTTATTAAATTTTTCTTTAAGACTCAATGTATTAACACATTTTTCCTTTCCTTCTTTCCTTTTTTTTTTTTTTTTTTTTTAATATTATTCCTTTATTGCAAACTTTAGAGCAGCTCCTCTTTCTTACTACACTTCTCAGAATGAGCCTGTAAAGTAAGGGGTGTCATCAGTTCCTAATGCCATTGAGGATGGTTAAGGGAACTTGGTGATTCCACAAACCAAGAATCTACAAAGAACTGCCCTTCAGCTGCTGTTTACTGTTTGTTTGCTTTTATGTGTTTTTAGCCAACAACATGGCATGCTGTGATTCTGAGGTGCTGTGCCTTTTTTTTTTTTTTTTTCTCTTCAGGGTAGGGATAGGCAACAGTCAATTTTCTGTACTCAGTATTTTGACTGTACAGTGTAAAAGGATAACAAACTGCTACTTGTCTCAGTGCACTGGGGTGTGCCACCTATAACTTGCTAAAGGAAATAAGGATGCTAAACGAGATAAATATGATCTGTGTTTTAGTTTTGCATTTTTTTTTAATTGCCTTTTACTTCATTGCCCAAGGTCAGTCTTGTCAGGCAAGTGGACCGACAGTTCTCTAGAGTAACATAAAACCATTAAGTTGCTCTTTGATCTTGCACCTTCTGTAGAACCTTTTAATCAATTAACCATGAAGCTACTCAACTTGTCTTATTTCCTGCACATAAAACTACTTTGGTCGAGCTGACACATTACTACATTATAGATCAAAGATCGAAGGAAACTTCACATCCAGCCAGGGTAAATATGTAGAATTTTTCTGAATCTGTTAGATAAATTTTCATCCCTCAGATAGAGGAAAACAACATTTTGATCTAGATTGAATTAAAGGATTCCTGTGTATTTTAAAGGGTGGCTAAATGGATTTTAGTATGATTGACCTTACACAAGGTGTGGATAGATTTCATGGCTGGTTTGCTGAGCCTTAACTGTCCATATATCCTTTGAAAGTACGCACTGCTGATAATAATAGCAAGCATGACCTCCTGGAACATGAACACTGGTCCCTTGTTTAGGATGCCTTTAAATAAGAAAGAAAATTTAAATACTGAGTATATTATAATGTGAAGAATATCAAAATCTTTTTAGTCCAGGAATTGAATTTTGACAATGGAAAGAGCTGTAGTTTCAGGCTTGTAGGGCCACACTTCTGCAATCTTATTGATACATGTAAAACTTTTTATCAGAGATAAAGAAGAATCAGAGATACCTTCAGTTTTATGTTCTTTTAGATCTGAGGTTGTTGAAAATACTAATTATATGGAAATACTAATTATATGGAAAATTAAGGTGTCTCAAGACTCCATTCCCGCTGGCCAAATATTGGACTACACAAACAGCTTACTTTGATCAGCTCCTTGCTTGAGCTTCCCCCTGAAGTGGGACGGAGTGTCACCCACACTGGTCCAATGGAACAAATATCTGCTCACTCAGATTTTGCTCCAGGCATATTTTGCATGGCTGTTTCTTGTGGGATTGGCTTTTTCTCCTCCTACCTGCTGATGCTGGAAGCTGAGCGGGCTTGGCCCAGCTTTAAGACTGTCACCTGCTGTATGCATTGGTAGCAGCTCGAAATATCAAGAACCAGCATGATTTCTCAAGAAAAACCCATGCCCTATTGATTTCTTTAAACCAGTAAATAAGCATTTTTGAAAAAATCCACTTTGTTGAATGATGGTGTAGGATATTCTTCACAGACATACTCTTATTCCCTGAAGGCATATCTTGTATCTCGACTCTACACTTAAAAGCAAATAGGAAATGGGAACCCTTGTAGCTGCTATAAATCGCATTATTTTCATGCTAAGTTTAAGCCACACTCTCTTTGCAAATCTGTATTGATTTTTCTGAATGTTACACTTCCTTTAACTAAACAGCTCCCTGCTGATGTTTATCTTCCTTTTAAGCTGAATTAAAAGAGAATGAAGAAGTTTGTGGATGGCATGAATAAAGTGCTCTTTGATAGATACACTCTTTTGAACAAAGAAGAGCACATTCAGCTCGTGGTACTAAGGAAGAATCTGTTTTCCCTAATCTCCCTCTGTACAAATTCCTCATTTAAGTCTAAATCGAAATTTCCCAGAAAAAAAAAAAAAAGGATATTCATGGAATTTATTTTAACATTTGCCTCTGCATTACCTCTTTAGTGCTGGATTTAAGATTCAGTGGGGTGCTTTCCTTTCAGGATTTGAAAAGATACAAAAATCCAAAAGGAGTTAGGGGGAGGTTACGCTTATTTTGAGCCTAAAGCAGGCCAAAATTTAGATTCTAGTGCTTGTTTTCTTTCTATCTCAAGCTATAAATCATCCAAGATTCATCAAACTGTTTGCAAATCTAATCCAAGCTGGACCAAGTTACAGACTGGTCCAAGATGTAGGTTTATAGTAATGCCTGAAAACAGGAAAGACTTTAGATCAGAAAGGAAAAACTATCTGGTTTCATTATAAGTGGCTTCAAGTTTCATTACAAAAGGGTTTACGTGGCTTTGATCCCCTAATTTGGCTAAAAACAAAAACAACAAAGAAAAAGATTGATCTCCATGTGCACACAGCTATTTCGGTGCATGCATGTGACTAAAATAGATATGTTGTACCCTGGCGAACCACAGCATGTTCCAGACAGAAATGCTGCATTTAAAATGCATAGATTGCAAAGTCAAGATAGATTAGTTTAAAATGTCCTCGCTGCCAGCTACCTTGAATTCTTAATCATACCTGCTGTTGTTCAGAACTGCTCAGGAGAACTAAGAGCATAAGTTCACAGCCGGAAAAAGAAAGAGAGAAACAAAGAAAAAAGTATGTGCTTTCCACCCTTATGTATGCATATATACGCACACACTAAAGAAAAGACTTTACAAGAAGAATCTGTTTTCCATAATCCTTTATTATGGAGCCACAATTAAGTGAGTCTTTAAAAGTGAGTACTAAAGAAATGACTTCACTAGAAGCAGTTTTACTACAATAGTACTCACTTTATTTTTTTAATATTTTTTTTTTTTGGTTAAAAACCTCCTGTCTTTCATTTTTGACTGCCACTGCTGAAGAGGAATTGCCAATTCTCTTCACTCCTCTTGAGCCTGGAAAGCAGAGATGAAAAGCGAGCTCCTTTCCCACAAACCCCAAGCAGTGCTTACGTGGGGAAGAAGGGCAGAGCATCCACGTGCACAGAATAGCACAAAGGTTTTTTTTTTTCCGAAGTAATGCATGCTATGGCTTCTTTAACCAACACACTGGAGGACTTGGACCACTGTCCCCAAACCAAGTTTTGTGCACTGAAACCATTGATTCATTTTTCTAGCAGATAGAAGTTTTGGTGGCTTCAGGCCAGCTAAGTTGGGTTTACAGCTGCTTTGCATCACTGAAACAGCATGAAACAGCTTGAGCTTACAGTGAATCTGGCCCTAGATTTCTTAAAACTCCAATATTTTCTTCTCTATAGTTGAATACCCTTATTTTTCTGCATTTAACAAGCCTATCCAGGACCATGTGAAATGCAAATGGACTGAGGCCACTGCTGCTAGAAGTTATTCCTAAACAGAAGGACTTCTGACTGGTCGCTACTGTCTGTGCTGTAATTGTCCTTTCTACAAAATTTTGAGAGCTTATCGCTGTATTTATTTCCCAAGAACAATTGCAGCAGTTAATTCCCTTGTGTGTTCAGTACCCAGCAATTTCATATTGAACCAGAGCTGGTTCCTTTTTATTATCCTTATGACCTATCTTTCCCAGGCACTCATACCTTACCTATTTGATTGTTCTCTTGGTCAAAATAACTGGGTCATTTTGTTCTTTTTCTTTTTTTTTTCTTTTTTTTTTCTCTCTTTTCTTTTTTGTCTTTCTGTTTCTAGCTTTTGAGTGCGATTGCTATGCAGGTTTTCAGTTAGGTCTAGGTCTCTTTCTCCCTGCTATCAATTAACCTGAAGTTATGCCCTCTTCCCAGGCTGACAACGAGGCCTCATTCTTTGTGTCACATAACAAGCGAGAGTTTTACTACTTAAACACTGTCAGCCACCATTGCTGCTGATTGCTACTAGCACATTGCTGTAACAGTTAATAATACCTGTTTTTTTAAATGCTCAAATATTAATCAGAGTGTTCTTTCCATCACTAGGATGCCGTTTTGTCCCAGCCAGATGCCTCCAGTTTTCAGCGAGCGTAGGTGCAGAACTTGCTGCAGAGGGCAGGAAGAAGTGTCCCCCTGTGGGCCATGGGAACGACAGGCACAGTCCTGTCCGGAGCCAGGTACAGGGATAGGAAAGCCTGGGCTGGGTGGGAAGGGGAGGGAAACAGAGAGCCCGGAGCTGGAGGGAAGGCAAGAATGCCAAGGGCTGGTCTGTGATTTGTGGCTGCGAATGATGAGCAGCATTTTGACCAACTGGGAGTTTACAAACCGTGTTTTTCAAGGTGCTTTGCAAAGTTTCTCAAACCTGTAGTTTCATAAGCTCTGATTTTTAGAAGTAAATATACCACTCATTGAATACTTGGTTCAGTTTCTGCATTATGGGTACACCGGCCAGAATTAATTCCTGCCCTCTTCTTACTGGAAAATTCAGTTTTTACTTTGCTTTTATTTTTATTTATTTATTTTTTTTTCTCAGTGTCCAAGGAGGGACAATGGTCATTGACTGACAGATTTGTAATGCTTGTATTCTTTTTACAGGATCATATTCTTTATTTGGTTTCTCATGTCTGCATTCATGGCAGCTGAGATACTTCAGCTCAGCTTCCTGTCCTGTGCTCCCTAATGATAGCACTACCACTTTTGCATTTGTACTTTTACCTTTAGAAAGAAAAAATACAAAACAATAATTCCTCAAAGTACTTTGCTGCATTAGCTTATTTCAATGGGTGTACCTGGGAGGCTGCTTCACAGCATTGTTCAATAATCATGTAACAATTTGTGCAGCAAAAAAGAAGGCAACAACAAATGAATAATTACTTCCAATTTTTCTGTGAGGTTACAAACATTTGTTTTGTTTTGTTTTGTTTGATCTATGTGATTTCTGCAGGCAATTTTATTTAGTGTTGACACTTACTCATGTCCTTACCTTTCTTCTAGAAAATAACTGTAAAACTTCACAGAAATGGGTGCAGTGATAGGGAAGGAGATCCAGTCAAAAGTGAGAAAACAAGAGAGAACAGGCAAGCTTCAAATTCTAAACTTGCTATTTCAAAACAGCAAGCAACTTCTACAGCACAGGTCAGATGGTACTGCTCTTATTGCTGTTACCATAGCAGAAACACAGAAATGTGATTAAATAAATAAAGTTCATCAGAAGGAAACAAAACAACAAAAAAAAAAGTTTGCAGTAAAAACAGTTCAAGTTAACCTATTCTCAGAGGACTTTGAAAGAAAACATACTTCTAAAGATGTGCTGTGAGAGATTTTAGGCACAGCTGCAGAAAAAAAAAAAAAAAAAAAAAAAAGGTATCCTTTCCCTGTCTTCAGAAGGATTAAATCTGCCGTGGAAATTCACCAAAGTGGACAAATGGGCCATCATACAGAAACAACAGATTGAAGCCCAGAATGTGAAAAACTATGAGAAAGAAGAAAAATGTGCAGGAAGAAGGCTACTGGACCTTTTTACAGAACTTTAATGACGGAATAAGAGACCCAGGCACGTTAATTCTATCTTTACTTATCTCTTTTGATATGGAAAGTATCCTAAAAGGAATTAAAAAAACAAGTTCTAACAGACAAAAACAGATAACAATTCCCCTGGTCTGAGTCTATAAATCCATGAAACATGTAAGCTTATATCATCTATGCATGTCAGACTGTTCCACAGGAGGTAACGTAATGTTTTCCAAATAAAAGACATGAAAATGTCTGATCTCTGTGGCTAGATGTGTAACCTGTCTCCCTCCTTCTTTAAGGCAGGTCTTCTGATCCCTCCACAAATGTTAACAAATACCTAAAAAAGGAACAAAAACCAAGTCTTAATCTCCTGTATGTATGTAGTGTGGTACAGGGCAGTTATTGAGGGTACTGAGGCTTGATGTTTAGAGCCAAAGTGGTTTCCCTCTGAATGGGAGTGAAATAAAAGCAAGGGGTTGTAAAGACCAGAAAGCATTAGTAAGATCAACATTTTGAAATTAAGCTGTGGATATGGGAGGCAGTTTGAAAGTCTGTTCCCATGGCTGAGCAGAATTCCTGCAGCATGGGTGTCATGCTGCAGAGCTGGAACATATTTGCTGGGACTGTGGATAGCCAGAAGTCTTGCTGTTCAGTGAGATGACTGTTTTTTCTCAGCTTGACAAATGACATGCAGCAGTGACAGAGCACTTCTCCTTTGCTGGCCATCACCCCTACGGACACTGGCCAGAACAGCAGCAGCAGGAACATACCCTCCAACTCTGATTTAATCTCATGGAGCCCAGGAGACTAGTGAATAGAGCTGTTAACTCTCTGGTTTGCTTTTCCCATCTGCGTTTTATTAAGCTGAGAGCAAGATTTATTCACTTTTTTTTTTTTTTTTTTTTTTAAACATCAGGAGCTGTTGGTGTCCAAGATGATGGTTGATGTTAAGGTATACATACACAGTTTAACCTGGCTGAGGGCCAAAGAGGCCTGTAATTTCCAGCCTAGACCATTTATTTGCAAAAGGACACAAAATCCCTCTACTCTCAGACATTTCTGAAAGGATGAGCACGACTACTTTCCGCTCTCCCAGGAACACAATACATAAAGAGCACAGTAAAACAGTAGGCTCTCCAGGATGAGCCAGGCTCTCCAGGCATGCAGGCAAACACTTCACTTTTACTTTACTCCTGACAGCCCCTACATAGTCACAACTACTAGCGATTTTCTGATTTCCACTCCAGGAATCTTAAATAGATTGGAGATACCAGCTCAGTGTATAAATATTTCTTCTAAAAGCCAAGAATCCTGAATGGCTCAGCTGGGGAAATTCACTTTATGAGAACTGAAATTATGTGCCAGGCTCTCCACTGTAAGGTGGGATAGCTGAAGCACAGACATTTGCATGCCTGATGAGCTACTGAGAGAATAGTGCTGGCTTCTAAAGGAGAAGGAACCAAAAGATGTGATTTTGAATTGCTTCAAAAAGACAGTTTTCCTCAAACATGGTTAACTCAAGATAGAAAGAACAAACGTGTGCTTTTCACAACTGTAAAGAGGTTTCTTTTAAGTACATACGTTTCAGGCAGTGACAGATAAAGCCCCCAAAATCCAGAGCTTCAAAGCAAACAACCTCTAACGTCGCTGATGCTTTTCCAAAACTTTTGGGCTTACTCTTCTCAACAAGAAGCTCCTTTCCAAAATGTGCCACTCTCCCCCTCATCTCTTAATCATCACTCATCTCATCAAAACTAACATGATGGATCATCAGGTCTGCCAGATTTGTTGTCTTCTACAAAACCTCTGCATTCTGGTCTTTCCAGGCAAATGCCTTCATAACATCATATGAATGTCATACTCACTGTAGCACCTACACAGGGCCCCATCACTCTACAGTGATTCGTGTAATACTAAGCTTTATGGTACCCCCACACAGCAATAAGAAGTACTTCTGAATACATGGCAAACTTGTTTCAGTAGAGCCTAGAAAATAAATTCTCTCTCTCTCAAAGTTTATTCAAAGCTTACCACTGGTTTTCCTAAAACAGTATTTCTATTACTCATATCTATCTTCCCCAGTGACTTAAGTACAGGCTGCACGATCTACTTCTATGTATGGCAGTTCGTGTTCAGAACTGACTTCAACATCATTAGCAAAAGAGCAATTGTTACTCTTTCATTCAAGGAGAATGGTCATTTTTCCATGTCCATTTTTATCATCTGAAATGACAGTGGGAGAGGTGCATGAGCCAGTACAAATTAAGTAGTATCCACGTGCTTTTGCTTTCATAGCTTTTAAGAACATTGGCAGAAAATGATGGAATCTGTAAGCTTTTTTTTTTTTCTTGGTTTCTTATGAAAAAAAAAAAAGGAATTTGTGTTAACTGAAAGTGAGGAATTTGGTCACTTTACTGAGTCACTTCAGATCCAATTTTTTAAAGATCTTTTACTTCAGATCCAATCCCATTTATGCATTTTATTCAATACATTAAAAGCAGAGTTTATGTGAATGATTCCTATGCCAGGCCACAGACTTTAGGAGGGAAACTTCACCCCTGAACACTGTATTAGAAGCTCCATCATCTTCTCCCTTATTTATGTGCTTACAACTAAACTAACTAAATTTGATTATCTATCTATTGAACTAAATCAACTTTCTACTGTGTTAGCTATGCCTAAAGCTACAGTTCCCTCACACCTCCTCTTCCCTTTCAAGTAATATTAGTACAAGGCAGCCCAGTTTTACAGCAATATTACACAAAATCTGATGTAAGTATCAGGGGTCAGGATGACCCATTTCATTGAGAAACAATGAAGCTATATTGTGTCATACACAGCAGAACACCTTGTAGATTCTTAAGGACTTTCAGTGGTGTGAAAATGCAGGGATGCTCAGGTTTCTAAGGTGAACTGAACCACAGTTGGATGTGCCTTATATCCTCCAGAGGGGTAGTGTTAGGTGCCAAAAGCTTTTGTTTGTTTTGAAATTAAATCTTAGGTTCTTGTTTGGTTTTGCTTAGAGTCTTGATGGACTTAGGATCAGTACCTGCTACTACTCCTTGAAAATAAAAGCAAAGCTCATTTCTCTGTATGAGGACAGAAAGCAGTTGGGCTCCATGTACTTGGTACAGGCATTTCAATTGTACCCAGAAAATATAATCATGTTTATTCAAGAATGCTATGTAAGTAGTAGTTTGCAAAAATGGCTACTTTTTAAACAAAGCTTTTAAAAGTTACCGAAGATTATTTAGAATCTAAGGAATAAGAAAGAAGGCCTCATGCCAAAAACTGTTTCATTAGAGATTGAGACGATTTCTAAGGTAGAATGAGTAAAATAAATACAGAAGTATATGCAAAAATTATGTTACAGGAGTGAAACCTGTTTAGGCATCATCCCATCCAATTGCTGAAATTTAAAATATTTTGTCCAAGATTAGTGAACATGAAGCTCTCTGAAGAAGCAAGCTACTTGCTAAAACAACTCTCAAATTGCCATATGTATAACCATTAAAATGTTAGGATAGACTTAATTTGTCTTTTCATGCAGTGCACTTTATTTTTATGTCTTTTATTAATTTTGCTATGAGTTCAGCTGTGTTCATAAGGAACTGACATTCGCAGACATCCCTGCTTGTAGGTGTAATAATCCCAAGATAATTCCTTCTTCAGATTTGCAGCAATGAATACACTAGAAGTAGGGTTGGGTTTTATTCTTTTTTTTTTTTCCTTTATCAAATATTCTTTGCAACTACAGGTGTTCAATTAAAGGCTGTTAGACAACTTAAACTTCTCAGAAGAATACAAATAAAAGCTGTTAGTGAAGTAAATATCTGTTTAATTTACAAACATCAGTAGCATTACTGATATCAGTCCAAATAAGACAAAGCACACTGCATTACACATGTACATCTAACTTTTTTGTTTTTGTAAAAAAAAAAAATAATAAAATAAAATAAAATTGAAAAACATCTGCATTTTTACAGGGTACCCTGGTTTTTACTGAGAGAAGAACACAACCCACTATTAATGATTACCAAATCTACATTATAGTTTAGCAGCAACATGTTAACATGGGGAACATTAGGGCAATAAAGTAGTTTTATTATTTGGGTAAAGTCACAGTTCTTGATCGCACAGCCTTTTTTTCTTTCTTTCTTTTTTTTTTTTCTTATAAAAAAGGTAAAGAGCTTCATGGGAATATTAATTTATAAAGGTCTACTTTCTAATGTCATTTTCTACATGCCATCTTATTTTCTGTAAGTACTGTATATAGGGAAAATTAACTTCTCTACAATTGCCATCTAGTGTAAAGACATTTTCTGTCCTACATTACAGGTTCTTGGAAGGTGTCCTGAATATCTGTGGTACGTGAAAACTTCAGATTGTCATCACTTTCAGATTCAGTGACACCAAGTGGTCAGATTCTAAGGAAAAGAAAAAGGGAAGGGGAAAGGGAGGAAAAAACAGACTGAAAACATTTACCCCAAGATGACATGCTATGTTAGTTCTATTGCAAAAAATCCTGATTTTTAAGTCCTTTTCTTTAAAAAAAAAAATACAAAAATACTGGGACAAATATAAATTAATATATATTAAAGCATTGAAAAACAGTAAAAGGGATGGCCTAAAAGGGTTAAGTACAATGTACTTTGATACAATAAATATTTCTCAATGAAACTGAATACTGTATAGAGTTGTTTTAGAACTCATAGAAACAGAAATCCATATTATTACTAATTTATCCATCAATAATCTATTTTTATCATCCCCCAAACATTTATATTACAAAAAATTAATACTGGAAAAGGGCAGATAAACACTTTTTGTATGCTTCTTTTGCTAACATGCTGACATAAAAGTATACATCATCAGGAGATTTCCGGATTATAGTATATTCTCATATCTCCCATTTCCCATCCACTAAATGGGACCCCATCTTCTCAAGATGCTTAATAATACCAAAGATAAAATGTATTTCATACAATTGTTATTTCTGTATAATCTGATTCTTTTCACTCATAATGCATCCTCATCCATAGGTAAGTGATTGGTATGATCTGTTAAGACAATAAAATATACTGATACGAAAGTGAAAAAACAAGCCTCATGTTCTGGCCAACATTTCATCTCTGAGCTGTTAAGTTGAAAGTCAATATGTATAGTGTCAGTGTATCTTCAGCATGTTATAAAGAAGAATCCATGTTAAAAACAGTTAAGTTTCCCATCACTGTTGCAATGTTACCGGGTCTTTTTTTTTTTCCTTCAAAGCTCCTCTTGGTTATGAGAAGTCTCAGTTCAAGCACTTGAATCTTTTTTCAAATGAAGAAAAAGTCTTTATTCTCATAATAAAAATAAGTCTGTTCTGTATTTTACAATATATTTCAAATATTTCCGCTATGAAGCATTAATTAGTCCGACACGGTCAATAAGTATACAACATTTTCAAAAGACAAGTGTGACAGGGACACTTAGGAGGGACAATTTGTACAGCCACACTTCACCACTTTCTCAACCTCATCCACAAATGACGACCCATCAGTGCATTCAAAAGAGTATTTCCGTCTCTTGCTCCTTAGTGGTCCACAGCACTGCCCGGTTGAACATCCTCCTTTACATTCTAGTCTCGATACCTTCTTGGTCGTCTGGCACGCAGCATACCCTTGCTGCTTTTGGTAGTAATCTCGGATTCGTTCCCCTCGACAAGAGATTTCTGCAGAAAACAACATTTAAAATAAGAGATACACTTTTGAGATACAGGTCACAGAAGGGTTGAGATTGCTAAAGAAGATGCTGTGTTTCTAATTGTGGTTGGAATTGATATTTTAAAGTTTGACTCAGGCTGCATAATGGGAACTAGTGGTTCTATCAAACATAATTTGATTAATGCTGAGTTTTATTTCCTATACCTCCTATTTTCAGTAAAGTTTATATTATGTATATGTAAACCATAAATACAAAGCTATTACAATGACAAGAAAATTGGAAGCTTAAATCCTTTCCTCTTTTATGAAAATACACATCTTCTGTTCCTACATTGCTAGCAGCTGGTTCTATTTACCATAGGGAAATGTTTCAGAGAGCATGCAATTTAATTTATTAGACCTGGAGTTTAATATTATTCAATCTGTTATTTAATACAAGTTACATTCCACTAACTTCATAAATTACTGAGGTATAAAACCAGCTAAAAATGAGACATCTGTTTAAAGTTCTACAACCATATTCTTCTCTTCTATTCAGATCTATGTACAATACAAAATAAATGCCATCTGGGGTAAGGGAAAGAGGGAGAGGGAGAGCTTTGATAGACAAAGGAAAAAGAAAAAGGTAGGGGGAAAAGTCATCCTGTTTTCATCCATCTCACCTGCATAATTCGCTGTGATAAATCAGTTGAAGCTGAGAGGTCAAAAGTAGAGTTTGTGATAAAACTAGGAGCAGAATCATTGGATTTGGCTTCTCAGTTGCAGAAGGCAGAGAAACAATAAATACAGAAAGATACAGCAGGTAAAAGGTAATAGTTAAATATAGTAAAAATGTGTTTCTGAACAAAGGCAAAAAAAAATGTTTTCACAGCAAAACATTTGATGAAAAATCTTCAAAATGTAAATAAATTCATGGGAAAAGTTTGATTTTTCTCTCACTGAGATAAAGTCTTATGGTCAAAAAAAAAGCAACAAATGTGTGCATTGTGGGGAAAAAAAAAGTTGGTAATGTTGGCTGTTCATGTTTTAATAAAACAAACCTTTTTTCTAAGACCAAAACAATAACATGATTTTTAAATTATTATTATTTTTTACCTTTATCACAGCTGTCCCCCGTGTATCCGCTGCTGCATTCGCAATATGGTTTTCCAAGTCCTGAAAGCCTGCATTTGCCATGTTTACACCTGATGGATTGGCAGGGGTTAAACAGCATTTCGTCTTCATCACAGAGGACTCCCCCATGTCCCTGCAGGCATTTACAACTGTATGAAAATGCATTGATTGGCAAGCAGGTACCATGCACACATCTACAGGGGAAACAAGCCCAAGAGAATAAAAATAAATTATTCATCAAAGTTCAGGCTAAGCAACATTAACTACAAATACTTTGGACTGTACTCAGAAGAAATTGCTTTTTTTTTTTCTAATGGACTTTTTCAGTGAGATGCAGTGAAGTGGTTTATAAGCTTCTTATAATTGGTATGCAGGTTTACACAAAACAAGCTGCAGTACAAAACTCTGTCTCACCAGAAAACAACCACTGTAGATGTGTTATGGAAGAATTTTATAGTCCACAGTTATTAAATTCAGCATTTCCTGTCTACCTAAATTTGTACCATGCTTTCAAGAACACAGCAAGATCAAGCCCAAATGTAATCCCTTAGAATTAAGTAGAGAAAAGGATACTCACCTGAAATTCTGTTATCATTTTTAAAAGCATATTGTCACTCATGAAGCATGGGGCTCCCAGCACAAAGACAGGTCAGATACTTCCTAGCTAAAACTTTTCTGTTCCAAGCAATGCCAATTTCAAAGCTGAACATGTGTCCTAACCCATCCTCCCCCCCCATTAAATGCAGTAGTCTGCACTGAAAAGTGCCATTGGCATGGTCATGTAACGTATGAGCCAGGTCTTCACGAATGGCTGGCAGTACTCATCTAGCACTTATGCAGAAACTCACACTAGATGAGGTTGCATATTATCAGGTCTCACCCAAATGATTTAAACTAGCTACTCTCTCCGTTGGGCTGTTGTAAACATTTGTGGCAGGCTCAAATTTGTTTTCAGTCAAAAAGGCTGTGAGTTAAGCTGCATCTTTTAAGTTCTGATTGTACAGTATGGGAACACACAGCTAGTCTTACTTCTCTGAGAGAGGTGGTGTTTCCCAAAAGAAAGATGTCTAATTACCTGTTCCTAGGTGTAAGCTGAGGATTAGGGAAATTGATCTTCTGAAAACATCACCCAAGACTTGCAATAATAACACTTCCCTTTGTTCGTTTGGTGGCACACGGTCAATAACTTTCTTCCTAGAAATAATGTCATTTCCTTTAACTGTTGCCTCACACAAGTTTTCTATGTACTATTTTGTAAGGAGACAGCAAAGATTCCTCTGCAGGAAGGAATGCAATCCTGATACTCAAGGTCATGGTCACTGTAATGTTTCTCCTCTCTGTACTGTAAGATCCCTGAGCCCACAGACTCCTTAGCAGTTTGTGGCAGCCACATAAATAAGTGAAAAGCTTTGGATGAAAAAAAAAATACATTTGATCTAAAATAAAATGCTTTGTTTCAATATGGAAGATTAAGAAAAAGTTATATAAAGTGTCATTTCATAGTAAAAGAAGAGTTCTGGTAAGAACATCTCATTTTCAAATTTTTTAGATAATAGTATTTCTGGAAGCTTTTTCCTTTGTACTTTACTCCTTTAGTACAGTAAGAATTTTGGTAAAATTGAAAAGAATGCACAACATATTTTAACTTTGACAAACTTGAATTAGCTATTAAAAACCTTTTTTCAGTTTATAAATGTCACCAAGTTCCACTCACTGATGACAGCTACGCTACAATTCTCTGTACCCTTATTCTGCCCAAGTGCTTTACCATGGTGTTAACTAGAAAGAAAAAGAGTATGGGAAGACATTCTCAACACAGGATTTTCAAATGGTGCAACACACAGCCTCCATCCACATATCCAGTTTGGGATTAAACACTGTAGATATGAAACACTTTCAGGACATCTGATTTATGAAGCTACTCAGGCAACACTGATATCATGTCATATTCTATGCATGCTGTTTTAGATATCAAAGCAATCTGTGTCAGGATCTTTGGTAAAATTCTTCCTGACTTAAAGATGATTAAATCTTAGCTAATGCCAGATCTTTTACTTTTGCTTCCACCTGTTCTTTGAAGAATTTCATTAAAAAAAAAAATCATCTTCAGACCGTACTGCAAGGAACATCAAGCTAAGTGCAAACTCTCAGGCACAGTTTCAGCTTATCTAATTTTAGGTACATATGTCAGGCACTCATTAGATTTGTAATTGCCATAGGCTCCCCACACACTCAAGAAGAAAAACAAGCTTATCCATAAGGTGAGTAGACCACTTGAGGTCTAATTTACTCTTCAGAAATGTGTTTCTTCCTTTAGCAAGCAACTATCGAGCAAACTTTGGTCACTTTGTTCCTAACTCAAGCATCTTGATTTATGTAAAATAAATCAAAGTCCTAAGCTTTTTATGGTGTGCAAGGATCTCTAAAAGATCTCCTACATTTTCAAAACAGAGATCACAGTAGAAACTCTGTTTCTCAGATAAAGTGGAACATCTTATTGTACTAAGCAGACAAAATGCACTTATTCAATAGGCAGGATTTAGAGGTGCATCAAGAAATCAAACTCCCCAGAAACTAAAGAACAGAAACCTCCTTCATTCCACATAAAGAATTTTGGTTTGGCTTTCTCTGCTAAAAGCTCACAGCACTATATACAACTGAAACAAAAACAATACTTGCAAGAGCTAACAAAATACTAATATTATGCTCACTTAATTCCATCCATGAAAGAAATTCCAAACTGTATGTATCTGATACTTGCCAAGTTTTGTAATTCATGGCAAGAAGTACTCAGTTTGGGTATAGATGCATATAGTTTTAAGAATCTATATAATAATCTAATTTTTCAAGGATATTTCAAAGAAATTATCTGGGTTCTCTTATTATAGAACTTAACGGTACAGATCCTTATTTTTGACTCCTAAGGTATAAAATGGATGTGATAGACACTGCATTTATATTTTTTAACCTGCTGTGACTTTCTTTCTTTCTTTCTTAAGCAACTGTAAAAGCGAACAGTGTAAGAAAGAAGATTCATAGACAATGAAGTGCTACAACGATATGCCTCAAAATTTCACTGCTATGGCTCTGGGAAGAGTTCAAAACTCAATAGCACTGAAACAGTCCATAACCAATGTAAACAAAGCATGCTAACTAGTGTATAAAGCTTTAAAGGGTCAGACTCTCAACACACATTATGTCAAAAGACTACTTAAATGTAATTTTATATTGGAGTCAAAATTTGCCTTATTAGAATGTCCTAGCAAACTCAGGGCACTGGTCTTCAAAAGTCAAAAACTATATAGGCCAGAGCACTAAAAAAGTCCAGGCCGGACTACTTTACCCTTGGAAACAAAAAAAAAAAAAAAAAAAGAAAAAAAAGAAAAGAAAACAAAAAAAAAAAGAAAAAAAAAGGTGTTTGCCAAACTGCAGCAAGGACAGTGGGACAGTGGTAAGGGTAGACAGAATGATATCTTTGTTGTGCGTGACCAACACAACCTGAAGTACTCTGAACTTCTGAAGTTTCTGATCTTCTTGTGCTGGGAGATCATGAGCCAAGAAATTTTGTCTCTGTAGCAAATCGATGAGATAAATACACATACATATAAATACTTTCATATCTCTATATAGATACACACATATATATAGATGACCCTCTCTAAAAACATAGATAAAATGTCCAACATAAAATGTTCTTTTAAGTCTACAAGAAGAATTAGCACACACATACTTAAACAGAAGTTTACCACAAAGGTATCTATTTTTCATCTATTTTTCATCCAAATCTATTTTTCAGCCAAAACATGCGGTATTGTGGAAATATGAAAACTACTATAAACATCCATTGTATCAAGGTTTTACAACACTTTAAAGACTAATAATAACAATTGTATTTCCTAATTTCTATACAATTATAATCATTTTTTTTCATTTGCAAATTCTTTGAAATTATTTTTGTGTTAAGTATCATACCAATAGTTGCACTTGCATCACCATAACTCATTACATAACTAGCCAGTACAGAAGCATGTAAGAGCACAGACTCCAATCATATCCCATGTTAAGGCTTTAGGCAGAATTATAGTGTGATGTGTGTATCTGCTCCCCTAAACAGGGAACTTTTCCATTAAGTTTACGGAAAGAATACACTATAATCTGGATGTTGTTTTCACTTCTACATGCTCAGCATATTTTGTTTCTTGTTGAAAAAAAGTGTGAACTTTTATGAAAAAATATACATAAGAGGATAATTATATGCATATTACACTATTGTTCTGTCTTGAGGAAGGACATACTTATTTCCGAGACATGGGTCATTGGTTTGTTGATCACAGAGTGGTCCAGTCCATCCTCCTTCACACTCACAGGAAAAGCCTGACTGGCTGGTAGCATGGCATGTTCCATGCACACAAACTTTCTTATGACAAGGCTCGCAACCTGGCAGAATTCCCACTTGCAGTGGCACGTTTCTGAAGTCCTGGAGTTCACTGTTGATATACAGATTACGGATGCAACCATGGAAGCTTGTGCCATTCTGGCCCGGAGACTGGCGTAAAGCTGCAATGTTATTTTTCACAGGCATGCCTAGGAAATGAACAATAGCAAATAATCAATACATTTTTGGTACGGTTTCCATTCCATACCATTTTCCCTATTTTTTAATACATGAAAAAATATACTTATTCCTAATTAATTCTGTGCAGATATTCAGCCTACAACAATGTGCAATGAGCTAGCATTTGGAAAATGTCCTGGTTGTCAAGCATGCATGAAAACCAACTCTAAAACTGTAAGTCTTTAGCTCCAACTAAAGAGATGGATATAGGAGTTCATACAGGAAGCTCACAACTATGAAATGGTTTGAGTACATGACTGTTTTTGATGTAATGCAATTAAGTCTAAGATATTGTCTGAATCTTGAAAAAAAAATTGTTGAAATTTAGCATTTTACAAAAATCATGCATCAACTGCTAAGATGCTCAAATCCAGAAGAATTTAGTAGGACCAGGTCATCAATTTGGAGCTGGCATACACATTTCAAATGTGAAATTTTGCTAGTGAATATTTTTTAAAAGAAAAGCTCAAGTGAGGGAGGTTTCATTACTTTCAAAAATACTTTTGTTCAGCGTGCCCTAAAAGAAGATTAATAAAAAAGTCACTCATAGTTTGTTATTACCATTGCAATCAAAGATAGACAATAATAACAATAATTCAATATCAAAATACTTATTTGTAGGTATTTCTAGGTACTGCAAATGCTCATTATTTTCAGAATATTTCCTTTGTTGTAGTCTATAATTGTAAGAGGTGGAACTGGAGCAGGAGTCACACGTATGTAATTTAGTTATCATTCCTTTGGGTTACTTTAGTAATTTATGACAATTCAGACAAACACTACTCTTAAACATTGTTTCTTTTTTAAAATAAAGCTTTTTCTCCTATTATTCTGCCTTTCTATTTTTTTAAACTTATTGCCAACATTTTGCCCTATATTAATTAGTCCTTAAGACATTAAATTCAAATAATTAATGCACAAATCTTCAGTGCCTCCTGAGACTAATAAGTAAAGGAAATCAAAGTGTATTGAGCATTAAAAAAAAATTGGTTACCTGAAAACAAATATGTTCGTTAGCTGCACAGGTGAATTCATAAGCAAAATTAACAGTTTTAATTCTGGTACTTAGTAAGATAACAACCAGAGAAAGATCTAATGTTCTGCATTGTTGCTCCTTAACCCTGTAAACTTCTAATGTTTTTACACAGTTACTCAGAATGAACAGTTAAGAGTACTGTGGAATGGCTGTGCAACTGAATGAAGTAGACCTGCCTTTCATTTACATGTTATTATAATTTCATTGGGCTATTCTACAGTTATAGGAATTAATAATATCGTATCTATACTGCTTAAGGCTTAATCTTCTCTGATCTTATCACCTAAGTAAAATAGGCTTAGGGCTATTATATTGAAGGACTTAGACTGCAAACAATCATTAATTTTCATTTCCTCAAAACTATTTGCTGTATTTCCAAAATTCAGAGTCAAGGCAAAGTCATCATGGACTCTTAACCCCAAAGTTTCCCTTGAAAGCAATGCTCAGCAAACATATAGGCATATGACTTCAGGTACCTAATAGGAGAATAGATGCACTGAATTTATCCATTGCAAAATAAGTACATTAATGCAATGCTAAACTAGATATATGCAAGCGTCAGGAATTTTAGATATGACTTCTGGGAAGCATACAAGAATACATCACACAATATAATATGAGGTATATGACATATGTTTCAGAGAAATTTTTCTCTATGATCTCTAATGCGGAAGACATTTTGAAACATATATGCAAGCTTTTAGCCTGTACAGTTTATACTTCTAGCAAGTTAGCAAGTGTTAGAAGACCAAAATGTGTGCAAATGCTTCTCCTTTTCTTTAGAAATATTTCTTTGACAATTTTTAAACAGAAGTTCTTTATTGTTTGGGAAAGAACTGCCATGAAAATGATGCAGACATATTTCAGCTGTATTTTCTGAAAGGTAAGAGAGCATCTTTGGCATTGTCCCTCCTTTCCACCCTCCTTTATACCTTTGGTCACAGAACCTGCTACAGGTGAATTATCACATTTACTGCCCAAGGAGGCAGATGGTAAGGGCTCTATTAAATAACAGGCACACAATAATACTGTCAAAATAAAGGACACAGAGAAGGATATAGAGAAGGAAGAATACAAAGAATTAAATTTAAAGGAAACAGAGAAGGCAGAATTACTGAATGCCTTCTTTGCTTCAATCTTCACTGCTAAGACCAGCCCTCAGGAATCTCTGACCTTAGAGACAAGGGAGGAAGTCTGGAGAAAGGAGGCCTTCCCCTTGGTTAAAGAGGATCAGGTCAGAGATCTCTTAGGCAAACTTGACACTCACAAATCCATGGGCACAGACGGGATGCATCCACAAGTGCTGAGGGAGCTCATGGATGTTATTGCTAGGCCACTCTCCATCACCTTTGAAAGGTTGTGGAGAACAGGAGAGGTGCCTGAGTACTAGAAGAAAACCCCTGTCACCCCAATCTTCAAAAAGGGCAAGAAGGAGGACCCAGGAAACTACAAGACAGTTAGCCTCACTTCCATCCCTGGAAAGCTAATGGAGTCACTCATCCTGGTGGTCATCTCCAAGCATGTGGAGGATAAGGAAGAATAGCCAGCATGGGTTCACCAAGGGGACATCATGCTTGACAAAACTGATAGCCTTCTATGATGGAATGACTATTATTATCTTATTATTAATTTACTTATTATCTTGAATGTCGTCACGAGGCACTTGAAGGGCAACCAGGCGATCAGGCCCAGTCAGCATGGGTTTATGAAAGGTAGGTCCTGCTTGACGAACCTGATCTCCTTCTATGACCAAGTGACGCACCTGGTGGATGAGGGGAAGGCTGTGGATGTGATCTACCTTGACTTCAGTAAGGCTTTTGACACTGTTTCCCACAACATTCTCCTCAAGAAACTGGCTACTCGTGGCTTGGACTGGTGTACGCTTCGTTGGGTTAAAAACTGGCTGGATGGCCGGGCCCAAAGAGTTGTGGTGAATGGAGCCAAATCCAGTTGGAGGCCGGTTACTATTGGTGTCCCCCAGGGCTCAGTGCTGGGGCCGGTCCTCTTTAATATCTTTATCGATGACCTGGACGAGGGGATCGAGTGCACCCTCAGTAAGTTTGCAGATGACACCAAGTTAGGTGCGTGTCGATCTGCCCGAGGGAAGGAAGGCTCTGCAGGAGGATCTGGATAGGCTGGACCGATGGGCTGAGGTCAACCGTATGAAGTTCAACAAGGCCAAGTGCCGGATCCTGCACCTGGGGCGCAACAACCCCGAGCAGCGCTACAGGCTGGGGGATGAGTGGTTGGAAAGCTGCCTGGCCGAGAAGGACCTGGGAGTACTGGTTGATAGGCAGCTGAATATGAGCCAGCAGTGTGCTCAGGTGGCCAAGAAGGCCAACAGCATCCTGGCTTGTATAAGAAGCAGCGTGGCCAGCAGGTCTAGGGAGGTGATTGTCCCCCTGTACTCGGCTCTGGTGAGGCCGCACCTCGAGTACTGTGTTCAGTTTTGGGCCCCTCGCTACAAGAAGGACATGGAGGTGCTCGAGAGAGTCCAGAGAAGGGCGACAAAGCTGGTGTGGGGTCTGGAGAACAAGTCTTACGAGGAGCGGCTGAGGGAGCTGGGGTTGTTTAGCCTGGAGAAGAGGAGGCTCAGGGGAGACCTCATCGCTCTCTATAGGTACCTTAAAGGAGGCTGTAGAGAGGTGGGGGTTGGTCTATTCTCCCATGTGCCTGGTGACAGGATGAGGGGGAATGGGCTAAAGTTGCGCCAGGGGAGGTTTAGGTTGGATATTAGGAAGAACTTCTTTACTGAAAGGGTTGTTAGGCATTGGAATGGGCTGCCCAGGGAAGTGGTTGAGTCGCCATCCCTGGAGGTCTTTAAAAGACGTTTAGATGTAGTCCTTAGTGATATGGTTTAGTGGAGGTTTTGTTAGTGTTAGGACAGAGGTTGGACTAGATGATCTTGGAGGTCTCTTCCAACCTAGACGATTCTGTGATTCTGTGACTAGCTGGGTGTATGAGGGGAGACCAGCGGATATTGTTTACCTTGGTTTCAGTAAGGCTTTTGACATGTAATATCCTCATAGGCAAGCTCAGGAAGTGTGGGATGGATGAATGGACAGTGAGGTGGATTGATAACTGGCTGGATGGCAGAGCTCAGAAGGTTGTGATCAGTGGCACTGAGTTTACTTGGAGGCCTGTAGCTAGCAGTGTCCCCCAGGCATCTGTACTGGGTCTAGTCCCGTTCAACTTATTCACCACTGACCTGGACAATGGAACAGACTGCACCCTCAGCAAGTCTGTGGATGACACAAAGCTGGAAGGAGTGGCTGATACCCCAGAAAGCTGTGCTGCCATTCAGAGGAACCTCAACAGGCTGGAGGTCTGGGCCGCGAGGAACCTCATGAAGTTCAACAAAAGCAAATGCAGGGTCCTGCACCCAGGGAGGAATAACCCCATGCACCAGTACAGGTTGGGAGCTGACCTGCTGGAAAGCAGCCCTGCAAAGAAGGACCTGGGAGTCCTGGTGGACAGCAGGTTAACCATGAGCCAGCATTGTGACCTTGTGGCCAAGAGGGCCAGTGGTATCCGGAGGTGAGTAGGAAGAGTGTTGCCAGCAGGTTGAGGGAAGTGATCCTGCCCCTCTACTCAGCCTGGTGAGGTCTCACCTGGAGTACTGTGTCCAGTTCTCAGCTCCCCAGTATAAAAGGGACATGGAGCTACTGGAGCAAGTCCAGCGGGGGGCTACAAAGATGATTACGGCACTGGAGCATCTGTCATATGAGGAGAGGCCGAGAGAGCTGGGCCTGTTTAGCTTGGAGAAGAGAAGACAGAGGGGATCTTATCAATGTATACAAATATCTGTAGGGTGGTTGTCAAGATAATGTGGCCGGACTCTTTTCAGTGCTGCCCAGTGACAGGACAAGAGGCAACAGGCACAAACCGAAACACGGGAAGTTCCATCTGAATATGAGGAGACATTTCTTTACTGTAAGGGTGACAGAACACTGGAAAAGGTTGCCCAGAGAGGTTGTGGAGTCTCCGCTCTTTGGTGATATTCAAAACCTGCCTGGATGCAATCCTGTGCAATATGCGCTTGGTGACCCTGCTTGGCAGGGGGGTTGGACCAGATGATCTCCAGAGGTCCCTTCCAACCTCAACCTTTCTGTGTGATTCTGTGAAAATGAGCATCTCATTAAGAAGCTGCTAGAGCAGAGCAGCTGCAAATGAAAAGCAGCTGATGCCTTACCTGTGTCAGAAATAGCGACTTCTGTGAAACAAGATGTCACTCTCAACTAGTAAAATATGCTCTAATTTCTGAAAGTAGAATATGAAGTATCAGTGAAGCCTGTGACCCTGTTGAAGAGAGAAGAAAGTTTCTCCCTTTAGACTTCTTACCAAAAGCCATAAGCTTTCAGTAAGATTTATTGAGATCTATTATAGAAAGACTGAAAAATATCTAGTGTGTGGTCTGACCTCAAAAGAGAGCCACAGAGTTGGAAAACATGTCACACACACACATACACAAAGGTATAAATTGATTACCCCCCTTTCTGTAAAAAATAGATTAAATTACCCCCTTCCCAACCAACCAAAATAATCGTGACCTAAGAATAGCTTTGTCAAAAGAGAAAGAGAGAGAGAGAGAGAGAGAGAGAGAGAGAGAGAGAACCATACAAGGACTTGCTGTCAAGTCTGAATTTCATTCATCCTGCCAGCTGAGGTGATGCTTACCAGAAATGCCATTTTAACAGAAAGGTGATAAGAGTAAGTGTAAGCTACATGATGATATAGGTGTCAAACTAAGACTTTGGCAAAGATAAGAATACTGCATAAAATTCTAGTGAGAATTTGAGTTCTTAACTGAAGGAAATGTGTGATCAAATTCTTTAAAAATTCTACATAGATTTGGGTACAAAAAAAATGAATGAATCTCAAAAAGATGAGTAACATAAAAATAAAAGAGTGAAACTTAACAACTTAACCATCTGAAAAACTTTAAGATGATAAATATAAAAACATAAAGAACATAAAAGCTTTTTTTTTTTTTTTCTTCATCTTGTAATAACACTCTTCTAATAGTGATTTTCATTCTGTTTTGGACCAACATTTTCTACAATAGCTGAAAGTATTTTTCTGCTTGGAGCCTGAATGTGAAGAACAGAAATAGAGGGAATGCAGGACATCTCTAAAGCATATGCTTCACGATGAAAAAAACTCCTGCTCTTAGGAATCAGACCACTGTAGGAAAAGGTCATTTCTGAAAGTAAATTCTTTTGATACTTCAAGAGGATGATGCAGATTAATGTGATTCTTCTAATGGAGACCTGCAAGGTGAAGATGCAAGGTAGAGAACCATGTGTCACAAATCAACAAGTAAGTGTTAGCACCAAATGTTTGTACTTGGCATTTCATTAAAAGTTGCCCACAACAGACAGGGCAATCATTCTGTACTAATCTTAATTTTCAAGAAGTTGTAAAATTGGTCTTAGAAGTCATTAAACACCAAATGGATGTTGACAATAAAATAAGGAAGCACACAGTGTCTTCTGAGAATACAGGACCATCTCTCCTTCCAAAAAATGTGACACAGAACACTACGTAAATAACACTGCAGAAATGATGCAGGTGAAAAAAATAGGTACACTTCCACAACGCAATCCTCCTTTGAAGATATGTGATACAAGGCAATATTAAAGGCAGCTCATATATTTCATAACATCAGTTCTTTTCTTTGCCGGTATGAGGAGCAATGAGTAATATTGAATTATATCTTGTCCTTCTTTTCATCTTAGACGGAAGGAGGCAATGACCAAATCCAAAAAGATGTGACAAAAAACCTGAAGTGTTCCAAAGAAACAGGGGTAATTTTTAGATACAAAACTCATCCCTCATCACTTGCAACTGAGGCACTTGTTTCTCTGGTTTTATAGGAGAAATAGACAATTCTTGATCAGAATGAAAGGAATTTCTGTTTGTCTTTCCCATTACAAATAAATCTAAGAAGCTGCCTTGAGGTCTTCTGTATTTAGAAATATTAGAATATTTAGAAAGAGGATAAATAACACCTTTGATAGAGAAAATAAGTGACTGATGAACTATTGGTAGCATAACCTTTTTTTTTTTGCACAGAGTGAACATGCTCAAGTCAAAAAAACTTAGACACAAAAGAGTTTTTAAGAATTGGACAACATTACAATGATAAAGACAAAGAAAGTATGTATTCTTCTTACAGAAAGAACAGATCAGAAGGAGACTCCTTAGAAGTCTCCTGTAAGAGTGTGAGGTTAAACTAAGTAGAAGTTG
The DNA here is from genome assembly GCF_009769625.2 of Cygnus olor. NCBI lineage: Eukaryota > Metazoa > Chordata > Aves > Anseriformes > Anatidae > Cygnus > Cygnus olor. The sequence goes on from NC_049172.1 coordinate 60,234,849, forward strand.
AAGACTGGTAGAAGATTGACACTATTTAACAACTACGCTGAAGCTCTGATCATTAAGAATGACACCTACTACCCAGGATGGTCAGAAGGCACAAAGTGGTGGCTGAAGTTTTTGACTCTTAACCTAGGTTATGCAGGCCCATCAAAAATTCAGCAAAAACTGCTGTTTAAAAATGGGCTTGAATCCATAGTTCTATACAGTAAATCGCAGAAAATAATCAGAAATGCTCTATGCTTATCTACACAATAACATAATACCAGTTTTACTGAAAGAATGATTTCTTCTCAAACCAAACCAAACCAAACCAGAAAACTCCCCAAACAACCCTGCCACATACTGTATGGCAACTATCCAGTCTCTTCCCTTGTTACCAAACCAAATAACCAGTAACTCTTATCAGCCCTAAGCAATAAGATCTCAAGATGGAAGTTATACTTCAAGACTTTATACTTTGCTATCATTTCCTGCAGATACCTGTACAGTGAAATAGAAATGTAAAACATGACCAAAACAGAATGCTACAATTCTACACTTTCTGAATACGCATTACTGAATCTTCCGGTAGCTAAATGATGTGCACTTCTTCATTACAATAAAAAGCTACAATGAACAGTAGAAACTTACAGAATTTTGCAGTGGGCATCACATATCCATACTGATTAAATAGCAACAGATACAGTTTATGGGGACATGCTTCATTTTTCAAGTAAATTCAAAGTATAAGGGCATTATTTATTTTTAGAGTACTAGCCACTCTTCCAGTTCTATTTGTTAAAATTGAAACTATTGAGACCAACTGCTCAAAATTCATTTTAAGATGTTATCTCAATGAATAAGTCTCTTACTATGTATTTATTAATGTATATTACCAGACTAAATTAGCTGATTCTCTTACCTCCTACGTACAGTGGAGAGTCAAAATTCAGAGTGGACTGCTTGGACAAATTGGTAATTATCTTGGGGCTTCCTCCATCAACAGACAAAGACAGAATCTGATCCATGGCTAGCAGCTCCACAATGTGGAAATTGCCATCATTAATAGTTTCCACACTGCAAAATAAATATTATACATTTAATTCTGGTTAGAACCATTCTGATTTTCTTTCACTTTAATTGTTAATACAATTTCAGAACAAAACTTCTCCAGGAGTACAGTTTCTGGAAAACTAGATTATAGTAGGACACGCAGGCATGCATAAGAGCCAATACAATGTTATACTCCTTTAATATCACTCTATTAGTAATATGTATTGTAGTTATTAATAGCCACTTTTCATTGTCATTCCTGTCTTCATCAAATCATGAACTGTGAAAATACAGACGATATTCTAAACATGAATTGAAATACATTTACTAGGCAGAAAGCCAAACACAAAAACAGTTTGTATTTCCTACACAACGATGTGATTTTTCAATATGTGTGTGTATGTATCCTACATGTTGCAAAGTAGTGAGTTTACATATTCTGCAAGTATGAAGGCTTGAGTTGACTCCAGTGATATATAAACCTATAGTTTCATGGAATATTGAACAACATCTAACTTTAGGCCTGCCACAGAAAATCACATCGTTGGTCTGGGCAGCTCTATTGATGCTAGCAATAAGATAATTTGTAGTGTTTATTAGGCCTGGTTATTTCTGTGTTCAGTTTCTGGCTTGTACTGTGAATGTCGTGGTGTTTTTGTTGTTGCCGTTGTTTTGCCTGTGTATACCATTTCCTTCTGCTTACTAACAAGATATGAACCCACTATCAGGAGAATGCCTGAAATGTTTCATACAGAGAAGACCTTCTTCAAGTGTGGTACTTAGGCTGTGCATGGACAAGCCTACACATTAATGTTGCTAAGTACAAGAAATGGCTGTCTGTACTTATTAGCGTCAATACTATACAGCAAATATTTAAGTGCAGGGTAGCTACTCTGCACTTGAGCACAATTTAGGTACATCAGAGAAGCAAGTCTCTGAATTGAGTAATTCCAGGTCTGAATACAGCATTATACTTGTATTACTTCTAGCCCATTTTTAACTGAAGAGTTGAGAGCTGAATGTATGACTGTATGGAAGTTATGACAATGAGCTGTAGTCCAGAGACCAGACATAACCATTCCCATGGCAGCATCTATTTGCTTTAGAATGCCATCAGATAGGTTAGCTTAAGCCTTTGAAATGTAAATTAAATGAACCAATTGTATGATGTTATGCTGAGATGGACAGTCATATAGACAGTGAGCTCTTCTTATTACAAAACCAGTATAGAGGAAAAGGATTATCTTCCTAAATCTCTGGGCAAAAATCAAACAAATTACCTTATAACATCTTTAATGATGTTTTAATTAACCTAACTGCTTTTGCCCTGGAACAGATCAGAAGCACTCACATAGTCGTTTACAGCTGTGATACATTAAGCTGCTTCTTAGCTATTTATTACCAACTTCAGCTATGTAGACAAGTCCAGACCCATATGGATATAAGATCTGCATGGTAGCATGCATGTTTTACATAAGCTGAGCTCTACATGAAAGGACAAACACACAATGCAGACACTGGCAGAATAAGCAGTTTTTGAGAATGGACAGGAGGGCGGACCAACTGAGAGTTTCAATGTGGTGAAGAAAAAGGTGGAGTTTATCATTCCTAAAGAGTATGATCTATTCAAATATTCAAATCATTAGAGGTTGCTTGCTGTGGTCGAGCAATAAGAAAAGTGCCAGGATAAATTTAACACATTTCAATGAATCCAGTAAAAAAAAAAAAAAAAAAATTTGTTACAAGAATTAAAATTGGATACGACTTTTTGGCTCAAGTAAACAAGAAGCCCAGATATAATGTTCTTATTCCAAGGCAACTTATGTTAGTTTACAACTTATCAACCTTTCACACTACAGTATTTAAAATGATGAGAGCAACACAGAACATGTGTTTTTATAGAAAGAGGTCATTATTCCAGGGAAGTATAAAACATAATGTGTACAGAGCATGTGTTTATTAAAAGCTTCTAGTTTTTAACTGTTTCACTGGTAAAAATTTACTGCAGAAAGAGGAGCTCTCCTAGCTAAAAGTGGTTTAAATTAAAGGGGAAATAAACACAAAGCATATCTGTGCAATATTTCCTGCCAATGCACTTACATTACTTCTAGCCTATTTCCCATTGGAGAATTAAGAGCTGAATGCATAGATCCTAATGAAAAGCTGTAACAAAAACTGTTTTAAAGCTTCTGGAACTCTGTAGAAGAATAATGATTTGTGAAGAAATATTCCCATATTTCCAATAAATATATGATGAAAACTGCTTTACAAAATGAAGAGGTTTTATATATATATATATGTATATACATATATAAAAAACAAACAAACAAAAACATTTATCATTTAAAAATTGATGTCTAGACCGAACAAAACCCAAGTGGATCAACTTTTCCAAATTAACCATCTCCAATGAATTAATGTTCGTTATTGATCTAGACACTGCCATCATCTTATCTTGTTACTCATATTTACTTACGAGTGCTTTGGGGATGATGGCTCTTTCTGCAGTCAACTCCCATTGGTAAAGCAGTTCTCATTCACTCTACAAAGCTAGACTGCTGTTATTGTTCATTCTCCATATTTATCACGATTAAATCATCTGTTTGCAACTTTGTTTTATTGCTACTACAAGCACCTCTGCAGGCTTTACAGCTCCCACTTGACTCCTTCTCAATGCACCATTTCTTGACTGCCATTTATATAGTAAAACTTTATTTTAACTTGGTTTAATCTCTCTACTCTTTCTGTTGTTTTTTGTTTTTGACCTCTGTTTCAGGCATCTCATCTTTGGTTAGTGAAATACAGCTTGCCTATTCTTTTTTGCAATTTTAAATTTCTGTTAAATACTTAAATCCTCTGTAAAGTCAAATCATATTTTTAATATACAACAGTATATACAATTAAAATTACATATAAAAATACATATAGTATTTCCACAGCTTAAACCATCTCATGGAACTGTAAACAAAGTTTTAAATCATATATTGCATCAGAAAACAGAAGCAATCTTCAGATCCTTCTTGTATAAGGATATGATTTTATTAATCAACTTAATATTGTATTTTTTTTTTTTTTTCCTGTGGAACACTACTAAAACCACAGTTCCCTTGCTGTTATTACCTAAGAAAGTTTAGCATTGTTTCCCTGCTACATAGACTTAAGATTTTGATTTTATATTGCCGTTTGGGTGCAACCATTTCTAAAAATCATTTACTTTCAATGTTATGTCAGAACAGTGTCAGCTACTAGAATCTCCAGCAAGCGAATACTCACTAGATAATAGTTTTACAATGCAAGATGTGTAAATACAGAAAAAAGAAGATTTGGGGAAAACTAATATTAATACTCCCCAATTACTTCTGAATGTATTTGTAACAATAGGCAGATCAATGACGAAGTGATGCCTGTTGTCTTTTTGCTCACTCTTGCAATGTCTGTATGCAAATCCTTAAAAAGAGTGACAAGAAAATCTGGGAAATTCAGTTAGTATTTTTTTCAGAAAATCAGAGAAATTTGACTTAAGAAACAGATGTGGATTCTATCTCTTGATGACTTTGGAAGCAAAAAACATTTATTTTTCAAGGGTAGTGCCTTTTTTAGAATCAAATTTTTAGCTTTCTCTTCCCTTGCCAGGGAAAAGTCCCACTTTTTAAGACTCTCTTCTCTTCTGTGTTAGGCAAACTAAACTGCCATTTCATTTCTGCTTATGCAGTATAGTTCTGCACTTTACCCTGCACACTAGAAAACTATTTGGCAGTAACATCATCGGGAAAAAAAAACACAACACTTTCACATGTGAGTTTTACACAAATGTATAAATATTCTGCTGAAAGGCTAACTCAGCTTTAATGGATCAAATAATGTATTATCTTTTTGACATATGTGCATTAGTGTTATTTTCCAAGCAAAATCATGTCTTTTGGCAATATGTTTTAATTATGAAATATCTGAAAATACATTAAATTGCATGTAGTAGTTCTTTTAACCATCTATTCAAAATATGTGATTTTGATATAAAAAATGAAGACGTTTTGTTTCAGCTACTTTTTTTTTTTTTTTTTTAAACCTGTGTTCACCTGTAAATTGCAGAGGCTGGATAAGATCCTGTGTCATAACTGACCCTCACTCTACCACGGTACAGCTCTACTGCTATATGATCTTTATCGCCTTTGTAGAGAAGGATCCCACTGTCTTCATCCGTGGCAATCTAATTAAAAGAAAGAAACACTTAGAAAGAACTAAAAATATTAAATCAAAATGCTGTAGTAAGTGAATTTCTGAATTTACCGCTATAGCCTATTACTTCACTGTAAAATTCTTCCTTCATTGACAACATGACAAAATTCTTTCTCTTCCAATCAATAAGCCCATCTACTTCAGTATGATAGAGTTATTTGCGTGTTCTTATATATTTTTAGCTCAAACTGTGAAAGGCTGTTTAAGTGAGCCAATACACTGTGGGTATTTTTTCACACTATGAAAGATCATTTACACAATTTTCCAGATCAGAATCTGCAACGGAAGCAATCTTACCTGCAGAGTGATATTGGTTTGGGGGCGTATCTTAGCTGAAGGAATTTGTAGATAGGATTCTTTGTTGACAAAATTTATACTGATCAGTTTTTCACATTTCTCACCCTGGTAGCCTGATAAACACTGGCAGATTGGTTCACTCTCTTTTATAATACACTGGGCTCCATTTTGGCATTCATAATTATCACAAGGACTGGTGCGAGGTAAAACCATTGGCGGCGAAAACTCACAAAACAAGCCACTAAATACAAATAGAAAAATCAGTATTTCGAAAAAATAAAATGTGACTTTTAGAAAGACATACATGTTTTTATTGTCTTCAGATCTTCCTCACCTGTATCCTTCCGGGCAAACACATGTATACCCATTAACTGCGTCAGTACACTGTGCTCCGTTTTTACATTTGTTGTCCTGGCAGTCATCAAAGTCAATATCACAATGTTCACCTACGTATCCAGGTGTGCAATCACATCTGTGAAACAGGAAAGCAAGTTGGATAACACAGTGCCTCTTAATAATAGTGTGATTATGACAAAGCTAAGGACCTACTGAATTATTTAAAACTTGAGGAAAAAAAAAACATTACTGTGACTTTGTATTTAAAAACTATGTAGCTTAATCATGTTATTATTTGGAGAATCAATCTACAATGCATGGAATCCAGGTTTCCAGTTATACATGCTTACTCATTATCTGACATTATATCGAATAATTTGTGTCTTAAAATCTAGAGAGCCCTCATGAATCATTTTGACAGTTCTTCTTGGAATTTATGAGTAATGCAGAAAGTTAAGGGATGTGGTAAGTGGCTGTGAACACTAAAAATAATCAATTATGCTTAGTTGCTGAAACTGAGAAAAATAATCCAAGGTTTCTGTTATACTGATGGATATTTCCTTTGTCAACTGAGCAAGTAGGATTGGGCCAATGATCCATTTATTCAGTTTATAGGTTATTCATAGTTTTTTTTCCACTAGAAGCTCAACCAGACCAATAGCTGCATGGTTAGTGAACTAATGGTAAGTCTCAAAACACACCCTATCCCTTCCCTGGGACCCAAATCCCCACTGGACTGGAAACTTCACATTATCAAAATAGTATGTAATTTTACTGTTGTTGTTGTTGTTGTTTTGACTATTATTTTATTTTTTGATTATTATTATTTTATTTTTTTTTTACTCATACAACTCTCATTGTTAACGCTAATGGCATTTCTGCAGGGAATTCTCATGTTAGATTGAATGAATGCTCAGAAGTCTGTGAAAAATGAATGGAAAAGATTACTAATTCATACATTCGCATGTTTTTCTTTTTATTAAGATGTATGTGATTGATTTCATTAGAGCTTGTGATTCCCTTCTTGAGGTTGTTTCTTCTTGTATCTAAGACTTGCTCTAAAGAGCCAAGACTCATTTCAAATAGCTGTGTAATGTTACATTAAGTACTTCAATAAAGTATGTCCCAATTTTTACTCAACAAATATGAATCAGAAAATGGAATGAAGAATATAAGGCACACTATTAAAAAGCTAAGTGAGATACATGCTTGAAGTTAATGCATGTGTTAGTTTCTGATTTAAAATCTCAGAAAATGAGATTTTAAAGATGGAAGATTAATGAACTGGGCAGTCAAGTATAACATACCAAACTAGGTTTACTGAAATGACATGAAGATAATAAACATAACACAGACAAATTTAAATCCAACAGGTTTTCTATTTTCCAGTTTAAAACTATCAACTTCATTTCATTTTCATATGAATATTTGATATATTTGAATATTTTTTGCCACATTTTAATAACACATTGTTTCATAAGTAGTAGGAATGATTATCATTCCTAGGTAAGCTGATTCTGGGACAAGAACATACTGTGCATAAAACATGTGCGAAAGCTGCAGGTTTCCTGAATTTATTAACCCAAAGCCTATTAAAAACACTTTAAAGTGTGTGTACTAATTAATTATAAGGATATGGTATAATTACAGATTAGTTTTCTTGGGAATTAACTTTATTTTATACCTTTCAGTGTGCCTTCGTAATAAACTCTTTCACAATTAATTCTCAGAAAGCAGTATAATAATTCCACTTCAGTTAAACATAATTATTTTCCTACTGGCTAAGCTACTACAAAGGTTTTGTATAGACAGTTACGTAGACTAACTGCTCTATATTTTGTTCCTCTTTAAATTCTGACTGAAATTAGAACTGTTAAGGATCTTTTAATTCAGAAAACATATTTAAGATAATAATGTAGATCTACGTGAAAATAAATGGGTCTATACTACCACAATATTTGATGATAGTTGAAACCAGTATTTTGAGAATAGAACGTACTTACAATAAAAGAAAAGAAGTCGAACAGGATAAATAAATAGAAATTTAGACTCAGATAGATTGTGACAATATTTTAAACTTACTTGTAACCTTTGGGTGTCAATATACACTTTGAGTCATGTTGGCAAGGATTCAGGTTTTGAGCACAGAAATCTAGTTTCTCCTCACAGAGCTCACCTGAAATGTAATGTATGTTGTCAACTCAGTGAAAACACCACAGTGACCTGAAAATAACTGTATTTTAAAAGTAACTGCTATGATTTTTTTTTTTGTTAACACTAAAAAAATACATACCTCATGATATAATGAATACATTTCACACAGAAATATTCAGATTTGTACTATAAGTAATGTATTCCCTGAAAAAACACCTGTTAATATTACTGTCTGACAATAAAATTCCAATTACCCAACAATGAAAACTTGCTTTCTACTTTTTCCTAATTGACAATCCAATATACCACAATTATGTGTTGTCATAATATGTCATAATATACCTGTTCTGTGAAAAGAAAAATAATTCCCTGCTGTTAGAAGCTTAACATGGGCTGGATAATCTATAAAATATTTTAATATGGTTAAAATAGGACCTCATTGCAACTTTTTGAAAAGTAAACACTTACAGGTATGTAAACAGATCAACTAATGTCTTGTTCCCTAACTAATCAGAAGATACCATGAATAGTGTCCTCACAAATTTTATCACTGGTTTGTAAAAGAAGTATAATTATTCTAGCATCCATAAGAAGAATATACGTATTTTAAACCCTATACCTGATGAATTTAGAGACTCGTAGATCTATTGGGACCTAAAACTATGGAAGGAGTAGGGTTGCTCCTTGTTATTTGTCAAGTGAGTAGAGAAATTGAACTGTGCACCAAAATGAGGAAGAAAAGAGCAGAAGATAGCAGATGTCTTCAGTGCTCAAGTCAAACTTCAATTCAGGAAGAACAATACTTAATATCCCTCAGTTTTACTCAGCTAAGTGTGGTGCTGGCCAGCAGTGTAGCTAGATCACAGCATGTTTAAGGCCGCCTGCCCCAACCCTCTGCTCAAGCACAGCCATCCAAAGCAGGCTACCCAGAACCATGTTCAGGCAACTTCTGAAGATCTCCAAAGAGGAGACTCCACAGCCTCTCTGGGCAACCTGTTCCAGGGCTCTGTCACCTGCGCAGCACAGAAGTGCTGCCTGATGTTTAGATAGAAACTCCCGTGTTCCAGTTTGTGCCCATTGCCTCTTGTCTGGACACTGGCCACCAATGAAAAGACCCTGAATGAGCAATCAATATCTGCTGGAAGGCAGCACAGTACTGAGGATGAGGACAACATCATCATGAGTACAGTGGGGGAAAGAAGAAAGGCAGACCATTTAGGGACACATCTTGGGTAGAATCACCAACAGGTGGATTGGAAAAAGGCAGAAAGGTACAGGATAATAACATCAAAATGGAGTTCTAGAGCAGGAATTTGAATTAAGGTACCTTCCAAAATACATATGCACGTATATGTGTATGAACAAGCTCCTCAGCTACTACTGTCATTAAGCAATAATGTTTCTGACATCTTAAAGTGCTTCTTGTCAAGTTCTCAGAGTGCTTAGCACAACACAGAAACTACTCTCTGTCTTACATGGGCTTTTCTGGCATTACAGAAGTACACGTAATAATAAACTGAAAGCAACAGTAGATAGTTAAATGTCTATTTGTCTTGCCTTTTTTTTTTTTTTTTCTGGGGTTGGGGTGTGTGTGGGGGGGCAGCTTCAACAGATCCTCCTTAGAAAGCTGTCATTTCCACAGCAAGCATACTTACATACCATTGTTTAAGACTACATACTATCATGACTACTCAAGACCTCACATATTATTTCCAGAACTTATTTCTTAGGATATGTAAAATTTATTTCAAACAGTAGAAAAACAAATAAAATTTAGAGTTGAGGAACAGTCCCCATTAGCAGCAATGTCAGAGAAAAAGGCAAAACTGAACAAGAGCCAAGATGGTTGTGCTGCATAAAAACACATCAGTAATATATATGTTAAGGTTTTATAATGCATGGAACCTCGCTATAACCTTGAACATGGATAAAAAAAGAAAAACAGCTAGAAAAGTGCATCACAGCCATCTGGTAGGGGAAAACAAAAACAAAAAACAAAAACAAAAGATCCAGACTGGCTCCACTGGTTCCACACAAAGATTAAAAAACAAACAACAAACCAAATATAGCACCTTACCAATTTGCAAGTAGAGCATTTTCCATACAAAACCAAATAAGCGTTGAATTAACACAAGACAATGGTGTTCAAGCACAGGCTATTTAACAGACCTCAGGAAAGCTGTCAATAACAATGTGATAGTCAATATATTTAGGAAACTGAATGAAGATCAAATAAAGGCCACTGAAGATGACTAATACACAGGATTTAAATTCTATCCTCAAAGCCTCTTCAAACTCTCTATGGACTTACTAGTCTTGAAGCGTGAAACTGTTATGGCTAGGTCAGTGCACAAAGAATCCTGAAATACCAGGGATTCTTAGCATCCCATGATATATCAAACAAAAACCAGATCCGCTTCTCTGTTCAAAGGGTTTTGTTTGAAGTAATTCTTCACATAGTCTTTAGTCAATTTGTAGAACTTGTTGCAATGGCTAAAAGCCATTTAAAGGCCGTCAACATTTCAGAGTGAGATATTGTTGAATATTGAATAGAGAATTCAGATTTTCAAGAACATGCAGAGGAACAAGCAAAAAGCACTTTTTTTTTTTTAACTTAGTTTATATGCATTCCTATGGATTAGAAATGTATATGTATGCATAAAGATATGTGCACACACACACACACATATATGACAACTCAATTACAAATAATAAAAAAGTATGTTTGTTCAGTACTTATAAGGCTAGGACAAAAAAACTTTCTAAACATTCCCAAGATTATTACTCCTAACAGTATACCACAGACCTTCCAATATGACACATTGAGCCTATCTTTCCAGCAGGGCTGTAGGTTTCCTGTCTCTGTAGGCACAATAAGAGGTCAGTGGAAAAAAAAATAATACTTTTTCAGAAGACGAATTAGGACTGGTGTTATAGAAGCAAGCAATCTACTGTCAACTTCACTGAATTGGCATTGATTTTGGTACAGAAGAGAAACTGGGCCGTGGCTTAGATTACTATAGACTTCTGAAGTTTCTTGAAGACTTCTAAGTGAGCAGTGTCTAAGCATGTCCATTTTTTTATTTTTTATCCAGGTACTTATAAAATAACATAATTTCTTAGAGTACACTGCATTTTAGTAGTCATGAGTTGATGGTGTCTTCAGAACTACACTGAAAGTTGAATTACCTCACAAAATGTTCAGGGATGCTTGAAAAGTCTTAATTCCCAAGTCATAGCTGGGAATCCTGCATATAGGCTGAGAGTAAAACTAGACATTTAGGATTTAAAAATGCTTACAGTTTTGAAAAGTATCCAATTCAAATTGTAAAATCAATGTTATACCACCAGACCTACTGCAGCCAAATGGTTTGAAAGTATCATCAGATGCTTTTGAAATTATGGTCAGATTTTGATTTGAGTAGTCTGTGGAAACTTTCCACAATATAAAGGAAGATTAAAAAAACAACACTTGTCTTGAAAAGACAGGGCTTTATGTGCTGTGATAGAGTAAAAGGAAGGAAAGTATCTCTGCATTTGGAAATTGTACATAGTGTGAAATAAATCAGAATCATATAATTGCAGAGAGCTTTCAATTAAACAGTTAGCAACCAGCCTAGGAAAGGAAACTGGAATCAACGAAAGGGCGTTGTAAACATGGTGTTCCATGCAGTGAAGATGTAGTGAAAGGAGAATGTTCAAAGCCCTATGAACAAAAAGGTCAATTTTACAGGAAGTACAAACTCTTTCATTATAAAGAAACAGTAGAATTCATGACAGACTTGCACACAGAATCAATAAAAAGAAAAAAAAATCGAAGATGGAATCCAAAGAATTTACATCAGATACTGAACTTCTCAATGAGAATATAAGAAGAACACCCTCCCCGCCCCCCCCCCCCCAAAAAAAAAAAAAAAAAAAAACCACTAGTTCTTAATTTGTACTGTTAACAGATTTATCTTCTGAGTGGAGCTTTTCCATAATGAAAACATAACTGTTTGAGGAAAAGTAAATAGAAAAAGTAAGTAGAAATACATGACACGGAATCTGAATCACTAAATAATAGCTTCCTCGTAAAGTAACATCTCTTTTAGCATATTGAATAACCAATGTGTTATTCAGAATTTAATTGAGACAATGGTGAAGGGGAGAAAATAATTTTGTTGAAATGAAAAGAGTGATGAAAGTGAAAAGCTCACTGAAGGAAATATCAGATTTATCTAGTTATGCTTCTTGACTTTACTGGAAGGAAATGTTAGAGAGTTCTCTGATTTTAAAAAACATGGAATGTTTTTAAAACCATTCTACAAAATAATGTAAAACAATTGTGAAAAAATGTCTCAGTTCAAGGAAGCTTACTACCAGTGTGTCTGTACCTTCTTTTACTCATCATATAACAATACTAAGGCTGTTGTAACTGAGCTTGGCTAAGTAACCATGTTTTTGAAGATGACAATGGGAACATTATTGTACACAGAAAAAAAAAAAAAGCAACAGACTAGTTTGTTTAAAAATAAGCAGTACATAAAGTGTCAAAAAATCAATGAAAAAGTTCCAAAATTTAATTAGAAACTGTTCTGTTTTCATGAGACATCTTAAAAGCTATGGAGTCTGGTTTCTGGTACGTAGTAGCACTAAAACCAGTGGAACTCTGTGTGATCGACATAGTCTGAATGAAGGCAACCCTCCAACATCAAAACTGGAATATTTGCTGAGATTTTACCACTAGATATAGATGATGTTTCAGATATAAACAGTCAGACAGCACTATTCAATATTCATAATGAGTTGTGTGCAACCCTTGATTACCTAACCAAAGATATAAGTTGCTAGATTCACAGGTCAGTTTTTGTTTCCTCTGTGTATATTAATACACTGTTATGATTTGATGACATTATAAATCATAGAAAAAAAAACCTTTGGATTTTCCAATATATAAAGACATATAGTACAACAAATGATAAAGAACAATGCAATGTTATGAAAAATGATTTACATCATTGCTATTTTGCTAATTGGACAATAAATTTAAAATATAGTTATATAAAGGAATGTGACCCAGTATATTTCTGAATGAAGAGAAGAGCGCTAAGACAAATGAACATGGGCTGCTGAATATTACAGCACATTGAAAATTACAGACAAGCTTACTGAAGAAACAAGCATAAAATCACCAGTGTATTAGCAAAACTGAGTATGATATTAGAATATAAATTAGAGAAATGATTCAAAAGAAAGAATGGTCAATTTTAATCATCATAATCATTTTTTTGCTAGAATACTTATTAATTGCTCCAAAACTAAAATACCAAATACATACTGCAGAATTATGGGTAATTACTAGTACAGCAGGATTTTCTATGTGTACATATTTATCTGTTCCAGCTTCTGAACTTGCCTGCCATAAATTGTGAGTTAACTTCTGCAGTCTGTTTTATGAGCTAGGTATTATAGTCGGAGTGTTTGATTTGGTGTCTCTATTAATTACTTCTGACTGAAATAGTCAACAGACTGTGGGAATGGTTAGGAAACTTTAGTGCTACTTAACAAAATATATACAGAAATTGCTGCATTTTTATGAAGTCTTGAATTTGACAAACAGTAGACAACAAAGTATTTAAAGTACTGAGCTTACTATTCACAAAAGACAAAAATATCTACTCTACAGGGGATAATGTAGCTTATTTTTTTTCACAGTTACAGAAGGAAGCAGTTTATAATATTTAATTTATATATTTTTTTGGAATTGGAAAATATTTTTGGAACTTAATTTTAAAGTAAAATTCTAAATGTGATTCATTGCTAGACTTTTCCCGTCTTTTACCATTGCTTACCTCTGTTCAGCTATGTCTCATGCTTGTAGATCTGCAAGATGGGGCTTATTTAGTTTAACATTTTAAATTATTTTGTATGTATGCTGTTTGGCAGAAAAAAAAAAAAAAAGTAACTTTAGGCAGATAAGCTTTAAGACACTTAAGGAAAACAGAACAATGGATCATTTGCTCCAGCAGGGGGATTGGACTAGACGATCTTTCAAGGTCCCTTACATTCCCTAGCATTCTGTGATTCTATGATCATAGACTAGAATCACTAATGGTAGTGATCAAACTAGTAGCAAGTGGCTTAGATTGCCAAGGATGTATACTCCCCCTTCATGGAAATGCAGCTAGAATACTTTAATATACTTCAAATGACTGTACTATTGTATATTACGAGCTTGACTACTAATCTTCATGAAAGAAAATCTTACAAGTGATGAAAAGCAAGGGTAGCAAAGGTATTGTTTTATTCTTAGAAGTTGTAACGTTAGTGTGTAATTCTTACAAGACTGAGGATTATGATCCTGATTTAATAAAATAATTAGAATTTTAATCAAGTTTTATATGGTATGATTTGCATTTGATTGCTTGCATGCTTAAACTTTAGGCAGGTACTTATTTGGTTACCAACTGAATTGTAAACTCCTTTATTGTAGCAGCTAGAAGGCCATGTAATGAAGTTTTGAAAGATATGAAGCTAGAATTTACATCTGTGTCTAGGGCTTGCCTAAACTGAGATGATTACTTAAAATTATCCTTTCTTCCTACAACTGTCACAATTCAAAAGATGTATGCCATGATAAAACTGACTGATCCTTCAAGCAAGTTATAGACCGATAATTGACTTTCATGTTCAGCTGGCAAGAAAATACAAGCATTTATCACACACATCTGCTTAACTTTGATGCTGAACTTAGTTCATATCCCTGGGTCTTTGATAATTTGTTTGTGAGAAATGTATTCTTGATAAAATCAGTAATTTTAACATGTTATAGTTCACACTTGTGTCATACATTTACAATGACTACAGTTCTGTTTAGGATTCATTGCCTTTCTACCTTTTATCACATTTTAAAGACATGCAAAATACCAGCAAGCCTAATTATACACAAATAACATCTGTTTCAACTTGAAATTGGGACTTGAGTCTTTCTACAGTCACATCTTCAGTTTACATTCCATTTAAAAAGCCATATTTTCATGGACATAGAAAATAAGCTTGGGTTTTTGTTTGTTTGTTTCATTTACAAAAGAAAATCCTAAAATTTTTCAGTTTACACTGCTGGAAATCAGTGACAAACCAAATTTTATCCATAAATCACTGATGCTGAACAAGTTATTGTAGTCTGCTTGGCTGATTTACTATTAAGCATACAAATATATTTGCACGGATAACAAAGAACTCAATTTTTATGTTTCTCTAAACTGAGCTTTCACTTTTTCTAGTTTTCCTAGTGTCAAATACTCTTTTTATAAAATCAAACAGTTTCATACTGGGACAGTAACAGAACACTATAGACATAAAAACTTAGGAAGTGACAAGGGGGAAAGAAAAATGGGGAGCTATCTTTTCTGTCCAAATAATAACAGTAAAAGGCAAATAGAGGAACATGTCTAAATTGAATACAACTTTAATCATGGAACACCTACAGTTGGAATTACTTTCTGGAAATGTCTGTTTCACTCTATCATTTGCAAAGGGTATTTAGACTCTGAATTTAAGTTGTAAGAATAATTCCCCAGATGTCTAAATTAATCAAAATTGATGGTATAATTGCAGACTTGCTCTACATGCCGTTTAGCGGTTAATGAAAAATATTTTTCATTACTAGTGAAATATTATATTGTTTTATAGACAGCACAACAGGTTTATCAAATTAACTTGATGGCAAATACACTACAAGATGACTTGACTCATTTGCTTTCAAAACTATAAAGCTAGTTGTAGAAATATAAATAACTATAAGTATATAAATATAACTTTATAAATATATTGTTACTGATTATGTTAGTTCTCAGATTGCATAGATCAGCTTGTACAGAAGTTGGTTTACCTCTGTTAGTGAAATAGGTGTTAGGCAGAAACTTTTAAAACTAAAAAGATCAGGAACATCCAAAGTTAGTGTCATAAATATTTCCACCATTACCTTTCCTGTACAATAGTCTGAGCTTAATGTGTTCATTTCAGATATTTTAGATATTTAGATACTTATGGCAAAAAAAAAAAAAAAAAGGTCACAGATATGATAAGCAAGGGGATTGCCATTTTATACTCCAGAAAAATGTCTAGTACCATCATCTAATGAAGAAATTACAGCAAAACAGTGCTATATAATACAGAATACATTAGAACGGAACCAAGGTATGTTTTAAAAATAATGAGACTAAAGATTTCAGAAGATCACCATGTAAACCTTTTTGTTAGTCCTATCAGGATGCACAAATTTCTAATATATCTGAAAAAAAAGACAGTGAAGGTAGTATTAAAGTACTCCTGCACAGTGATCTGTAGCTTAAACAAGATTCTTTTGACATGTATTCACAGCTAGATCAAGGTGCCTGATTTGAGGATTTGCAGTGAGCTTTCTAAATGATACCTATATACGATTCATTTGATCTTATTTAAGAACTGAAATCCATGCACCTTTAAGGAAAGGAAAGTGAAAAAACAAAGTAAGTGAAAATAGGCTTAAAAGACAACTGACCTTTTTCCACTTCATTCAGATTAGCAGCTTGCAGTGACAAAGACAGAAGAGACAAGAGACTTTTTACATTGTAATACAACAGCATAGCACATTAAGCTAATGCACAACTATAGCAGCAAGAGAGGTTGATTAGCAAAATGAAGCAAGCTTCAGAGTCTCACCTACAGCAGAGCAAAACAAACAGAAAAGGTAAGAAGTACATGCCACTGGTGGCATAGGAAAGGTTTTAGTTTTGGATCAGTTAGATCTGTGATCTAATGACTGATGGCAATGAGCAAGAGAAATGATCATCTGTAATCTATAGAATGTACATAAAATGACCTGATGTTTACTAGATTGAGTTTAAAATAAAGGAGATGATAATGTTTACAGAATAGCAGAGTTAAAGAGTGCAGGACATAGTGATGCATTTTAAATGTTTTATTTCTCAAGGTTTCATCAGACAGTCTGAATGTCTGATGATTGCATTTATTTCCTGTTACTTCACAGTTAGTCTGTGATCTTAAGAAAGCTCACAGTATCATGCAAATACCTTTCTTTGTCTTTCCACCTGTAATTGTGGAGGCAATTGTAAAACT
Organism: Cygnus olor; assembly: GCF_009769625.2. Classification (NCBI taxonomy): domain Eukaryota; kingdom Metazoa; phylum Chordata; class Aves; order Anseriformes; family Anatidae; genus Cygnus; species Cygnus olor. Next base: position 60,252,000 of record NC_049172.1, read on the forward strand.
TAACTGAGGCAGAGAAAAAATGGATTCCCGATTCTTAAGCAATAACATAAGCTAACAGGCTTTTATATATATATGTAATATATATAAATATATATATATTAAAATCAACAATGCTTAACTGAGAAGTGTCAATTTTCATCAGATTTTTAGAAAAGGCAGAAAGTGACTGTTTGGTTTTGCATTATAACATTCCCTATAACATTTTTTTTTTGTATTTTTTATATGTATTTCCAGAGGTGAGATTCCAGTAAGCCTTCTACATAAAATTAAAACTTTAAATAAGAATGATTTACAATTCATACCAACAGGTTCCAACTGACTTCTTTCTTATATTATGCTGTGTGAAATATAAAGCATGTTTGTAGATAACCATTCACTCAAAAAAAAATATTCTGGGCTGGTGCACTTCCACATCCAGTATATATGTTCTGTGACATCTTGAACATAAACAATTCAACGCATGGCCAATAAAATTAAAAGAGAACAGGACAAGTCTATGGTGGTATTTTTCTGTTATATACACTGTCCAAGCCTCCAGCACCTTACAGCCCAGGGACTTTCTGAGCTAGAGATAAGTACCTTTGTATTTAAAACTACATATATTTTTCAATCTGCTGAGTATATAGACAGTTTTCCTGATGGTTAGTTTATTTTTGCCCAGCTAGTACAGGAATTCATCAAGCGAAAAATACCTTCCATAAAAACAAAACAAAACAAAAAAACACACCACATTAACAATATGCAAATCTGATTTTAACCTGTTAGAACAGATACCAAGATCCAAATGCTTATAAAGTTCCTCATGAAAAATCACTGTATCTATACTTGGCAGGGATTTTGTTACTTATCTTTGAAATCAAGTTATTGGCCAGAGAAAAAAATATGTTATAAATAATTTGGTATCGCATATACACTAGAGGCAACTGTAAGATTATTTTGTATTCTGAACACTACCATTTCTAGATCCCAATGTGTCCAGACTATTGTCAGTTTAACTCTTAATGCTCCAAGTTATTTAATTACTATGCAAGATCAGGGATGACAGGTGTAAAGACCAGCTTGATGTTTTACATTTTCTCCTTACAACTCATCTGGATTAAAACTAACTTAAGATCTCACACCTTGTGTCTATCTTCAGATGCTTTGTAAGACAGTGTACTGTAGAATTCTGCACTGTATCCTGTGGAATGAAAAAAATGAAATTTTGCTACAACTTACGTCCAATTTATCTATGAAATGAGGCTCTGGTCTTGCATGTGTGTCTGTTTTTGGTAACGTGTTGAAATAATCTAATGAGATAGTGTAAAATCTCAACAGTTTTTGAGAACAGAACAGCTAAACTTACTGATTACCAATAGATTGTTTTGATTTATTTTTGAGCTGGTGAGAAGATTCTCACCTATTCACATGACTTACTGATTTCAGTAACAATTATGACTAGGCACCAAATCCATAAAAGCAAATCTGTTTTTCTAAAAGGATTACTGTTAGGAAACAAGAACACTTGCCATATAAACTCATAGCATTTTCCCTTTAGAATTAGGCACAAACTGTTCTACAGCAACAGCAGCCTCCTCAAAGAAAAGTAATCGCCACTTCCTCAGTGATGAGTCAAATTAAAAAATACACTTTATTTTATTTAAACTAAAAACAAAACTGCAATACAAACATCAAGTTAAATATCTTACCAATCCTTATGCTTCCCTTTTTGCTCTAACCATATACATACATATATATAGAAATGCTACAATTGAAGTTTCAATTGTAAATATAAAACATACATTTCAATTACCATACTACAGAAATACAAGAGGCGCACTTAATCAAAATTTTAGGGTAGCACACATAAACATGCCTTTGTATCCACTCCATGGATATTTAATGCAAAGCAGTCCTTCCCATGGGATATTGTGAATACAACAAGCTATTGGCCCTAGCAGTCCAAATGCACCTAGAGCGATGTCGAAAATGAAGAAACAGGTAACATGCAAAAAAACTGCGAAACTGCTGAGGAGAAATGGACGTGCAAATGAACTGTCTGCTATTTAATAAGTACATGAAACCTCCTAGCATGAAATCACCAAACAGGAAAACTCAGCTCGTGTGACTGGTTTGCTCTCTACCATCCTACACAGCAGAGTATCCGATCCTTTTTAAAGGAGATGGCAACTGAATCTCGGGAATCTGAAGCTTGACTCAGACATAGCTAAAATATTAATTATCTGAGAAATAACAAACATCTGCCACTACTTATTGAAGCAGTTACCTGTTATTTTTTTCTAAGGCTTGAATTGTCAGTTGCTTCTAGGTATTAAGGTAGCAGTACCTGGCAAATGAGTATGGTTAAGCAGAAGGTTATGTCTAATTTTCCAGATGTGGACCACCCAGTTGTTCTTATGTATCTTATTCTGTCGACTTAACCTTTTAACCTGTATTGCTTTAGGTATTGTGGCTCATTCTGCAGGAAGAAATTTCTTCCAAACATTTACTCAGAATAAGTACTGCACAAATACATATATTAGATTATGAAGTTGCATTTCTTTTACCGGTGTTCTGTCATTTTCACTATTGTGGGTTTCCAAGATTTAAATACTGACTTTAAATTTGAATGCCCTAAATCAATTGAGCAATCCTGTAGGTTGTAGAACTAATGATGGAAATACCTTGGATTAAAAAGGTGCTAATTTTGTTTACAATAAATAAAATTACTTCATGAGTTCACCTCTCCTCACAGTCATCCAAAGCTCAAATTTAGTGTTCCCTGAGGGCATTAAAAAGCTTATCTGACAGCCAAAATAGGATTAATTATAGTTACTATATAGGATGACTAGGTATATCTAATTCCTAGGTTATGGAGGATTTGACATTTCTTTGTCATGTATTTCAAATCATGGTTTTGTGAATTTAAGCTCTGCATTCTTCTAGTAGTCCACTAGCTGACAGAAAATAGATGTCTAGAAAAACTGAACAACATATCAACAGAAACAATAGATCCTAATTCTTGTTCTCCAGTGTTCCTGTTGTAACTGTTCTTCATTCTCACAGAGATTGTGAAAATAAGCAAGAGACCCTCTGTTTCAAAGAAAGAAAGGGTAATGCTTTGGCCTGGCTGCCAACTGATAGAAATGAACAATTTCACACACTCTAATAATGCTATTTTCTTGTGTGCTAGAGCAGAAAGCATCACAATCTGCATTAATCTTTCTACAGGAGGGCAGGACAGCATCTAGGGATGCCAAATCCAGTTTCCTACTGGCACAGATAGATCCTTTTTTGCCCTGGTAGCAGCTTGGACAATGTAAGACAAAAGAAGAATATTTTTCAGATTTCAACAACTAGAGGGATTCTTCACTGGACTGGTTGGTTTAGGTAAACAGATGTAAGGGACACATTTTGAAAGAACTTTTAAATATCAAAATGTTGTAATTTCAAAACAGAGGAATTAATGAATGGGTGTAAAGTCTACTTTTGACTACAAGCCTTACTGAAGAAAAATATTGAGGGAAACTTGACTTTAAACCAATTGTAGAATGACCACTAATTCATCTGCAAACTGAAAAACATGACTGTTTCTCTACTAGGAATTCTTGAATTACCTGTACTTGCTCTTTATACTCTTACCTGTATATTCAGGTGGACAGAGGCAAGTATAGTTATTAATTCCATCCACACAAGTAGAATTATTTTCGCAGTCATTGTCTTCACAGTCATCCACATTTATTTCGCAGTTTTCACCTTCAAATCCATCTGCGCAAGTGCACCTGTAACACAGAAAATAAAACCGACCACATGAACTTTTTAGCTGGGGAGACCAGACAAGAAATACTGTAATTAATAAGTACATTAATTCATAATCACTATCCCCTCTAAAGGAAAATGGATGATATAATACAAAAAAACATATAACAAACATTACCAAAATATTTTAACATTTTAAGTTACAGAAAAAGCAGCAACAATAACAATTTGTGCCTTTATTTTTAGTTAAAGGAGTTTAAATTTCATAACTGGGCACTCCTTTAGAAACACCTGTTATATTATAAAATGAGATTATATGTCTTTTATTTATTTTTGTTAATTTAAACACATGGAAAAGACTGTGGAATCAGGGATTAGTATGTAGTACTACTATTCTACTATCATTCAATTAAATGCACCATCATAAAGCTCTGTTTAAAGTTCCAAGTACAATACATGTATTAATATAAAAACAAAGACTATATAAGCTCTTCAAAGCTGTAACTTTTATTTTGCTTTTACATATGTTTATGCAAAGCAAATATATAAAAAGGTAGTAAATGTAAAAGGTCACTCAAATATGACCATAAATGCATTTACATGCAATTTGCAGTATCTATAACTCCTGCAACTTTGATTATAAGATTGCTTTAATTTTCAAAATATGTAGTGTTTAAACAAATAAATTAAAAAAGTCAAATTCTGAGATGTGATTATGTCACTTTAAATTCTAGAGGCATAATATTGAGATGTATATGCTTAATTTTTAATAGAAAACTAATTTTGGGGCAGAATTTATGATAAAAAATGAGAATAATGTCTTAACGAATTGCAGGATAATGAATTGTTTCTTTCTGAAGTGTCATTTTTAACAAGCTTGAGGTGTAGGTTATTAAATGACTAATAATTTCACAGAAGAATGCTAAAGAACTTTATTTCATAATTCATGAAGTACATCTGGAGTAATTGTACTGTGTGATTAAATAACTCAAGATTAAAAATGCTCACAGCATGTTTATCTGCTGGCATAGTGAGTTTCAAATGAATCATTAATTTTCTGTTTCACTGGGATTTACATTTTATCATTTACATGCTGTCTGTTGAAGTAATACACACAACAACAGATGAATTGTGAGATTTTTTCAGCAGGGATCTAGACAGCTATTAATTAGCATAATGGAGTCAATACTATGTTGTCTTGACCTGATAAGCCTCAACTAATCACAATCATTTGTTGTTGTTTTCAACACTGTCAGAGCTTTAGAAGCTTTCCATGGACAGTAACATGTTCTGAAAACTTGAGAAGCACTGAAAACCTGACTTTGTGGTGCAATTACCAACAAAGAGAACCCAAAGATTAACACCAAAGTTATTTCATATATTATAAGAGTCAATAGATTTCCGTTCTGATATTACAATTAAAAACAACTTACCAAAACCCATCTTTTTCTCCTTCTTTCAGATGACAAGTTCCACCATGGTTGCATGGGTTACTGATGCAGGCATGAATAGGAATATCACAATCTTGACCCTATGCAGGGATCAAGGACATCATTTAAAAAAATACAGACTCTAGTGGAGTAAATTAAAACTCCTTGTAAATGTTAAAAGGGAGAGGCTTACATTTCAGTAATATTTTTTTCTTCTTCATTCATTACCTACCTTGAAACCATATGGGCAAGTACATCTATAGAAGTCAACTGGATCATTGTTGCAGGTTCCATCATTTTTACATGGATTCGATAAGCAGGGGTTACATTTTGCGAGAATATTAACATCCACGGGCCCTTAAAAATACAGATGTGATAGTCATAAACGAACTAACACTGATTTATACTTAACAGGATATATTTGCACATTGCTCTAATTTTAAAAACAATGTTTGTATTTTAGACTCTGGTATTTCTACATGAATTGAATGCTTGACTGCCCGTAATTCCTCTAATGTGCCCAAATACATTTGGGGCTTAATTTTTTTGGTTTGATTTTTAATTATCATGTTAAAAAAAGTAAAAAACTGACCCAAAAATGATTCCTATATCCCCATTATCTGAAATCTGCACAGTTTTGATCCATGATAATTACCTTTCCTTTTTATTTAATGAAGAATACAATTTCAGCTTTTGTCTCTTTAGGGGTAGAACTTGCCTATGAGAAAAAGAGCTATACAGTTTCTAACCCCTCCCTTGGTGGTATTACTGAGAACACAATTTTTAATGTTTTTTTTGTTTGTTTGTTTTAATTTTTTTGTTTTCAGGATCACATAGGACTGAGGGCAAAAATGAACTGGCAGAATTACCTGTAAATTGGTTGAATGTCTTGAACTATAATGTTATAAACTGTATTGTCCAAGCTATCTCAACATAAGTAGGTCTATATTGCAGCTTGCTCTGTTATGGAGTCAGCTACAGTTCTGTACATTGCTGCATTAGTTGAGCCCCAAAATAGCACAGACTATACCATGAATATATGTGCAAATAAGGGCTGCCATCAATGCCTGTGGTCATGTTTCTTATATTAATGATTATAACAACAGAATTTAGAGATGAATAATGACAAAATCTAAAGTTTCACAAGCCAGACAGAGCTGTGACTGAGATCTTTAGAGTACATAAATCTTATCCCTATAACATAAATATTTATTAGACATTTATTTATTTTTCATTGCTTTACAATTGTAATAGTTTTTTTTTTTTTTTTTTTCCACATTGAGTTTTCAAATTAAAAACCATCGATTATTGTTTTGGTGTTGTTTTTGTTTTTTTGTTTTGTCAGACAACCAAAGAAATTACTAGTTATTTGTTTAAATTTAGAAATCACCTGCTTATAATAATGCTTCATTTTCTTATGCTTTATGAAAATTGAAAGATTGATTACTGTAAAAGAAAACAGGGTTGAATTGGCCAAATGCCTATTAAGAGAATGAACACACATTCTCTACTACTTCCGGCTTTATTGCCTGATGACATTATTGCCTCCAGCTTATTTTCGTATTTAACCAACGGAAAAAAATCTATACTTATCTACAGATAATTTGTAAATTTTAAAGAATAACCAGTGATTTCTCCAGTGACAACACACACACACAGACACACAAACACACACACAAAAAAAGACTTCTCAGACCTACTGGGGGTGGAACTGCCTGATTGCTCTCATCAAAATGAGCCAGACTGCAATGTTTTTCAAACCAACAGTGCACTTTTACTGAGGTATGGTGGGTTTTGTTTTGTTTTGTCTTTACTCAGATGTCTTAACTTTCTTATTTTTTCTTTGGAAATTAAACTCAGATAAGTCATTGAAAAGGAGCTGGCATGGAAGGAAGCCATATGATTATAAAGATAGAGTAGGGATGCTGGGAATAGGCTGAAAAATTTTTCTTTTTATCTGCAGTTGCTGGTATCCTTCTGTGTCACAGTTTGCAAGCAAATGCAAGGAGATGAACACGGTAATTTGTGACAATTGCCAAAGTCACCATCTGTATGGATCATTGACTATTCTTGTCTTCATTACCTTATTTTGAAAGAAAAATCTATAGTTGATTATAGCTTGTTAAAGCAGCAAACAGTAAAGGTAGGTGAGTTGAAACAAACACCATAGAATTAACATACAGAAAGTCTTGCCTATTTACTGTAGACTATTTCTGGTTATTGATAGATTGTATTAAAATGTTCTGTGAAAAATATATGGAGTGAGAAGCACATACATAAAAGAAGATAAATTGTAACACTGTTCTGTAGCCTTACAGTCTCTGCTTCCTTGTCTCAACTGATTAGGCTGAACATGATGGCCTCATTTCTACTTCTTATGAAATAAACTGACAATTATTTGGCATGAATTAAAAAAATATTCAGTAACTGAGGTTATTTTCCTATATGGATTAGCAATCTAAATTTCACTTCTGAAAAAGAGCCAGCAAATGGGAACATGATTCCCAGCAAGATAGTAAACAACACTGATCTGATTTTGTGCCATAAGCATTTATTTCAAATTACTAAGTATGGAGGATCCAATGAAAATGAACATCAATTTGATTCATCATTTTTCAGCTATAAGATCAAAAAAAAAGTTTTAGATTTTTTTTTACTTAAGTCTAATGAAAAGGAAGTTCTGGAACCTATTCTCATTTTCACTATATCATTCCTTCCCTTATCTGCTTGCATGTGTTAAAAGACCTGTATATGAAAAGAAAATATTCTGTATGAAATAGAATACCCTATTGTTTAACTTTTAACACTGCAGACATATATATATCCTTGAATAAGCTATAACTGAAAAAAAAAATCTTAAAAGCAAAATAAACACTGTTCTTTCATAAAGAGTGAAAAATTAAATGCATATTATTTTATTGGTAAATATAAACACACACACTCGTTTATTTGTCTAATATTTTTGAAGAAAAGCATAATATAAATTCTTCCAAGACCAGTTTCTAGACAAACCTTTGCAAGAAAAACTTGAAATCCTGACTTTTTATGACTCGGGAGCTCCTATTTGCTCTTGTATATGGCCTCAAAATCAGTATCTGCAGAGTCACTCATATCAAAACTGCTTTCACTGATTTCAGTACAATGCAGTGGCAATGATCATTTGCAATTGCGTTTTTCAGACCCTGAATCTAGGCTTTTAAAATAACAAACCTTTTCATATAACTATGTTAAATGATATATCATGAAGAGTCAGTTCTAAATTCATCAAACGGAGAAACAAACAGTAAACATGCATGTCTTAGGAAAGAAGTCTGTCTGAGGTTCACAAAAGGAAGGTCAGAAGGTTTGTTCTTAAACATATCACCCATTCCATCACTTACAACCTTACCTGGTATCAGAAAACCACAAGGCCCTGGAATCTCTAGAAGCAGGGCATGGATGGTAAAGGAGTAAAAGATTGAGAATCTGTTAGAGGCCACATAAAAAAAAAAGGGGGAAAAAAAAAGGCAAAAGAAAAAAAAAGCCCATAAACCTAGAAAAAACAGCTGCAAGAAGAAAACACTAAGATGGTTCCTGGAGGAAAATAATTCATAAAGTTAAGAGTAAGGTCCATTTTTATGGAATTTTATAACTGAGACTTCATTTTAAAATGCTCATTTTCACAGGAAACTATTTTTATGTGATTCAAATTCAAGCACCAGTTTCAGTTTGAACTGAATCCAGAGGTACTGATAGGAGGGAATTACACATTTTGCCTGTTAGTCTGTACGCAATAGCAGAAAATAAACAGATATGTATCTGTAAAAAAAAGTCAACTATTTCTTAATAGGAATATAGCATCTTTCTAATTCCTATTCCTACCCTCTGTCAAGGGTAGAGATGCCTTGCAGAGAGAGATCTTTACAAATTAGAGGGCTGGGCAATCACCAACTATATGAAGTTTAACAAGAGTAAGTGCTGGATTCTGCACCTGAGAAGGGGTAAACCTGGCTATACATACAAACTGAGGGATGAGAGGCTTGAGAGCAGCCTCACAGAAAGGGAACTGGGGATTTTGGTTAATAGCAAGTTGAATATGAGTCAACAGTATGTCCTGGCAGCCAGAAGGGCCAACCGTATCCTGGGGTGGATCAGACATGGCATTGCTAGCTGGTCGAGGGAAGGGATTGTCCTGCTCTGCTCTGGTGTGGGCTCACCTCAAATACTGTGTGCAGTTTGGGGCACCACAATATAAGAAAGACTAGCAGTGTGTCCAAAGGAGGGCTACAAAGATGAAGGGTCTAGAGGGGAAGATGTATAAGGAGTGGCTGAGGTCCCTTGGTTTGTTCAGCCCAGAGCAGAGCAGGCTGAGGGGAGGCCTCATGGCAGCCTGCAGCTCCCTCACGAGGGGAGCGGAGGGGAAGGTGCTGAGCTCTGCTCTCTGGGGACAGCGACAGAACCCGAGGGAACGGCATGGAGCTGGGACAGGGGAGGGTCAGGCTGGGTGTCAGGAAAAGGTTCTTCACCCAGAGGGTGGTTGGGCACTGGGACAGGCTCCCCAGGGCACTGGTCACAGCACCGAGCCTGCCAGAGTTCAAGAAGCATTTGGACAACACTGTCAGACATCTGGTCTGATTTTTGGGTGGTCCTGTGTGGAGCCAGGAGTTCGACTTGATGATCCTTGTGGGTCCCTTCCATCTCAGGAGATTCTATGATTCTAAGCAAAAGAAAAAATTACTTATCTTTGGATAACAGACATATAATTGTCTTATAGGGCCATCTTGTCATTGAAAAGCTGCTGAGTGGCAATCTGTAATTATGACATCTTCACAGAAGAACAGTGGCAGTAAAATTATTTCTCTCAAAGGTACCCATAGTACCAGATTTCTATTCCTGGAAGTGAAAGAAATACAATACTTTCCCTGCATAATAATACAAAGGATATTTTCTGATGGGCAAGAGGAAGTAAGATGTACTATTTGGAATGTCTGACAGAAAAATAATAACGATTGTAGGAAGGGGTGACTCATTTTTTAAAAATGACAGAGTTAGAAAATAACCAAAAAAAGTCCTTCATTTCACTTATATACCTACAACAATGTGTAATAAAAGCATAACTGCAATAATATTCTTCTGTGGATGCTTGTAGAGAAAACGATCAGATTGGCCACCAAATGTTCTATCTAAAATTAGACTAATGAACTTTGCAAAAGATGAGTGTCCTATGCAATTAACACAGGTATGACCTCAAAGAAATACTATTGAAAAATTCTAAGAAGAATTTGGAAGGATAATTAATTGGCATCACATACAAAATAATGGGTTGGATTTCCAGTGTTTTTTGATTACAAAAACATTTTTTCACAGAAAGCCTAATGAGAGAAGAATGAACAGAATGAATAGAACATTGTAAGGAACAACTTGGGATGAGAGCTAACTCTGGTGAAGTCCCAAAGCTTTTTTAAGGAAGAATTTACACCTTTGATAATGTATTAACAGATGAATGCGTAAAAATAGCTTGAAGACTACCTATACTCTGAGAATAAGTTACTTCTACAAAAAATAAGATCATATTTATCTGATGCCTCAAAAATAACTATAAACTTAGTGACAACTTACAAGTATAAGCCTGAGTCTGAAAAATGAAGCTACAGCAGAAGCTATGCTTCCAAAATACTTAAAAGGAGAGAAATGGAGAGAATTGAGGAAGATTAAACAGCAAAACAAACTAAGTCTACTCTCACATATGAATCAAAAAGATACTGTTCTAAGACAAAAGATACTAAGGTTCAGAAAAAGAACCTGAGAATTAAACAGAAATATTGTAAGTTGTCATAAAAGTGCCAATAACATTGGTACCAACACAGAGATAAATACTTGTTTCAACCCCCAAGAAACCTACCTATATAATAACATCTAGAATGAGACTTCTACAGGTAATCACATCTTTTATCTATTCTGTGTATTTTAGGCTTTCTTCTGAAACATCAAAGAAAACAGCATTCTGGGCATATTGATGCAATTACATACCACTGAGATAATGCAGACTGCTAGGATTACAGTTGTATTTACAGTTTTTACTGTAAACAGTCTGAAGGGAAAGGACATTCTTTAGTTAAGAGAAGTGTAGATGTTTAAATTTTAGTTCATTAGTGAGACAGTACCAGCTACCTATTTACATCTATATATTGATGAGTATTACACTGCAAATCAGACTTTTCTCCATCTCTTGATTGAAAAACAAACAAACAAACAAACAAAAACAAACAAAAAAGCAAACAAAACAAAATGTCATAGAAGTTTTTAAAATAAATACAATTCCTGAAAGGAACCAACAGCTAGATCCCTAAGTATGAGGAGAAATGATGACAAGAGTGAAGACACTGTAATAAATGCACAGTTGTAAATAAATATAAAAAATAAATGTATTATAAATGTAAATAACAAATAAACAATCACCAACAGTACCTTGGCAAGTAAATTTTTTAGATGGAGTTGTGAGTAGAAGTTTATCTGCCATTTCTCCAGGGCCAGCACAACGCGCAATACCAGGTTCTTTATATTCTGATTTTACCCAGTCAGACAGCCACTGCATGTTACAATCACAATAAAGAGGATTTGCTCCAATAGCCCTATGGAAAACAGATAAACAAAAAGGGAATAAAGTTTTAAATGTTTGTTTTTAGAAAGAGAACCCAGAAAACTGAGGTTGGCAAAAATCTCAAACCACAAACCACACCTCCCCTCCAGCAAACTGACCTTAAGTGTAAGTGCATGAAGTGTCTACATTTAGGTTTTAAATCAAGAAGTAAGTTTTAACAATAAACTTGGTAAAAAAACTAGCCATTCTTACCTGCATTTCCATAAACTTAACTCTGTGTCACTTTTGGTATGTAATGGGCAATATCAACTGCATCATCAGAATGAAACTGATACTGGGAAATTAAGTTAGGAAGAATAAAATATTTCTTCCAAAGCAGCCCCACAAAGTTCCACCCAGATATTTTTCCTTTTCAGTTTATGGCTCCCAGGCTGGTACAAACCATCTGTTTCTAAGCTTCCAAATTTGATTTAATTATTTCCTCTTTCAAGATCTCCCACTGAATTCACAACTATGTGCAGAATTCTGTAAGAGATCTCTGCTGTATACATAAATAAAACTACACTACCCGTTACATAAGAGCTGCCCTGTTGTGAAATTAAATCCTTTTCTTTAAATAAATTTGATTGTTTTTTTTAATTAAAAAACAATTTAGCTAGAGATTTTGGGGATTAATTACTGTAAAGGTTTTTAAGCCTCTGTTTTGTTTTCCTATAAAGACATACCCATACTCATTTCAATAAAATAATTATAGAGCTTCTTTCAGATTGTTCCACAACTTTGGATAAGGGGATCTTCAAGAAAGGGAATAAAATCATTGGCAAGCAAAAGCAAAGGTGGTAGAAACTACTACAGACACACTCTTTTCTGCCACACTAAGCCCTCTTAATTATTGTTACAGGCTTCCAGATGAACAGAAGAAATTGTATACACACACACATATACACGTTCATTCAGGCTTTAGTCAGAGCATTAACAAAAAATCAGACCTGGTAATATGGTCGTGTAATAGTAAACTTCCCATGTAAAGAGAAATACCTACAATTTGTCCAGGCCATATTCACAAGAATGAATGTCAGCCTGATGTCAGTGTGAACTGAGCAGTTGGCTCTGCTAAAATCAGAATGTTAGCAAGGATAATTGGTAATGTTAAGAAAAAAATAACAGCAAAGACAATCAAATCTATGTAAGCTTTACTGATTTTAATGTAGATGAGGTAGTCTAATAGTAGCATTTGAATTACTGATCAATGAATTAAAGCTTGACTGGGCTCATCAAATTTCTGAGAAATGGCAAATTAAATGTAAAAGTCCAATATTGAATTAGAAGCAGATTTTTTTATTATTATTATTATTTTTTTTAACAACCACAGCTATCCAGAAACATCAAAAATGGGTACATTTAAAGGCACTAGTCAGCTTACTCCTTAAATGAAAGAAAAGATTTAATAAATACACATAAACACAGTGAGGTTTATAGGTAGGTAACTTGCTCTAATCTAAGTTTCCATTGAAAATTAAGGACAGAAATAGTGCTTCAGATGATATTCTGAAATCAGATTCCATGCATTTAACGTCAAGAAACACCAGCACAGAAACATAGAATAATTTAGGCTGGAAGGGTTCTTTGGAGGTCATCTAGTCCCACCTCCTGAACAAAGTGGGGCTTACTTCAAAGTCAGAGCAGGGCTGCTCAGGGCTGTGTCCTGCTGAGTTCTGAAAATCTCCAGGGAGGGAGATTCTGCTGTTTCTCCAGGCAACCTGTTCCAAAGCTAAACTACCCTCAAGGTGAAAAATTTTTCATTATGTCAATGAAACTTCCCTTATTGTGGCTTGTGCCTGTTGACTCTCATCTTTCACTTTGCAACCTCTGAGAAAAATCTGTCTGTCATTGCTATAATTCCCTTAAAGGCTTAAAAACTGCTGTTAGGTCCCTCCTTGGCATCTCCTTCTCCAGGCTAAATAAAACCAGTTCCTTTACCTTCTCACAACTAACAGCACCCTCCCCACCTTGCCTACTTCTATCCTGGACTTGCTCTGTTTCATACACATCTACTTTGTACTGGAGAAACTGAACACATATTCCAGATGTGTCCTTACTAGGGCCAAGCAGAAGTGAGCAACCACTCTCCTCAGTCACCTTGCTCCTCGCTTACTAATTCAGCAGAGATCATCTTCAGCCTTCGTTGCCATAAGGGCACATGCCTGACATTCAATTTGCTGCCCAGCAGAAGGTCCAGGATTTTTCTGCTGAGCTGCTAGCTTTCTGTTCTGTCCCCAGCCTCTGCTAGGGTTGTTCCAGAGCAGGCCTTTGCATTTGTCTTTGTTCAACTGTATGAAATTTGCTAAACAACATAAAATCATTTATGTTTATCATTTGAATACTCACAGATGTGATAGTGCTGAGAGATCATTAAAAGCTCCTTCAGGAACAACAGAAATGTCATTGCCATGTAAAGACCTTAACAAGAAAATAAACAAAATATATATATATATAAATCTCAGCAAATTAATTTCAGAAATTTCAGCTTTTGTAAAAAGTTTACATCTTTTCATATTTTTCAGTTCCTCTGTGTTTCCAGCCTTGTTTACCTGAGCTTTAATCAGCAGCCTACTCATCACTTGATTTTTTTCCTTATATTTTCATTTGATATGATTTATTTTTTTTAATTCAAAGAATAAAGGTCAGTCAAAGGTGTCTGCAAAGTACTTACTGGATTTAGGTATGGCCGAGGTCTTATTTCTGACTTTTTTAGCAGTTCCCTGAAATTCCTGCTAATTTGGTTCATGCATTTTTTATCTTCCATCAATGCACAGAAAATACAGATATTGACTGTTCATGAATATAATTACTAAGGTTGATAGAAAAGGTTTTTAATAAGGTTTTAAATAAATGTTTTAAATAAGGTTTTAATAAATGTTTTTAATAAGGTTTTTACTATTTAATAGTAAAAACCTTATTACGTGTCAATACCGTCTCCTGTAGCAAACCTCCATGGAAATGTGTCCTGTTATTTAAATTCATTCATTTACATGTATATCTAGCACATACAGAATTATTAAGACTTGATCCACATTTACTTAAAAAAACAGACTGAGTTTATGTAAACACACTTAAATAATGCCATTCGTGAGACATTTGAGTCATTTAATCCAACTAAGCTATTCAATGAAGCTACTCAAATGAAGACAAAAATTACAGATTCAACTGGGGACTTTTGAGACAGAATTTCTGCAGAATTTTTTTTGTTGTTTGTTTGTTTTGTAACAAAAAGAAGGTGTAAACTAGAATGACCATTTTTTAATTTTCCTTTGTCACATTTTGCTGCTTCTCCCACTGCCCTTTCAACTATGGTCTTTCTAGTGCTAAAGTGGAATGTTTTCTTGGAATCAAAATATCTTTTATTGGTTTTGAATAGTTGATCCTGATGGAAATACTCTCATATTAAACGAAACAATAAAGACAGATATCTATTGTTGGAATAAAAATCTTAAAAATACAGCTGCAAAAATACTTATATATATGAAAATTTATGTATGACATTTTTGTTAGACTTTAATTCTTATAACAAGCAAGAATATAACTCACAAAAGAGATACAGTCATGATTAAAAAGCAGAAAAATAAAGTGTAGGGGTTTGTGTATACATGTTGTCCAGGGTCGTATTATATGTTGTGCAGAATTTTGTAGTATACTTTCCCAGAATGAAAACACTAAAGAGTTTCAAGACTATGTAATTATCACTTCTCAAATACTTGATAGATTTTAAAATCCAGTAATTTCACACAGATTTGCTATCTGCTATATGCAAATAAAAATTCTGGAAAATGACAATGGTTAAAAAATAATACTTACAACAACCTAAGTGATTTCAACCCATCAAAAGTCCGTGCAGGGATACATCTCAGGCGATTGTAACTAAGAATTCTGAAAATATACAAAATCCTGTCAGCAGGTAAATCAGGCATTCAGTAAACAGAATGCAGAGCAAGGCCATAACAGCTTTTGCACACATAGGTCGTTAGGAAACAAGTTATTTTACAGCCTCCACAACAAGCAAGCTTTAATATCAACAAAATGCCCCTTCTTTCCGAGACAAATAAAACTGTAATGCTTCCAAAGTGTCATTGTTACATGTTTAAACTTACAAGGTGAGCAGCTGAGTCATGTTGCTGAAGCTCTGATTAGAAAGAGTGCTGATTCTGTTGTTACTTAAATCTCTATAAAAAATAAATTCAGAAATTCAGACCTTAAAATGACTGCCCAAGTCCTGAAACACTGGAAGTTAAACTGACAGACACATTACTTTTATTAGTAGAAGTAGTATCATAATTGGTATCAATATTTAAAGCAGCAAACATTTTTATTTTCACATGCCATATACAAGCCCAGCAAGTGTTTAGCTTGATCAATGAAGAGCATTTTCATTTCAACACAGATGAAAGAGCAGCGTGATGCATTCTTTTACAACAGCAATGTCCATCATGCTACTGAGTTAATAATGCAATCCTACATGAACCCAAGTATAGAAATAAAAGTGATGTTTTAAAGTTGAAATCATTTTAGTCATATCCTTAATGACACCTGAGTAAGTATCATATAGTAATCTACTTAACACTTACAGGCTGAACACATCAAAGCCCAGAGCTATTATTATAAAGAACACTATCTAAGATTTATAGCCTTAACATCTTTCTTGTTCAATATTCTAATGAATAAAATCTCAAGTGTAAGTATGATGGAAGCTGGAGTGGTATGCTGGCAGCTTCAAAGATGGTAGCTTCAAAGAAGATTTGAAAAAGCTGTACTAAATTTAAATAATGCCTGTTCTTTAATCTCATATTGTACTTTAGTTTTCATTTTATGCTGGTTATTTCACTGCTGTTTACCGTATTTTGTGGTGAAATTTAATTCTAAATCTGTTTAAGCATTTGTTTCTGATGGGACCTTGGTATTTTAACTTAGAGTACTGTTGAATAGCAGTGTAGTATACATATTTCTCCACTTGAAATTTCATGAAAGCATGTAAGACAATTGACTCATAATAATAAACATACTAAACCATATATAACAGTGCAATCTATTCACATGAGAAAAAAGAAATAAAAATTTTCCATATTAGTTGGAACTCAAAAGACTCATATGTGATTCCAAGTTCAGCCACAGAACTATGCATAGCGTTTTTGTTTTCGAAACACAGCCGAGGAACATTCTCAAATTCCAAACAGCAGTATGAGGATACATTCAGAAGAGATGACAATAATGTACCCCCACAAGTCTGGTATGAAGAGACTGTTAATACTCATCTTCTTTGTATTTTATTTACTGTTCAATTTATCAATTATTGTACTACAGCTGTCTGGTAAATAGTTTATGTGTATTTTCTGATTAAGAGCTAGTTATCCGATTTCTGACTACGTTTGTCAAAAACAGAAAAGGAGTAGGTACAATCTCTGTGATGGAAGCCCTGTCACTATTATTCTAATTAATTTAATCTCCAGTCACATTTCCAGCCTCCGCTGACATTATTACTGCATGCAGTCCAATCTATGTTTGCTTCTTGTATGTACCGAGATTCTGAAGTTTATATTTTATGTGTGCTTCAAGTTAGATCTTGCATAACTTCCCTGAATAACTCACAGAGACTTCCTAGGCCTACACTGTATACATTTGAGAATATTGCACGTTTCTCTCTCTCTCTTTTTTTTTTTTCTTTCTTTTTTTTTTTTTCCTGATGCTATTGGCAAAATATGAAAGTTTTGGAAGAATCTCTTTTCTAAATTCGTGACCATGACCACTTTTGTCTAGCATGAGGTAAATAAAGGAAATCAAGACCTTGTTTTTAAATGCCAAACTACTTTCAATTTTAGCATCAAAGCTCTAAAAACAGTCAAAAAGAAATTTAAGGAATTTTCTTACTCCCTACTTTTGTTACTTTTTTTCTGATTATACTGAAACCACAAGTGATTTCAGAATGTTATGCAGTTCAACCTCAGCTGGTATAAATTTTATGGTGCTAACAAAGGAATTACAGACATTTACATTGACAGTCTTCCTGTTTCTCCCACTTTGCTATTCTAAGGTGTGGAAATCATATTCAAATCTTTCATGAAGTGGATGAAATAAATTTTGGAGCAGGTAGTGATTTGCCTCAAATCACAGAGTGAGTCAGCAATAGTAAGGAGCTCTAGACAAGCTCTCTTCTTCAGTCATTAAACCATATATTATCGGAGAAACAGAAGGGGTTATATTCAAGTGTTACAACCATAGCATGTGCTATTCCTACATGAATACCACTGAATCTTTCTTTTATAAATAAAATAATTTCAGTGCCTTTATGGAGCTGCATAACAGAATACTGTATTACCTTAACACATTTTGTAAGATATTACATCTCTTTCCAGGTTAACTACTTACTTACTCTGTGGTGTAATCACTGCAATGAAATAGCCCAGCTTATAAAATGTGACCAAGTATGTCACATGTAGGATGTGATCCCATCACAAAATGTGTTTGGGCATTATATTTACTAAAATACAAAATATATTTCATGTTTTTTTCTTACAACTAAAAACATATATGATGAAGTAGGGGATTTTTTGTTTTTGTTTCCATACCGGTAGAAAAGGATGATATAAAACTACTTACATAAGTGTTAAATGCTTGTAGTTGGAAAGCTCTTTTGGAACAAGGGTAAACTGATTTCCATCCAAATAACTAAAATAGAAAAATAAAATATAGAGGTGTTTTGTTTTTTTCATTACAACAGTAGCATCTCCATGCACTAATTTTAAAATCCAACAGTACAGAAAATTTAGTATGAATACCTAATATTCCCATTTTGTAAGAACCCTTGAGTACAAATACTGTTTTTTAGAGACACAACTGAGGATCTGTAGCCTAAGATGCAAATACTCTTCTATCAGATATTATGAAGTAATAGTATCAACAGCTAACCCTTACATAGTAATTTTTGTTATTCTTAAGAGCTTTGCAAACTGAGTTCTTTATTTGCTCTATTTTATACATACCTATTGGTGAAAAGAAAAGCAAATATCTGACTTATATGACTTGTATTAAGCGTGGATTTTGAGCTATTGCAAGTAGAAACACAACCTTAAATTTAAGACTTAGTCCTTTAATGTAGAAAGAGCATGGGCTGGCATCAGCTCTGAATATGAGCAAATTCATTTGTCATGCCTGTAATTCAGGTCATCTTCCGTAATTTTTCCCTGTGTCTCTCATGTTGTGTCAGGAATGATATATCACAAGCCTGTTCCTCTGCAGTATGTTACGGACTAAAGACAGCAATCAATTACCCTTCGCTAGAAAAGTTCGATTTTTTTTTCTTCCTCTTTGTAGGTTTACAGAGCCTGTATTACATTACTTGCTCATATTCCATGCTCATAATTCTCAATAACAAACTTGCTCATCCTTAGAGTTAGTTAACAGGTGCAGAGCCATCAAACCATATCAGAACCTGAATTACAGGAAGAGGAAGGTTAACAGGTCATGCCTAAAAAGCTTTCCAGTGTGCAGCCGGTCATTACAAAGCGCAAGTGGAGGAGCTCTTCATGTAACCAGGGCAAGTAGTTTAGAGATTCTAGGAACTGCTGAATGCACCCGATTCTTTGATATGGAGCACGCAGTGCGGGGCAGGAACATAAAAGGCCATTAGTTTCTCAACAGGGTTAAACTTGCCAATGGTGGCATTAAGGTGGTATTACTTGTGTCTCCCAGAACCCAAGTTGAAAACTACGCCCTCATTATCTCTGTACAAAGAAGATACTTTAGCAATCCAAATGATTGCAACACACTTGAGTTAATAGCAGTCTTGGCTACAGACATTCTTAGATGAATTTTGAGCTTAATGCCTTTAAGTATGCTGCAACATCTCTGGAAACTTTTACTTAACACAGTTAATGGATTGCCAGGCCAAAAAATAACCTACATCTAATCAACCTCCTTACCCCTCCTCCTGGATCCTGACTTTCTGGATGCTTGCCAAATCCAAAATGTCTGCTTATGTTAATGGCTTTACATAAATGGTGGTGAATGAACCACGGACATAATTATTAAAATATAAAAAACAAAACAAAACCCACAACATTTAAACTTTTTGAAGAAATGAGTATTCAGAGGAAATTATTTTATCAGACAGATAAATTAGGATATATTGCTTTAGCTTCAGTAGAACTGAAGTACTACAAGCATCCACTTGGTTGATAAAAACTCCTGCTTGTTCAAATGAAGCAACTATTAAGATATTTTATAAAATGAAGGGTACATCTTGGAAGGGTTATGCATGCTAATGAACAAGAATAATCAATCAGTATGCAACTGCTAACAGGAACCACCTCCATTATCCTTTTGAAAAATATGCTAAATTGCATGCTTAGACACTAGTTAAAGCATACAAAATTGTACACAAATGAGTTTTCAGTCACAGTCAGAGTTCCACTTGCACTTCCAAAAGCATCTCTCTTCAGATGCTTAATTTTACATTGCATTGATACCCTTACATTGTCAAATTGTGTTTATTATGCCAGACTATATTTAATTAAGTCATCTTCTATTAGAAAAAAAAAAAGTTATAGGCTTATATAGCTGTATGCTAATTTGAATTCTTAGTAATTTCTCTTCATTTATGATCAGTTCCTTTTGGATGCTTTTAAGCACCAAATTACTGGTGGACATTTCAGAATCTTATATATAATAACAAATACTAAAATAATAAAACTGTTATAATGATTTAAAAGTCAGTTATGATGTCTTCTAAAAAAACACTATGTTAATCAGTCATTATGAAGGATTAATAATTTAATACTAAACAATTGCGATTTATAACTCAGGATGACAATATGACCAAACTTTTTTTCTTGTCAATAAGTTCCAACTATTCCTTTCAGTTTTGCAACCATTTTTCAAAGTAGATAATGAAATCAATTTTTAGGTTTATACTTTCCCCTTGATAATGCATAAAAATTGACTCATTTAGTTTGGTAAGTATCTATTCAGTCATGATCTTCAAACAATGCATGAGGTACAAAACTTGTTTTTATATCAGCTTTACTGTCCATCTGCATATCCAAATTATATATTTGCATAAAACACACCATTTTATGCAAATAAATGCACCAAATTATATATTCGCATAGAATGTACCGTTTTTCTCATATAAAAACTAATCTTGAGTAATGAAATATTCCAGATTATATGACTTCCTATATGAAAAATCTCACTTTATATCTATTAAAACCAGTTTTTATAAAATATCACAAACCCACATTTATTATGAAAATATACAAACACTTTAATAGACTGCTGTCTTTTTGCTTTTGAATTGTAGTTGAACTTCTTTATTCCTTCCCATTAGAATAATGAATACAGAATAATCAAATTCATTTTTGCCTATAATTTAATCCACTGAAATATGACCATATTCAGTGACTTGACAGTTCATTGTTGGGGTTATAAATTCTGAGAGTGATTATAATTTTATATACATAGATTTGTAAAGCTTTGCAGCAACAGAGGGTTCTTTAAGTGTTTTGAGACTTAGAGAGCATTGCTAATTCAAACATAACCTCAGAGTTCTCAAGATTCTTTGCAAGTCTTTATATCTACAAAGCGTTATATTAATAAATTTCAGCTGAACAAGTGAAGCCAATTCTTCACTTCTCCCCTCATTGATGAATCTGACACTATATATCTGACATTGGTTTTTATGAAAGGGAAAAAACTGTGCCACTTACAGTTCAGTTACATCTTTTGGGATGCCTTTAGGCAAAGCTTTTAGGCCTTTGTTGCTGCAGCGAACTACTGTGTCTAGACAAGTACATTCCGCAGGACAGCGGGACAGTGGAGAACAGCTATTGTCATCATTTCCTGGTTAATAAAAACAAACAGATGCTAAGCTTGCCATGCAAATGACATTTCAGGATTAGCAATAATGTCCCACGTGTAATTCCCATAAGCAAAAATGAGATTTTTGCATTATGATATCTCTATGGATGGAAAATATTCTCATCTCTATAAACCACTGCTCCAAGAATTTACATTTCAAGTAATGTTTTATTTAGTGTGATTTTGTTTTACTAGATAAAAATGTTATTATTTGGGAAAAAAAAAAGATCATTAAAGAAAGAACATAACTTAAAATGAAACATAATAAGGCAAAATATATGCTGATTTTCAAAATTAGCAAATAATTTAAAATAAACAGAGTCCCTTTAAAGTAAAGTTGCAGCCTTGAAAATTGACAAACTAATAATTTAAGAAATGGAAGTGTATGTGAGAGAGATGCAAGACAGAAACCATTATTTCTTTAATCGGTAAGGGGAATTTTGACATTCTCGAAGTCACAAACTGAGAAAAATAGCATGCATTTGATCAAGTTGCCTGAAAGAGTGCTTGATTCGAGCATCAACATTTGAAAATACTCTCATTTGAACTACAACATTTGATCAATGTATGTAATCTTTATATTATCTTTAAGTTATAATTACAGTATGGAACATAGGCAAGAAAAACTTTTAAAAACATATATACAGCAGTCATGTGCTTGCTAATCATCCAAAAATGGGTGAAAGGTTTTTAAACTGACATAGAAACTGAGCAGGAAACAATGATGAAGTGATTTAAAGAATACCAGTTGTCACTTCAAAGAATATTGCTTTGGGATCTACAGGAATCATGAAACTATCCATACAAAAGCTGAAGTTATAAAATTTTAACTATTAAATTTCTTACCATCATCACATGTGAAATCCTGAATTGCCACATCCTGGATAGGAATCTCTTTGAGGAAGTAAGGCTTTTGACAGCGAGGATTTCCTGTCACAATGCGTTTCTTCCTTAGCCAATCTCCAAGCCACGCTAGATGGCAGTTGCAGTTGAAGGGATTGGCCAAGAGGTTTCTGAGAACCACATGAAAGTTCACTTCTGATGACAGATTTTTTTTCATTCTAAGTATGCTATTTCTATTTTCAAAAACCTGAGCTTAAATACAGTTCTTCAAACAATAGTATGTACAAACCATAGATGAAAGCTGTAATTTAGGCTCTGTGTAGTAAATCTTGATATAGCTCATTTAGAAATAATTTAAAACTGTCAAAGACTTGACTTGTTGTCAAGCCACTCTGTACTGATAATACAATAATTTCATATAGACATGAAGTCTGATTACTTTACATTATTAGCTTTAACCTGACAACAGCTATTCCATTAATTTGTCATCTCAAGACTTCCATCTTTTATTTGCTCCAGAGAATAAGTTTCCTATCTAAAGTGACAGCTATGTTGATTACATGCCAGTTATAAAAATGAATTTACTTCTAGAAGTCTCAGTACTTTTGGCATCTTCTTACTTCAGCGTAAACATATTGACAATTCCATTATTTATAAACATGCCATCCTTAATATGCACAAATTAGTCACTTGGCGCAAAGTGTCACTTTTTATGTAAAAAGGGGATTAAGTACTTTCCTGAATGATGCTACCTACAGAAAGCATTTCTTCAGTAAACTGACTGGCAGTTTCTCACCCCATTTTCCCTTCCGTTAAATTGCACTGCATTTAAATAAAAAAAGGTACACTTTATTTTTTTTTTTGAAAATGAGACTGAAGCTTTATTATAAAACAGGTATGAATTAATATCTTTAGTAGTCCCACTGAATTTAAAATAATGATCAGACTGCAGAGTGCAAAAGGAAAGACAACACGGTGATTAGATCATCTGCAGTTGGCGTGAGGGGTGCCCAAATGTGGGTTTCTATGCTGGTTCAAATTAGTGGGCTTCTGTGAGCGTGGATAGCAGGACATTTTTCATGCTTGCTCAGGCACTTCTGGAAACCAGTCTAGAGCTGTGTCAAAGGCCACCAGGAAAACATACTTTTCTTGATGGTCCAGAAACTTTTCTTGATGGTCCAGAAACAACTTTTTCTGAAAAATTTGATTATGGAACTCATAATTTTCCCTTGACATAAGCTCCTATCGTGAAACTATATGGTAAAATATTAGTACAAGTGCCCCAAAATATTGATAGAGGTTTAAATCTGTGTTTGGTAAAAGATGAATGTGACTTACAACGTAGAGAGTGAATGCAGGGTGTCGAAGGAGCCCGGTGCCACGGTGGTGATCTGGTTGTCGTACAGTGAGAGCAGGCGGACGGAGCTCAGGCCTGTGAAACTGTCGTTCCCCACACAGCTCACACGGTTGCTCCTCAGCATCCTGAGAAAATAAGGCTCAGCATTTCTCAGCTTAGGGACAGTCAAAGCACTCAATAATATTTTGTGTTATTACTGCTCTATTACTGAAATATAAACAACATGGGCTAGCTGACATTTCCTCTGTGCGCTTTGGCAATCAAAGAAGTTAGCATTAAAAAACTGTACCTGCAAATGCTTCATTTCTACTAGGTATAAATGTGAAGGGATGGCCTCTGTGAGGAGAGGCCTGGGGCTGCCCCATGGCTAGCCCCAGCCACCACTGCAAGGGCCCTGCATGCCAAAACCAGACCATTCCGAGGAATTTGTGGTGCCTCTTAACCCATCAAATGAGTCTAGAGCACCTCTGAATTTAAGAAAGAGCAGCAAATGTAGGGGCAAAAAGGAGCAGCAAGGCCAGTGCAGGAGGAGAGAAGAGATGGAAAGTAGGGACCACCCTGAGCAGGAGGAGGGAGAGGAGCCGAGCAGCTGCTGGACGGGAGCCATAGCCAAAGGAGCAGCTCCCCAGGCAGGGGCTCAAGCCAAAGTGGTGGTCTGAGCAGGGGCTGGAGCTGAACCGCTGCCCGAGCAGAGGCCAAGAGGTGCGACTGGAGGGACTGCTACTGCTCGAGGAACCACGGTGACACCAAGGGAACTGAGTGTAGCGTGTTGGAGGGCACTGGAGAACAAAAAGGTGAGTGGGTTTCACAGAGGCAAGAGGTGATTTCCCCAAGTGATTTTTTTTTTTTTTCCCATAACAGAGTCAGTAATTGACAACAAAATTAAACTGACTAAAATTCTCCAAATCAGATACACGTAGCAGTCCCTACTTCCCACTTCATGTTCCTGAGCTTAAATGAGTCCAGAACTGCTATTTATATTGAGAAGAAGGCTGACCTCCCATGGTCTCTTCTGACCTGAATTTTCTTAGGATAAAAGATAGAAAGCACTTCCACTACATTCTCAAGTCTTTCAAATGAATGAAATTAGGCTACCCAGATTCCTTCTTAGCATGACTCTACTACTTAATAAAAATTTCAGAACATTAAGCAAGAAACACCTATTTTAAAATCTCATGCATCTGTTAGTAAACCACAGGAGCTTTAAAGCTTACTGTTTTTCTACCTGTCCTTCAACAAATGAATATTTTTTTCCCACACTCCTGTCTAACTGCTTGATACAATTTTAGCAGCTTTAAATGAAAAGTTAGAAATGAGAGGTCTGATTTATTAAGAATGCCTAATGTCTTTGGACAGCTGAAGCCCCAAAGACCGTCTTGGCTCTGGTCTGCTGATCAGAAGGACTGACTCCCGAAGAAAGCCAAGAAGCTGTGAATAGTATAAACATTTTTATATATATATATATATATATATATATATATATTTTGAATGGAAAGAGCTAAACTGCCTTCGTGGAAAGAATGAAATGAGTTCAAGCTACAGTGCTTTTACTCTTCCCTTCACTGTTGAAATTACATTAAAATTAGTTAGGAGAGAATCATTTCCCATATTTCAATATCCACCAGAATCATTTTTTCCTCTAGCAAAATATCCAATAATGGTTGAGCTGGATTGACTCAGAGTCCATTACGTAAAATGTATAATTTCCATGCAAAATTCTGTTAGTTTCAAGCAGATGATTATTCCCATTTCCGTTTCTACAGTTGTATATTTAGCCATTCTCAACTGCTTCCTCATTTAAGAAGACACATAATCTTTGTAGTCTAATAACCACAATGAGAACTTCAGCTACGCTATATCAATTCTTAATAATTAATGAATGCTTATACTCTCTATTATAAGCTTTGTGTAAAATAGGGACAAAAACTAAGATATGCTTGAGTATAGCTAATCCAAAATCAAAGTTTTCAGGACAGATAGAGTATTACTTAAAAAAATACCTGGCAGAAAGGAAGGATAAGGACACTCAAACAATTACACTTACAGTGTTTTAAGACTTTCCAGTCCTTTGAACATTTTGTCTCGAACACTTTCCAAGCGATTGCTAGTGAGCAATAGTTCATTCACACCAGAGGCTCCATCAAATGCTCCTTCTTCGATATCTGTAATCTTGTTATTGCTCAGGTTTCTATTACACAGTAACAGAAGCAGAGAAAAGCATGTTTGTTTGTTTTTACGTACCATAAATGGACTGTTAAATGTTGCAGGCTGCATAGATTTCAAGATAATTGAGCTACTGAGTAAAAGCAACAAATATATTGTTTAACTTTGAACAAGAAAAAGCAAAAGTCAATGCCTTGCTAAACTACAAAAGTGAAGATTTTTAAAGCAAAATTTGGAAATTGTTTGCAATTACCGAGTACATGCTGCTGCCACACAAAAACATACTTTCATAAAAAAAAATCTGAATCTTGTCAATGAGTGTATATATATATATATATATTTTGTCTCCAATCCTTGTAGCATTATTAGACAAATGAATAACAAAGCGGTACTGTATGAGTACTAGCACAACTAACTACTCTGATTTCTTTATTTCATCTCAGTAGACATAAGAAAACAGTATAAACAGCAACATATGTAAATGAAATGTGTGAATGTAAACAGTAAATGAAATGTTAATCATTTCTGACATTAGTAAAAAAAAAAGAAGGGTTTATAAGCAAGAGTTCATTTATCTGCAATTTGCATGCAAAGCAGATCAAAAATGTGGGAAAATGTCCTATAATACTGCCAAAATATTTAGTGTTTGTGGGTTTTAGTTTAAATATGAAAATTACATCCCAAATGGAAAGTATGTGTACCATATATACCATAAGCATGCACACTCAACAACACACATTTTCTTAAAGACTTTTAATTGTATTCTTGCCTCCTTCTTTTTTTTTTTCTCTTTTCCAAGTAAATCTATTTATACTTCTATCTTGTTGAGAACAGTTAAGAATGTATCTACACACTAAACAGTGTTATAATACACCAGGGATTTTTACAAAGCTCTTAAGAATGTTCTGAGAAATCTAAAATACAGTGAAGCTAAAAACTTTTTACTTAATCTAATTAATGATGTTGGAAAGAAAAACAAACATTATTTGATGCACCTTTTTGAACAGCATTTTAATTGTTCACATCAAGAAACATTTATTAGAATAAAAAGTCTCATGCTTGCCAGTATGAACGGGTGCCATTATCTAAGACATGGAAAAGAAGGAGCTGTGGCTTTGTCTGAGTGCTGACTAGCTGTAATTTTACATACACCTTGCCTGTGATGAAGAATATGATCATCACTGTCATTTAGTTTCACAGTGTTCAGTCTCCTGTAAGGTGCTGCACAAGACTGGAAGCAAGAAATACATTATTTCTCATCTCAACTGACTTGTGCATGTCAAACCCTTGGTTTCCTAAAATCTTACTTGTTCTTGGCGTAGCATGGATATTACTTCACCTACTTTACATTTTAAGGGACATTTAAAGTGATATTTTAAGGATTAATGTTGCATAACTAATCAATGATGCAGTGCATACACGTGCTTTATTGCTGATGAACCATCAAATCAATTAAACATTTAGGCCTCAATTTTTCAGTGTCATTTGTGCAGAACGACCTTTGCACATATTTGAACCTCCAGAAGAAATACGAGCTCAACGCAAATACAGAATTCACTCATGCTATAGTCTATGTAACATCGCCATCTCACTGCTTTCCAGTCAAGCTTAACCAGTCTCTAAATTGAAGAATGTTTTAACAATCAATAACTATATTAGGAAGTTATGGAACACTAATGTTAAAAATGTTAACTTTGCAGTAAAATTTTCCCAATTTTTTTCTTCCTCAATTATACAATTCAAAGCTCTTCGGGGTTCCAGCAGACAGCTGCACTAAGACTGATTAATATTTTTACTTTTTTTCTTTTGTCTTTAACACCTTCTCCTCAACTAAAAAGCAGCAGACAAACTAGCTTTAGATGATATGAAATGTTTATTAACCTAGCTTTATAGCTTGATACATAATTACTGGCAATATATTCTCTTTTCTCTGTTTTTCTTAAATACGAAGAACTGATGTGTGTGTGTGTATTTGTATGCTACTTCAAGTATTTTATTTATTTCAAAGGCATGTTGTAGCTCTAAAAAGTGCTATTCTGAGATGCTTGAGGAATGAAGAAAACTGGGTATCTACTGTACAACACACTGCTGAGCCATGTATTCCTGCATTCTTTCTCTAAGTATCTCAGCGCAGACCCAAATTGCCAAGGTATACTTAATTGGATAAGTCAAAAGCAAAATTTTTTAAATCTTTGGTCTTCTACCTCAAAAATCAGCGATAAGTATTTAACTGATTATGATCATGATATCTGCCAGACAGGATGTGGATAAGGCTAATAAGTAGTTAACTACTTATTAGTAGTTGGCTCCTCTTGAAATTTTAGTCACTAGTAGCATAGAGTGAATTTTTACAAGTGGTAGTAACTGGGTGACTACATTCAGAAAAGCAGTGCATCATTTTCATTAATCTGTTTTAGCTCACACCTTTCTTCATTTACTATTTATGCTTGGATTTAATCCTGAAAAGATTGAGCACAGAGTCACTAAGTAACTAAATGATATGCTCTTGAATGGCTGCCATATACCTAAAGTGAAAGAAAAACTTTTCATAGGTTTCTTGTTAATAATATCTGCAACTGGTAAGATTATAGACAAATCTTGGAACATCAGCTGTGGACATGGATTTACATGGATCAAACCATTTTTTTTTCTCAGTCATATAATTTTGATATTCCCCTCTTCTAATGACAGTTTAATGAAGCACCGAATAAAACGCATGTCTTGAATGTGCTGAAAGAGGCAAAACTGCCTGGTTAGGGAGTAGTACAGGAAGTTACAAAAGATTACTAGAACCTTTTTTGAGCAGCTTATGCTCAGCTCCCTGCTGTGGCTGCATAACAGACCACCTGGCTGGACAACGCAGTGAAGGCGCTGGAGCTATACCATGAGAAGTTGTTACTGGGAATGTCTAGTCCCATAGAGAAGAACTGCCATCTCTGATCTACCTCAGTGATTCATTTAAACCCATTCTTGATTTTTGATTAGAACATAACAGAGTCTTTCACAGATGAAAACTATCAAAGGAAACATAGCAGGTAGTTAACATGCTATCTGAATAGACAAGGTCAATGAAGTTGCACTTACATTTTACGCAGTTGAGGAAGCTTCTTAAAGATTCCAGTAGCTTCCAGGACTGAAAATTCATTGTTATTGAGTCGCCTACAAGAAATGACATCAATTTCAGAAAAAAATATTCAGCCATTGGTAGAGAATGTTCCACACTAAGGGAGCTCTTCAGAATGGTTTAACTGAATAGCTGGTATTCAACTGGTAGCTAAAGAACAATTCAGTATATACTGACATTTCTAATTCCGATAATTTCCATGAATGACATTAATGAGACATTCTCATTAGTTAAAATTAGAAATACATAAGACATATGGAATCAAAAACAGATCACAAAGTACCATAAACTAAAACTGCAGAGAAATCTAAGATGTTTTTAATTTTCCTTTTAAGGGCAGAAAAACAAAAATATAGCTAGGGAAGGGTTCCATGGCAATTTATAAATAAAAATATTTAAGAAATACATATAAGCCACTGAAGACTAGTTTACTGTTCTTTAAAGGATGTCAGGTGGGGTCTGCCAAACATCTGGAGGTGCTCACAGTACACTATTTACAAGAAGGAAATAATTACTGTATGCTCATTGCTTCTCTGGAATACAGACTGAAACACAGTGCATAGGTCTTCCGAAGAATTTAAAAACACTTCTCTGACCATGGTTTATCTTCTGACCACTAAACCGAACACAGAAATTGTGCAAGAAATCATTAAGTGTTGCTTTGTAACAAGAGGCTATACTATGAGCAACAGACACTAGCCTGAAAGATTATATGGATTTTTATCTTTCCTGCCCAGGTATCAAGGTTGTTCTAGTATAGTGTACCTTTAGTGGCTGCTGGGTTAGGGGACCATCTATATTTCAAAAAATATGTGCCCTGACCCAGTGTCCTCTATTTCCTCTCTTGAAAAGAAAATGAAAATTATAAGTCTTGGACACTATATGTTTTAATGGAGTGTTTTTATTAAGGAAGCATGTTTTTCTAGCTGTTATTTAGAGATCTTAAATAGGAAGGAAAACAGATGACTGAAAAAAATCACTGTGAAATGGAATTTAGCATAATTCTTAAACCAGAATGCTTTTCAGAATTACCTTATTGCAAGAAAAGATAATAATAATAATAATAAAAACAACTTAGAAAACAGGAGAAAGCTGCTTGTTCATCCTTCCTTCCTGCTCACATTCAGTGATAGCCAAAAGGGAAATTGAGGTTGTAAATCTGAAGGTATGGCAGTACAATAGTTTCGGCACAGAACCAAACTGAGAGAAGACAGGAAGACGGTTTTGGATATACATAGAACTTTTGTATACTATACTGAAGTACAACAGATATGAATTTAAAAAAAGGTTACCAGTTCTGAAAATCAGCTGGATGAATTAATGTGATATTGGGACCATATCAAATAAATCCTTGCACAGCAGCAATTAACAAAGCAAAATCATCATTGTAAATTGCCTTTTTTTTTTTCCTGTGAAACAACGAACAACAGAAACAACAGAAACAACAAACGTTCTATAAAAGCTGACATTTTCAAATAATTTTCAAGTGCTATATCATCTGATAGAATGACTTGCTTGTGAAGACATCTATTAATTCTAAGAATTCTTCCTTGCTGTACTCTACTGCAAATTATTCTAACCCCACTAGAAAAAGGCAATTTCTTCTTATTTCCAACAAACTTTTCCATATTAAAAATAAGTTAGTATATCTGTCCCTAAAGTTTCTTTCACACAAATGCATTCAATCCTTTCATTTTTCATAGACCATAGAGTGGTTTGAGTTGGAAGGGACATGTTAAAGACCATCTAATTCCAGCCCCCCTCTACCGTGGGCAGGGACACCTCCCACTAGACCAGGTTGCTCAAAGCCCCATCCAACCTGGCCTTGAACACTGCCAGGGATGGGGCGTCCACAGTTTCTCTGGGCAACCTGTTCCAGTGCCTCACCACTCTCATAGTAAAGAATTTCTTCCTAATATCTAATCTGAATCTACCCTCTTTTAGTTTAAAGCCATTCCCCTTTGTCCTATCACTCCAATCCCCGACAAAGAGTCCCTCCCCAGCTTTCCCACAGGCCCCATCTAGGCTGCTCTAAGGTCTCCCCAGAGCCTTCTCTTCTCCAGGCTGAACAACCCCAACTTCCTCAGCCTGCCTTCATAAGAGAGGTGCTCCAGTCCTCTGATCATCCTTGTGGCCCTCCTCTGGACTCAACTCCAAAAGGTTCATGTCCTTCTTGTGCTGGGGTCCCCAGAGCTG
The DNA here is from genome assembly GCF_009769625.2 of Cygnus olor. NCBI lineage: Eukaryota > Metazoa > Chordata > Aves > Anseriformes > Anatidae > Cygnus > Cygnus olor. The sequence goes on from NC_049172.1 coordinate 60,283,337, forward strand.
AACACGGCATTCCAGGTGGGTACTTATGAGAACAGAGTTGAGGGGGAGAATCACCTCCCTCAACCTGCTGGCCATGCTGCTTTTGATGCAGCCCAGGATATGGTTGGCTTTCTGGGCTGCAAGTGCACATTGCTGACTTACGTTGGTTTCTCATCAACGAACATCCCCAGGTCCCTCTCCTCGGGGCTGTTCTCAATCCATTCTCTGCCCAGCCTGTATCTGTGCTTGGGATTGCCCTGGCCTAGATGCAGGTCCTTGCACTTGGCCTTGTTGAACTTCATGAGGTTCACATGGGCCAACCTCTCAAGCTTTTCCCTCATAAGTCTTCTTTTTTTCTTTTACTCCTTTATTTTTTTTTTCCACGTGATCCATATCCACTGTGAAAACTGAAGTCTGTAACACAGCATTCCAGATAATATTTTACTACTGTTATGTACTGCAAAACAATTACCTCATATAACTTACTACACTCCTACACATACATCTCCACATGAAATGCGTAGCAGTGCCAAGTGGCACTCAGTCATCTTTAATGTGTATGATGACATCACAACAGCCTTTTTTCTTGAACTACTGCCTACTTATTCCTCAATCTTATATTTGTGCTGCTAATTAGTCCTACCAAATGTAATATGTAGGATTTGAATTTTTATTTTATTTAAACTAGTGTTAGTCTACTTTTGATATTAGAGAGCAATTTTAAGAATTGCCCATGTATATTGAAGATTCCGAGTATTTGAGAAGTCTCTCTATGCTTTCCTATAATGGAAAAGAAGCATCGGTTGAATCACTGTATTGTCTTCGGTTAAAACTGTAACACAAATCATATCTTCTCTCAGACTTTGTGCCTATGGTGATACCACAACACATGCATCATCACTGATGATAGATCCACAAAAAAGGGACATCAAGAGTTACAAACTGTGTTTGTGGTCAGAAAAATGACCACATGGATCACATGGCATTTCTATGGCTAGAGATTGCTGGCTTTGGATATGGAATTATTAAATACTTGTGCAAGAAGATTTCATTGTATTATTGCGGTAAGTGATACTGCATACCCAGGAATCAAAATTATCACAGATTATTGGAAAACTACCACATGTGGTGGTATCTTTCTTTCTGGAGCCCATTGCTCTACTGATAAAGGTAATAATGACAGTTGCTACCTGCCAATCACCAGATCATGAAAATGATCTTAAAAATACTTGTATGTGTTTTATTCAAAGAAAAGTACTGAAATGCCATTCTCCAAACAGAAAAGCAAACGAAAAAGCATTTGATGATGATGTCTAAATGTTCTGGCTTTCAGTTTCATTTGATGCTTTTCACTGTTTTGTTAACACAATAGACAAGATTTTGGTACAATAGTTAAGTCTTCTTGGAAGGCTATGTACTGCATTGATATTCTGTAGGCTTCAAACCATGAAGTATTATCTTGTTAGGATCTGGTGTTTCATCAGATATTGTACAATGATTTTTTAAAAAATGAGCATATAGGACTAAAATTACTTTTATTTAGAATTTCTCCTGGAGACTCCGGCTTGAGTAATTTATCAAATGCTTCTTTTCTCATATATTAGTATGCTGCCTGAAAAATAGTTTATTTCTGGGACTCATTTACAGACTTGTACTTTATCTCAAATACTTCAGTGGCAGATTAGGCAGGCTTTCTGGAAGACTATGAGCAAGCAACAAAATAGAAATGGTTAGCACTTGACTTGTTTAAACATTTTTTCACCTTTTACAGTCAAGTATCTGTCTTGAACTGTATTATTATTATTATTATTATTTTTTAACAATAAACTAGTTTGAAGATACAGCTTTTTGATATGGTGGTTTTTTTTTTACTGTTGTAATCTATATAATCAATACTCTAGCCAGTTTATATGGCCAAATAAGCAGGTAGGAGAAACTGTGATGAGGAAAAAAAAAAAAAAAACACCTTTAAACTCCTTTTCAGAAAACTTTCCTGTTGTTCCTTGCAATTTGTTGAGCTGAAACACCAAAGTTTGCCATTTGATGTGAGTACAGAAAGAAATTATTTTCAAGATAATATTCTAAAAACAGATTTAAAAGAAGCATCACAAATTTTCCTGAGCTGTAGACTAGAGCAATATTTTTCACTACATCATCTCTAGAATGACAGATAAAAGTAGTTTGTCATCTTTAGTCCATTAAATTGCATGTTCCATACCATATATTTTGATGCTGCCAATGAAGATGTTTTCTTATATCAGGCTAAGAAAATATTTATTTTGTTCCTTATGTTATCTTCTACTGATTGAAAGCCATGTTGTCTTAGAGGTTCCAGGATTCTTGTTACTTTCTAAACCTTCTGGGATAAGGGATGGAAAGAAGCCTGGACTTCAGAGATCTCCAGAGACTGGAGATCTCCAGACAATATATTTGAGAAAAAATAAATGTTTGCCAGAGAAATCTAAAGAAATCTTGACATTTCCTTGCTTTAGATCTTTGTTTCCAAGCTCCAAGAGTATCAGCTCTAAACAATACCCTGCAGAAAATAGTCTAGCCTTTGTCCTCTCCGTTAGAGAAGAATTAATGTCACAAGTATCTTTCTCACAAATTTGGTCAGTAAAAGAAAAGAAAGGTTAACTAGCTGTTCTTTTCATATATGTCAGTAAGTGAGCTGGAAATCACAGAGTGACCCTAGAACTAGACTGAAGTCCCAAGCAGAGCAACAAAATCAATGTATAAAAGACAAAGAATAAGAAGAGGAAATTAGGGGAAGAGATGTGTTTCATCAGTGAGTCAAATACCAGAAGAATATCTTTAGCTATGGTAATTGGATTTTTAGAAGAAGTTTAAAAATGCAGAAATAATCTCACTACCCCTCTAAAATACTTTCAAGACTGTTGAAAATTTTCTTGCATCAAAAGACTTGAAGAACAATCTCTACAGCTTATCAAGAAGAAGGTTGAGAAGTGACTGTTAAAGTTGAAGACCATCTTACTTCGATGAAGTACTGGATAGAAAAGAGCTCTTTTTCAGCAAAAAATATAAAAGGAGCAATGATGGAAATTGAAGAGAGGCAGATTCCAACTGAAAGTAATGTTTTCATTTTAAAAGATTTTAACATAGATGAAGGGAGTTGATTAACTTCTGTAACATTCTCAGGGAGATGGTACATTTTTATCCTCTGATACCTTTAAACAAGACTGGATGCTTCTTTGAAAGAAGTGCTGTAACCGGACATGAATTATCTTTTAGTTAAACATATTTTTTTGTTGTTGTTGTTGCCTGAAATTAGAGAGCTTAGGATATACAGCAGATGAGGCTTGATGATTTCATTGTTTCTTCTGAATTTAATATATATGGATCATAATTATAGAAATAAAACACTCCAAAGTTTATCTTCCACGTGTAAATAAATGAATAGGAAAACCAACGACTAAAACACTAAATTAAGGGTATTATTTCTTCATAGCAGAGAGAATTAAATGGGAATCCTGTTAAGAATCAAGACAATGCATGCCTGTCACTTCAGCAACTCCAACTCTCATCTCTTGGTTCAGTAACTATAATTTTTACATCCATTACTTTATGTACTCCTCCTACAGTCTGACCTGATACCCATTTCATCAGTTTTTATTCTTGAATTGAAGAATAAAATGTCAAAATATTATAGCACGTTACATAATTTTGATGAGTATTTTTGTCTTCTTTTGAACTTTACAGTGAAATCAACAGTTTAAATGTGGCCAAAAACTACAGTTCGGTTCTACCACATATGCCATTTTTTCTCTTGAATCTGCTATCATTCTAGGTACAATCAGAATTGCCACTCAGATTTGTAATTATAACATCACCGAGTTCAACTCCTTCTCCCAGCTCAGTCAGACAAAAATCTCCATCTCTATTTATTCATTATTTCAACTTCAAATTCCTTTTCCCATCCAGACATTCAAAATCCCTAACCACGGTCTCATTATTCATTGCTGTACAGTTGCTTTGATGCCAGCTGCAGACTGTCTTTGAAGATATTTGCCATACTGTTTCTCATCTCACCCTTGTGGGTCACAACTTGATCATAGCACTTCTGTCTCCATCTCTCTGTCCCCCCCCTACTACATCAAATCAAAGTACATCTTTTGCACCTTAACATTCTGCCTTCTTCTTTACATTAAATCTTACAAGAAAAACAGCTATTTCCTCCTTTTTTTGCTCTGCCAGTGATGGCCACTTTCATCTCCTGCCTTTCTGTTGATTCTTCAAGCATCTCTCTGCATTCCCTTCACTGTGCTTTGCTCATGGGAAAAGCTTGTAAAGCTGTCTTAATTTTATTTTTGAATCCCTCCTTGAATACTACTTCAGTTGTAATGCCTACAGATCATTCCCATATGGCACTTGTTAAGCAAGTAATAATCTGTGACATCTTTTCTGCTCATCTCTGTTCATTATATTATTATCTCATCTTAACCCAACTCTGTCTTGTCTGGTTTATCTTCCTCTGGTCTCCTGCCTGACACATAATGTGAGCTTTGCATAACAAGAGTCAGCTCTGTTTTATTTAACACTTAGGTAGTGCTTTTTAAGACGGAACCCTGGTTGCTGGATGTCCTACTTGACATTGTAGTTAAAATAAAAAGTATAATAAATCCCACCACCTTTCCAAAAATTCCAAGTGGGTAGTTTGTGTACTGGAAAATGGCACTGTAGAATAGTTACCTTATCATAATTTTTAAGGCTTAATGGTACAGAAATGGTGCATAACTCATTTTTATTAACATCTAGCCCTTTGAAATTCAACACAGAGGTTAACTTTTGTTATTCAGAAAAGTAAAGCTGTGGTTTCATATTTGAAAATTTTAGATGGCCTTTCCTTAAGCAAATAATGCTTTATTATGGGTTCAACTTACAACTCTGCTGTGTACTGGGGGATGTGATCAGGTATTTTGTTGAGTTTCTGATTGGAGCAGTCCACTGTGGTCCCTTCACAGCGACATTTCTCAGGGCAAGCCAAATCTGCAAAGCAGTCTCCACTTAATTTGGATCTGTAATCTTCAGTGCCTGTGGAAGAGTCAAGTCAAAATACAAATACTGAGTCAATAAAGTAGGAGATTTGTTTCTTGTGAGAAGGTTGAAAAGATGTCTGCAATGCAGATAATGGGTGGGCAACTTGGGAAGTGTATGATAAACTTTGTGATACTGAACAGACACAGGGGCTTCAAGAGAGGGTTAAGTATAGGGGCTTAAGATATGCTGGAAAAAGAAACCGTGACCAATTTCACATAACAGGATAACATAACTTGAGCTTTTCACAGCTGTACTTTCTGCTGATTGTGTTGTCAGCCAATCTAGCCTTGTTTATAGCTAATCACACAAATGCCACTGATTCTTTTAGAATTTATTTTCGTTCACAGTATCAAGAATAAATGCCACCTTTTCTCTTTCTCATGTTACAAATTTGTATTGTTGACTGGACTTCATTAACCTCTGTGATTTTTTTTATTGTCCCAGCCCTCCACATCATCTCAAACACATAAGATTGAAAGTCTTATCTTCAGCTTTAATTTTTAAAAAATGTGTGATCCTGACTTAAGCCTCAGCAGCATGCCATGCTGTAGAAAGCTGCGTGACGTTCCATGGTGCTTGACAGAACCATGTTTTACTCATACCTCACAACCACATGGTTAGATCAAGCACAACAGAAAATCTCGCTACATTATCAAAACTGCATCCATTAGGCCAAGGATAAGAGCAAGGGAAAAGAGGAAGGAGTAGGTATAAGTTATAGAAGCATTTGAAGTTTAATACTTGCTTACATGACATGGCATTCTTTTCACTGAATGTCCAGTGCCACAGTAACAGTATTACTGTCACAGATTAAATTAATGTACAAAGAAAAAAAAAAAAGAAAGAAAGAAAGAAAAAGAACCACATTGAAAGTTTCCTCCACCATTTCCCAGAGTCAGTCAAAGAAAACATCCTAAACAGATCAGGAGAAAACATCCAGTAAGGAACTGAGGGTGGGTGACAAAGAAAACAAAGAGAAGCTGAAAGGACCTGTGGGTTCTTCCTGGACAAAGGTGAAAAGACTGAGACTAGTAGAAGGTGCATCAGGGCTGGGAGGTACATTGTGATTTAGCTCAGACACTGAACTTTACTTACAGCCAAAATGGTGAACTCCTGCAAAAGTAAAGATAGCCAAGAAGGAAAGAAAGACAGAGTAATCCCAATTAAGACAAAAACATGAACTAAGCTCTCATGTTCCCTACTTAACTTTAGTTTGATTAGGGGATGTTGCTAAGGGGTACCATCTTCAGCAGAGAGAAAAAATAATTAATTTTAAGTGGCATTAAAAAATGAAGAAAAAATTGGGGTTAATTACAAATTTCATGGAGGAAAATTATGTCTCCCATGCACTATTCTTCATTATTTCAAATCTGTTTGTTAGAAGCTGTTCTTCTTTGAACATATATACACACTATGCCACTTAAAATACTTAATAAACCAAAGAAACATGGGAGAAACAGATAGCTCAAGGGTAGAAAAAGCAGTCGTCATTTATTATTATGTCTAGCATTTGCAAATATCTAAGTAACACATATGATATAGCTAGTTGGAATATTTCTATGACCTAGCAGATAAACTACTTTTCTAAATTCATGATTTAATACTTGTTTAACATTTAGTCTTCCAAATTAATATACTGAAATTCTATAAGGAATTCTTAGTATCTACAGAGCAAGATCTCACTATAACATATTTTTAAAAATATTAAAAATATACTTGACTTTTTAAAGAAATGTTAATATTTTTACTGTATTTACTGAAGCATAGAGAAGTATTTTCAGCATTTTGTAATACTCATGAGCAAGGCTACAAATACTTTTTTTTTCTTCTGTGTCCAGAATAAATCACTATTAGTAGTTCAAAGTAAAAAACTAAAATATTCAGGGACAAGATCTTCAACAACTGAAAGAATTTCATGCAGCATCTCCCTGATAACCTGATGGAAAGAGAAAGCACACGAACTGTATTTCAAGAAGCAAGTCTGTAGCTGCACTTTTAGAATGATTTTAATTTTATTTATTTTTTTTTTTTCAGGAATAGCATTTTTTAAAGTGTACGTAAACAAACCTAAACTGCATGTGTGGCCATATTATAAACAGGCTGTGAAGACATTTGCTGGCAAGAAAACAGTTCTAACTCAGACACAAAAGTTGTGCTGGCAAGGTTGAGTAGAAGTCACTCTGTGGCAGGAATACAGCTGTTGTACTCATTAAGAAATTGAGTGGTAACTACAGGTTTGAGAAACTGTATCCCTCTCTGTTTTATGCTGCTTTAAAACACATTTTTTGCGGCTGCCAATCCTGACAAATTGCTGCCTTATTTTGTATTTCAGTTTGTCCTTTCTTCATATTCTAACCAACGTATTAGTATGAAGGCATGGAGAACATAATTGCTGCAAATTTAAGTAACTCATCACACAGCATTATGAGAAGAGCTGTTAAACGTAGCAGTTTAAAAGACAAAGACTAAGACCAATCAATAAATCAGTACTTCAGACACTGCAGAATGACAATATACCTGTAGTACTTGAAAGAACAAGTGCACTGGTGTCATAATCAATTATCGTAGATATTTGTCTGGATATTAAACTATGGCAGAAAACCCTGCTTGCAGATCTCATACTGTAATTCATCAATAGATTCATTATGCTCTTGTTTATTTTGCCAATAAATTATTTGTAATCTGTTAGGAAAATAATGCAAGTGCATTTTTTTTTAATTAAGAAATCAGTGCACACACCTGACAAGCAAGGTAAAATAAATAAAGAAACATATTTCAAAGAGCTAGGGCCAACATCAGTTAATCTGAAAATATCATAGGCTTTTTGTAGCTTTAATCAGTGTGTAAATTACTGTTTCACCCCAAATCTAAAGTAATATTTTCTTTAATGGAAAACATTTTTGATTAATTGTGACTCATGTGTCACCGCAGAAGGCCTTTAATGAATATTAGGTTTCTTTTATAAGCGTTCCACTGTGATTTCACAAACACAAGGAGAGTAAGCAAGCAGTAGCTGCAGACAGTGTAGAGCATGAAAGCAAGGCAAGAAAACATTCATTTGTAGAATTTATTTTAAGTTGTACTAGCTCTTTGACAGTAGTATGGATTCCTGTGTTTAAAAGCAGCTCAGGAGCTACATTTTAAAAACAGTAGTGGCAGAAAAGGCAAGGGACAAAGTAAGTAAAGCTGTCAATTGAAATATGAACTAACAGGTGCAACCTTCTACATAATTTAAGCAAGGGTATAATTTTGGTAAGTTGTGTGCAAATTTGTGAGACAAAATGTAAATGGAGCTGCATGCTAAGCTCTCATATTCAGAAATCAGAACTACTAGTAATCTACAAAGGAAAGCTATGTCTAGCTACAGGTATTCGCTATTGTTAATATACATGCATCAGTTTCCTAAAAGCTATAACAAACTTTGCTTTTGGGAGGAAAGGGAGAGAGTATCTGCAGTTAGTCAATCTTACTGCAGAGCCAAACCTACCTGGAATGAAATACTGTTCTTTAGCTAAATAAAGAGAAAAAAATAGAAGATGCACCTGAATGTCAGCAAGCAAAGAATGAGTTTTATTAGATTAAGTAGACTACAGTTAACTACAGATAATTAAGTGAAAAAATGTGTATTCACAACAAGAACTGATAAACAACAAAGTGTGAATAGTCATAAATGTATCCGGAACATGGATAACAAACAGTTCTCATCTGGTATTTGCACTTGAGAGTGAATAAATTGTAGAATGTGAAATGCACCTGGAACAGCTGGATACCATATGACAAAAGTTAAGGATTTAGAGAAATGTAAGTAGGAAATGGAATAAGATTAGAAAAAGAAAACAGTAAATTTCAGTATGAGGTAAGATCCCTGTATAAAATGAATATGTCATGTTTCCATATTTAGCTAGAAATTTTTAGATCTTTCGTGTACTCCAGAGCCTTGTGGAAATTTTACAAAATGATTTATGTTAGTGATGCTTGTAGCGAATAACTTCAGCATTGCATTCTGAAGTATTATATATTGCATTTCTTTGTTAGATTTAATGCTACTCAGAAATAGTGCCAAATGTGTTAACTGTAGTAATGTTCCGTGATCCAATAGGCTATGACTTCCATGACTTCCCCCCCTTCAGCTGAAGAACTAAAAAAGATTTTGTAACATTTAATAATTCTGTAGAGAGCCAGCTGCCTTCATTAGAACTTCTATAACCACTGGTTTTGCCAATAAACGAAAAATAGCAGCTGAACTAAGAAAATTACCTGAGCAGCGGAATTTCTTGCTTTTGATCTGTCCAATCCTTTTGTTTGCCAGACGGCGGGGACTGGTGCAGCGGGCACCACTGGTCTCAATGGGGTTTGTATGAAGATAATCCGCCAGCCACTTCAGATGGCAGTCACAGATAAATGGGTTCTGAGCCAAATGCCTTTCATGAAGAAAAAAATAATAATTTCACACATTATTTCCCTTTAGTCTCAGCAGTTTCTGATATTTTGAGTACATTGTAGAATGTGAAGTCACACCAAAGATGACCATAAACAAAAGCATACATACAAGGTCTGAATTGCACGTAGAGGTGAGAAGGTGCCTTTTGCAATGGTCTGAAGCTTGTTGTCATACAAAGAAAGGAGATTCAGGTTGTGCAGATCTTGAAAAGCATCAACTCTCAGGCAATTTATCTTGTTGGCATTTAATAATCTGTTTAAAGGAAGACAATTATAAAATAAAAGATTTTTTTCAGTGTCAATGAAGATTCAACATTTTTCACAGATAATTCTTTGTACTCATTTTATAACCAGAACAAGAAATGCAGGAACAAATATTGACAATGATATAAGGCATTTCAGTGAATTGAAATATCTTACTTAGGTGCTCTGAAATTATTTTGAAATTTTTGCACCTTGCAGTTGAAATGGGCAGGTTTATTCAGCTACAATCACATTCATTGTATGTGCTGGCAGAACTTATGCATGTGTTATTTGTCTGTGCAAAGAAACAAGCTCAAAAAATCAAGTATCTGCAAGGAAAACTAGTTCCTTTTGCCAAACAAACAAACAAACAAGGAACTGAACACTGTGTTCAATAGCTGGAAGAGATGTGCAGTGGCACTTTTAATTATATGTTACTAATCAGCATGCTGCCGCATTAATGGAGTTGTAGTAAAACTAGTGGCATGGAATATATCCAAATTTGTCTTGGATCCTTATTCTTCATCTTCAAAGGAAACCTTTTCTTCCCTGTACCCCCCAGACTTCTAAAGATGAAACAAACAAGTCAATTTAAACCAACTCCTTCATGCTTTTGAAAAGAAAATAATTTTGACATTCAATTAGTTGCATTTTTCTAACAAAATATTATTTTTTCCCATTTGCAGCCAGATGGAATGGTGGATTTGAAAATCAATGCTTTGATAAACAGTTTCATCACGCAAGCAGAAATTTACTTAAAATATTTTGCATAGACAATACATCAAGCTATGGACTTATTCTTAATATAGAATAAACAAAAGTTCAGATATGTCCCTTTTTTTTTTTTTTTTTTAATCTGAAATATGTGTTTGTAACTAAATTCTCTTTAAAAGCAAACAGAAACACATACCCCCTGACATTTAGTTTCTGACTAAAATAAATAAAAATGTTAAACCTCTAGGTGGTGCTAAATCTTGAATTTCCTTTTTTTTTTTTGTTTTTGTTTTTTCTCCATTCTCAAGGAGTTATTAATAAAAGACATTTAGCCAATCATCAACTATAAAATCTGGACATTACATGCTTCTAACCAAATGGGAAGAAGCCATTTCCTAAATTCACCAGTCTTCAAATTAACAAGTCAAGGATTCTGGGACAATGTCTTCCAAAAGCACTATTAGTTGTTTCATGGCCTGTTTCACAAATCTGTGTCACACAATACAACAGCCTTTTCTACTTAATCTTGACAATATTTGATAAACACATCACCATGACATTCCTCTTTACTCCCAATATTAAATCCAAATAGAAATGGTTTACAAGATTACACATGGGAGTTTCTGAACTGTTAAAAGAAACAGCAGCTGGAGTTCATAGAGTCAAAGAATTGTACACTGAAGAGTCTCAAAAAATATTAAAAGTCATCAATGAAACTTACTGTAACTCTGTTCTTACATGGGTAAAACTAAAAACATAACTACATAGTACTTCCACTATCTATTATCTGTATATAAAGCATCCAAACATTTCTACTGTATCTCACCTACAACTTTATACACACTATTTAGTATTTACATCACAAGACAGTGTCATGTTATACGCTTTATCATTATAAATTCCAAAGAAGATAATAGTTTCAATTGTATTTATTTTAGGCTGAGACATTAACTGAAATATCTGTGGATGAATGGCAAGCTGGCACATCTCACTTTAACATAATTTGTTTTTATTATACTCTGATCTTACGCACAGGATTTCCTGCTAGTTCTTCTCCAGGCATGTATCTCTTACCAAGTCTGCCCTTCTGGGTTACCCCCAAATAGAGTAAATATTAAATAAATACTCACAGCAATTGCAGAGAAAAGAGTCCTTCAAATAAGCCTTTTGGAAGTTCTGTAATTTTATTGCCATAAAGGACACTGTACCAGGAAATAAAAAAGCAAACAAAGCTGTTATTATGAAGTTTTGCGATTTTGAATATAATAATTTTAAATAATTGAATATAATAATTTAAAATAATTTATGCAATTTTGAATATAATAATAATAATAATGTTTCAATTTTCCTGAAGGGAATTTAACAGCAGTGACTTAATACTTGCAAGATCCTTGTGGTCCTGTGAGATGGCAGGATCACACATTTTCCCAAAGACATGCCACATAAAGATCTCTCAGCAGAACCAGCACCTCACTGTGCGCAGCCTTACCAAGGGACCTCTGTAAGTGGATTGCTGTTTTTAAGAATAAAAACTAACTGGGGAATAAACAAACTCTTTTATTTCCTTCAACTCTGCCATGAACTTATTTAAAAGAAAACATACTTTTTTTTAATGTCCAGTTGTGATACAATATTCAATTATCACTCTACCATTCTGAAATTATTTTTACAGCTTTCAGTATTGATTGAATTTATATAAAAATCCTGCAGAGCTAAAAATCCAAAATAACTTCAGTATAAGAGTATGAGAAATTAGCTTCTGTTTTCCACATGTCAAACAGATACCTACAGTGAATTGAGTGAACGTAAGCCCTGGAAAGCATCTGGAGCTGTTTCAGAGATCTGGTTATTGCTCAGGTCACTGAAATAAATAAGAGTTGCTTCAATTAATTCAAGCTATTTTTAAAATAGCAAACATTAAAATAATTCATAATTAGAATTAGCTGTGGAAGAGAGAGAGAAGTTAAAATATTTATGTGAGACACTGCTGAAGAATTTGAATATAAAACCACCAAAATTGATAGTAAACTGAAACAAAATGCATGATTAAAAATAGATCTTTCAAATGCTTGAAAAAAAAAAAAAAGACTGAAAAACATACGCTTCCGAATTGCTTAAGCACCTTTTATGAACACTTTTTTGTTTGAAATGACCACGGGACTATACAGCCTCAGAAATATTCCAAAATGACAGTGGCATATCCCCAATGATTTTATCTTTTTATATTGAATACAGTAACGTGTTGCTTTTATGCAAAACCATAATAAATAATTTTAATGCTTGGTTAAAACAAAAACAAAAACAAACAAAAAAAACATTATTAATGGGACAAAGATGCTATATGGTATAACTAATCACGCTGTTATATCTGTTAATCTTCAGCAGTCAAACTTTCTTAAATACTCACACATTGATGGAAGTTCCTCTGTATGATCTTGAACTGATTTTTTATTTACATATATATAATGCATGCATGTATACATATCTATATCTAAATGTATTTAGATATATCTACATATCTATATCTCTATACAAAATAGATAAAATAATAAAACTAAAATACCAGGTACTTACATTCTTCGAAGCTTTTTATATGGTGAGAAAGCTCCAGGAGGTATGACCTTGATTGAATTTTGTTCTAACCGTCTGCAAAACAATTGCATCAGCATAAAAAGACACACACACACACACAAAAAGAAGCCAAAAAGCAACCTAAAGCCATAACAAAACAGAAAGGATTGTCTTTAATAAAAAACACTGGTTTTGCTTTCCTTTTCAGTACGACTTTTACCTTGAGAAACAAAGTCATTTAGTTTTGGTTTTCATTAAAAAGAAGTAATCTATTTTTCTCTGTTCTTTTAACTTATAGGGTATGATGTTGTAAATGAAAGCCCAATCTTCATCCTGAACATAAAGAAAGTTTATTTCAGAGCACACCAGTTTTTTTTTTTTTTTTTTTTTTGGTAAAACTTAATCTAGACACGTCATTAAAATATTCAAATTTGAGTTAGTGTTATTTGACTCCCAATTTATGATTCACATACAGCGATTTTTATAGTAAATTTTATTTAGAAATTTCTAAAGAATTCTGTGAGTTAATCAGTCTAATATGTAAACCATAAAAAATGGTGAAGAATGTTCCTACTGAACAAATAACATATGTTGCTACCTGCAGTAAGGCAAATGCCTTATTTTTCAAGGTGCACATATTATTTCTTTAGATACAGTATGTAATACCTTTTCTTTAAGCTACAATACTAGAATTACACAGCTACACTTATAACTTCTTGAAACAATTTATCTTATCTAAAATTTTAGTTTATCTTGCTGGCTATAGTTGCTTTGTATGTATACTGAGTGTGACTGAAATCTGACACACTGCAGAGTATGAACTGGCTGATGGAAGCAGTTTTCCAAGAATTTTTGAACATACAGAGCTTTGCCTATGGGAAATCCATGCTGATACAGACCTATGGTGCATTTGCCAACCAGTCAAAACAGGCCCAGCAATAAGCATGTTTAAAATAGAAGCTACATCACATAATGCAGTATTTCATGGTTATCACTGAAAACAAATAAATAAATAAATAAAACATTCTATTATGTAGACATAAAAGATTGAAACTATTTATTCTAAAAAAAGTACAACAGGAAGAGGCAGTATTATTCAAACATACATCTTATGGCTATCTAATAAGCTTGATATTTTTCTCTTCCATGGACAGGTATCAACTTACTGTGATCCATACATATAAGGACAATACCGTTCTATTTCACAGAATGAATCATAATTGTAGATTATAATTACTGCTCTATTTGAAAATATTCAGACATCAATTTAGAATTTAAGGGTAAAAAGCTTTTTTTAGTCTAGATGGAGGAATATTACTTTTTTTTTTTTAGTCCTATTAACACTATTCTGTTTCACTTCTCCTCTGCTAAAGAGACATATGAATCTGTATATGCGAATAACTAATAAGCTCACATATGCACTTTGTGTAAACCTTTACAAGAAACTATTCTTATAACAATTATTTCTTTTTGTAAAGTTCTCTGGAGGTCACAGTATAGATGGACAGAAGAAAGAATTTTTGCTGCCATTATGAGGTTTTGTTCAGATGGAGATATTCATATATTTAATACTCAAAATCTCTTAAGTCCATATATGCTTTGTTCTTGACTGGCGTATAAAGAAGCCAAGAAAGAAAGAAAGAAAGCCTCTAAAAAAACACTTACTAACACACAGAAAATCTCACTTCATCAGCGCAGCTTAAGACAGGGGTCATATTTTAAAAAGGCCTTAGCTAGGAAAATATTGTCACCTTGCTACAGTTTTCAGGTATATTTTAAACACCGCAGGGAATCCCATGGTACCAGACTGTTAACTTTTTCCATAAACAGGATGTTCTTTCACACGTTTTCCTCACCTTGGCTGAGCCTTTTGGATGTATGAAACACATTTTGCATCAGATCAAGAGTACTGATGGGCTCTGAGGGGACAAGGTCACTTTTTTCCAGTAGACTCGAGTAGATGTAGAAAGCAAACATCTGAATAAGTAAAAACCTGCTTAAATTAAAGGTCAACACCAAGTTACACTGGAGCCAAGTATTTTCTATTCTTATGCTTCATTTTTAGCTGAGTTTCCTCAGGAAAAAAAAAAGATTACACATGCTTTTTGTCTAGATAGTTTTCTACTCAGCTCAGATCACAGAGAGGTAAAAGCTCCAGATAATAAATTTCTAGACCTTTCCTTAAATTAGCAATGGGAGGGAGCTGAGAAGCCAAACTAATCCAGCCATGAAGGGAGTGGCAACTATCCATCCATTCCCATTACACACACTATTTGGCAGCAAAAGATTGCCCAACCACCAGGAATAGCCTGGCTGGACGTTTGTCAGGTATGCAGCTTTGAAAATCAGCCAAAGGACCTCTTGCACAGGGAAATGTGTAGGGCATACACAAAGGACTGGAAATGGGTGGCTAAAAAGGGACAGGAATGGATTAGGCCATATTACAGAGGAGGACTTGAATTGCTGGAGAGAGAGACACTGGGGAATTATGCCTGTGTGTGTATGGGAAAGACAGATACTGCAGTGGCAATGGTCCTGCATCAGTCTGCCACAAGCCTCATGTATGAATATTATTAGTCCACGATGTACAGACTTATGAGCTAGTGCTGGAGGACTCCTGTTTACTTTCACTTATGTTTAAACATAAATGCTCTTATTCAGATATGATATAGCATGTCACTTGAGAAAGACAAAGTCTAGTGTTAAGACACAAAGTATTTTCCAGTTTACTCTTTTAACCTAAAAAATATATTCATTCTATAAATGGAAGTAAACTTGCAGGATATATGTGTGCCATTTGATATAAGAAGATGGAATAGCAGATTTCATTTATAGCTGCCTGATTTGTCTACAAATCATACGGGTCCAAAACCTGAAGAAGTCCTACTCCAATACATTTCTGAAAGCTAATTTTCTAGCAGTTGTAATAAAGGGAACTATCAATTCACTGGTGGATATATAAAATGAACTCTATGTCAACTTTACCTAAGATTTCCTTTTAGTGAAAAAGCTACAGTCTAACAGATTGTGTAGTACTAGGATAAATTTACAAGCTCTTCTGGATAAAGAATTTGTTATAGTAGGATCATCTAACTATGTCTTTTATTAACTCATGCCAAAGTGTACGCACTGGAAGACATCATATTTTAGAAAATGAGATTAGCATAAGAAAGGGAAAATAAGATTATCTAAATACAGAAGAAAAATCTTTTATACCCTGCTTTGTCTGTAAAGAAAGTAAATCAAATTCACATTTTCAAGCTCTGTTATCCTCTAATCTTCTGCTTTATCTTCCTAGAATCAACTGAATTTCACAGAGTGAAAATTTGCATCCACCATTCCAGAAGAAAATCTAATTAGATATATTCCAGGGTCACAAAGCACAGATAAAATAATATCTAAAGGAAATTTGCATTCTACTGATAAAGTCCATAGTAATTAAAAACTCTCCTTTATATTAATTCCTCATATTAAATGAAACATTTTTAATTGTGGAATAGAATGGGTTGTAGTTATCTATTACTGAAAAAATCTGCTATTAAGTGCTCACAAATGACATGGCCTGAAGTACCATTACATTAGAGAAGAACAAAAAGCTAATATCAGTATTTTTCCATGAAACTTGTATTAAATTTTGTGCGTAGCATTGCCTTTCAAAGTCATCTCAGAAGCCATTCTTTTTTATAAATGATCATCCGTGTATCATAAACAGTGCCTTGGTGGTTTCTTTTTCAAAAGCCACAGTCAATTTTAGTAGAATATTTAATAAGATAAGATAATGGAGGAAGACAATTAAGTACATGCTTCATCAAAGTGTGCACTGCCTCGTGTATAAGAAGTACTCTGCCCATCACAACCCAAATGCTAATTAATGCTCTTAGTATTAAGTCTCCTGCTCCTTTTAGTGTTTCACTTCAAAGAAGTCCTGCATCAATACATAAGCGTTTCAGTGTCTTTTAACGCTGCCAAACTAGTTGAAACCTTTGAAACCTTTTTTGAAGACCATTCCCTAATCTCTCCTATTTAAGAAATGTACTGTGAATATTTCTTTTTCTAAATCTTTCCCCCCGGCTCATCCCTGCAGACACCATAATGTACAACCACCTACTATTTTAAGAAACAAAGGTGCTTCTGCAGTTGTGATTTCCAACCTAATCAAATCAAATCAAAGTAGGTCCCCAGTGAGTAGACGGATTCTTCCCACCGTGTCCCCAGACAGCCTTGTGACACATATATCCCTTGACACTTTCCAGGAGGATGCTGTTGTCTGCTAGGAGCCTGCAGCACACCATTAGTGATTACTAGTTCTGCACTTAGAGACAGACAACATGTTTATTTATACTGTCACTTTCAAAACAGCTTATTTTACCACTGTAAGTAGTCATTTCTACGAAAGACTTCTGCTCCCGGAAAGAGGCTGTAGAGAACACATAGTTCTCTACAAAATTCTTTCTTTTATTATGCACGTGGGGTACAACATACTAAGCCTGCTCAGTAGAGAAAGGTACACAATTTATACTGCATAGAGATGTGCTACACCCATACGAACATCTTCATTAAGAAAACATTAATTTGAATATGGAGCAGCAAATTAACCACATATTTTATCATCAAACAATCAGGACGTAACATCTTGTTTTACGTAAATTTGGTCAAGTTAGTCACTTTAGCATTTAATTGATCTAAACTCTTCATTCCAGCATCTACTCATTTACAAAAAGCATGTAAGAAGATTGTCAAGAAACCCCAAAAGAATTTTCTACTATAGAGAAGAAAGCGTAAGCTGTGCAATGAGTCTGATGTATTGCACAGATGCTGATTATACATGGTAATAAAATTGACAGCTCTTCTTTGCATTTTCCCCATCTGCTTTTAAAGTAAATGGCAAAAACAGCTGTCAGAAAACAGAAAATAGATTTCAGCGATGGGATTCAGTGCAGCTTCTGAATCTGAAGAACTGCAATATGCAGCCAACACATCTCTCATCATATTTAACATCTGCCAGGTTTTTGGTTGTTGTTGTTTTTGCTTGTTTGTTTTTTAAAATAAGGAAGGAGTAATGGTCTCCCTTTGCTAAAGAAATCCTTCAGGCTATCAAACTAAGTACCCTTTTTTTTTCTTTTTTTTTTTCCCCAACAACTGCACCTCCAGAGTCCTTTTATCCAGTAAATGTCTTTTCTAACTTCAGCAGCAAAAGAATTCTGTTGAAATCTGTGATATCATCCATGTCTAACAAAACAGAAGATGTATTTTGAATGACTATATTACTTGGACTTTAAAATTTCAGTCTCTAATTCTGTGTATTAATAAATCTTGTTGACAGTTTCCTAAATATTTGCATATAAAGAATCACTGCCAATGTTGCCTTAAAGCTTGCCAAAATGCGAACATCCAGTCTAATTGTTCTATCAAATATTTCCTCAGGGGACTGACTGCAAATGACAGACATCTCCATAGTCTGCATTACATCAAAAAAAAGTAACAAGGATTGCTGTACTAAAGCCATTAAAGAATTCATCACATTTAAAAGCAAGTCCCAAACCTGCATTTGCTAAATTTTTCATCACAGACAAGGCCATCTCATGCTCTGAACCCTACAGCACCATTATTGATGGTAGGCTTTACATTCCTTAATTGTTACAGATTTAGGTTGTAGGCAAAATGCACCACTTCTTAAAGAATTATTTGCTCTGTACTTTAGTATCTGTCAGTGTGTGCCTCCTGTGCAATTAGCCTGAGTCACCTAGAGTCAAGTTAAAGCCTCTCTAATTAGCCTATTTTTGATGAGAGCTGTTACACTACAAAAACTACTTGAGCTCTTCAGAATAACTGTAGTAAGTTCACAAAAATAAATGTAATCCTGCTACACTCTTGGTTCATCATGAGTGATGACTCATCAACCTGCTTGGGAATCCCATTACTCTGTGTGGCTGACAGTGTGGTGGGAGTCCTCACTACCTGTTAACTCTACATGAGCATGCACCATAAATTTACCACAAAAAATCTAAATATTTTCACTGAGAATACTTCCCACAGGTGTTTGCCACTTATGGGACCACGTATTTACTAACATTTAAATAATGAAGGCAGCATTTTTTTGAAGGTAAAACACAACAGCATAAGAAGTTGGTTGGACTTGATGATCTTGAAGGTCTTTTCCAACCAAAATGGTTCTATGATTCTAAGTTGGTATGTTCAGTTTCTTTTACAGTAACTTCAATCACATTATTGCTAAGGAAGAACCATATGTAAAAATAAAATCTAAGAGTAACGACACCTCTGGAGTGTAGTACAGCTGTCAGAGAGCTATGAGGGTTTTTCTGGAAGAGCTGGATGGGCCTTCTCCAGCTTCTCTTCATGCTGTATAAAATATTCATTTATAGCATGCCTGACTTATTTTCTTTCTCTTGGCAGAGTACGTAGAGGTCCCTCAATGTACCTCAGTACCACCAGAAACATGCACAAACGTCCCAGAAGTGGAACAGTGGGGTGTTCATTCTGGCCAGTATCTACTTCCAAAGTTTCTGGAAACGAGCACTGGGGTTGTTCCTCCATTTTGAAAAAAAAGCAAGTTGGCTAAGGCCACAAGACATCTTCTTCTTCTATTTCCGCCTTCAAGGAAGAATACCCTGCCACTGCACCAGCTCCACCACACGGTGCCATACAATTTCAAGATTAAATTCAAGAGTGAATCATAATCTCTTCTGCTCAGTGTGCTTTGTGCTGACTGTTGAAATTACCCTTGTCCTGTAAATTTAATTAGTTTTTAAGGTAAGACACAAGAGTATGAAGAAAGCCAAAGATCTGAACAATGGTAACATAGAACGCATGCTAATAAAGAACAAATTAAATATTCTACCTACAGAAAACACCATGTCTGAAAACTGAAATAAGAAATAAAAAAGAAACAAAACCACAAAGCCACATGATTTACCAGTAATTTTCAGATTAGGGAGATATTTGAGTAAGAGCATGACAAATCATTTCTCTCGTGTGTTACGTGGACAGGTTTAGCTGTCAAAAAAAAAACCCTAATCTATTAGCTTCAAAACTTCAATCTATTTCTGTCAAATGGAATATATTTTAAGTTTTCCCTGAGAAATATTAAGGTATGAATCCCAAACAGTTAACAGTAATTCAGTTAAATCTGTGTTGCAAAATTAAATGCATTAAGGTAATGAAGTCAAGTACATCAGTAGATTCCTTTACATAATTTTAATTTTTCACATTTATTCAAGACATTGCCTTGAAGAGAATGCATTTTCCATTACTCACATGCAATTGTTGTGTCTTTATATGTATGTGTTACATAAAAGATGTTAAGATTTTAGCAAATTTCTTCATTTTTGATAAAGCAAACATTATTTGTTTTTATATATTGCAATGGGCATAAACAGTAGTTTCGCTAACTAAAAAGACCAATGTTTTGATTTAAACTAGAAAGCAGAAACAAATATAGACTTTGAAAAACAGTCATTGCTAAAATGTCTTGTAGCTTCTTGCATCCTCCCCTCAGCATTCAGACCCATTCTCTGCAAGATGTGAAGATGCAGGGTCTGGTCTCATTTCTGTCAGGTTACTGTAGATAGCTGAATCACACTCTGAGCTGCTAAAAACAGAGAAAGCTGCTTTGTCTTGGATGTTTCCGAGTTTTCGTCTTATGCAAGTCTTTGAACTTTTTCAATAAATTTGCCTAAAACCAAAAGAGACTTTTCTCTGTAAAGGGACATCCTTGGAATTGTCTTTGCATCTCAGTGTAAGAGTCTCCCTGGTCAATAGACATTTACTTAAGGCTGTACTTTGGACTTTCAGCTAAGGATAAATTTTAAGAAACAACAGAAATGATGTAATTGTATAGATGCCAAGCTTAGCTTGGAATAGATTCATTCATACAGCTTCCAGTTCTCAGATAAAATTATGAATTTACACAAAGCACAGGTAGTGTGACCAGGCCACTCTTTACCCTATCTTGGTTAAACTCTATCTGTCACGTTCAGTTCTGTCAGACCTCATTTTGGGGAGCTTTCCTTTCCCCTCCTGTCTGTCTTCTTTTTCCCCACTTCTCCTTTAAGATGAGTGTTTCTGTGAGAACCAATCTCAAGAGATTTTAATCCTGCTTAATATCACAGGGCTCACAAAGATGTAGTTGAGTGCTTGACATAATACACAATCTTTAATCAACAGACTTAAAAAAAAAAAAAAAAGTATAAGAGATTGAGATGGAAGAAGACGAAAACATGAAGAAAAATAGTAGAAAGTAGGAAGATAAGATGAGACAAAACTGAGGGGAGAAATTAGGAAACTGTCAAGGGAAATGTAAATAAACTTATCATGAAACAGCCATACAGTTTCTAGTTTTGCCATTCAAATGTTAGAAAGCTCCACTGAAAAGAGCAAGCAACTTTATCTTGAAGGCCACAGTAATTAAGAAGTCAGTGAGTTTTCACTACACTGAGTTAACAGAGGTGAACTGTTAAAATTCCTGATTAAAATTCCATATGTTTTTTTCATTTCATACATCATATGGTTTAGGGTCTTTTCTGTCCCTTCCGAAGACTCACATTAATTATACAACTGTTGCTTAGTTAACAGTGGCAACCCCCCACTCACCCTCCCTTTCAGCAAACCTTTCTCTTTGCTATATCACCATTGTAAGGATTCCTATCCTTCTATAATAATAATAATAAAAAACAAACAAACAAACAAAACAATTTACTCCTTCCTTTGATTAATTAAATGGTTTTCATGTTAACAAAAATGAAGAAAAAAATCAACTTAATTCCATGCCTGATCGCTTAAATAGTCATTTATACAAAGCTGTGGTCATCAAAGCAGGTCATTCCTTTCCCCCACTAAATCAACACCCTCAGCAGCACTTATTGCAAATGTATTTATTTTCTTTTATTCATAACACTACTGTAAAGAAAGAGGTTTTATAACCACTTTGACTACTATATCAAGCCACAGAAGAGTAAAGAAAATCAGAAGAATGTAAGAACAGCATTTTCATGAGGTAGGCTAGCTCATTAATGGCTTTTTGGCCTCTCCTTTTGAAATAAGAGCCTGTCACTCACTCACACCATTCTAAGAAAAGGTACCAGTACATTTAATAAAATTGCTGCTGGGTCACCATTTGTAAGGTTTCTGATAGTCTGTTTGAACATGTGCCAAAAAGTCTCAATTTGAAGGAAACCAGAATTATTTCTGCAGACCTTTCAAAGAACTTGCATGCGGAAGGTGAATTCTAAAATGCAACCAAGTGAAAAGAGATTAATGGTGCTGAAAAACTAAAATGTGTAAGGAATGCCCGCATAGAGGCTGATAAATGCTATCGCTGTTAGAAAGGCTATACTTTCTAAAAACAATTAAAGTAATAGTTTTGAACCTTAAGAATGACCCGTAATGTCTTTAATATAAGAGTTATATGACAAAGGAGGAAAGTGCTAGGTATATTAGACCACTTGAGTTGGTTGAACTCAACAGACCAAACATGACAATAAAAGAGCTTCCCACACTAATTTCTGTAAGAGGTATAAACAACAAATCTAAGCTAAGTCATATTCTGACTTATTATATTAGAGAGGGATTCTTTATCAGGGACCGTGCTGATAGGACAACGAGTAATGGCTTTAAACTAAAAAAGGGTAGATTTAGATTAGACATCAAGAAGAAATTCTTTCCTATGAGGGTGGTGAGGCACTGGCACAGGTTGCCCAGAGAAGCTCTGGATGCCCCATCCCTGAATGTGTTCAAGGCTGGGTGGGATGGGGCTTTGAGTAACCTGGTCTAATGGGAAGTGTCCCTGCCCATGGCGGGGGGGGGGGGGTGGAACTAGGTGATCTTTAAGGTCCCTTCCAACCCAAAGCAATCTATGATTCTTTGATGTTTCTAATGGATAAATACTATCTCATGATTTGAGATTGTCCATGAGACAAGGCTTAAGCAAGGCATACTAAATAGCAAAATCTTGAAGACTACTAATACATAATATATTTTAAGTGAATAGCTACTATATCATGCTTTGCTTAAGTGAAAAAAGGCTTAAGTATGATGTATTATGAACCAAGTGTTTGAAAACTACTAATATGTAACATCTATTGTCAATGTATTTGGACTCACAATGTTTACAGTTACAGGCATTAAAATAATAGAGCTATGGGAAGCATTCCCAAAATGTTTCCTGCAGGTCACTCATGATCTGAAACCTTTAAAGATGGCCTAGAGAGGTTACATTTTATTTCTGCGCTTCCTCTAGAATTAGTGGATACACTAAAAATAAGGGAGTCTTGGTGCTCAAGTGATCTTTTACTACATGGAATGTGAAATACTTTACTCTCAAATAATATAGCATTGATTGGACTCACCATGAAAAGAAAAGCTTAGGTATTCTTATTTTTAGCTCTGTGCGAGTTTATTTAGATAATAAAGAGAAGAATTAATTTTGCAGAATAGGTATAACTGTTACAGATACAATTGTACTAAGCCAATAAAGATTAAGAATTACATTTACTGAGATACTGAATTCTTAATTTTCCTCTGAGCTTTATCACACCAAAAGGGAGAAAGAGAGGACCACCAAAGGCTTTATTCTCCTTCCATTTTCACTGACAGATACTTGGAGATAAGCAGTCCTGCTACTGAAGGCATCTTCCCAAGAGGTACCAGGCAGACAATGCATTGGCTGATAACTGACTGCACACAATGGGACTTGCTACTGACTTTTGTAACTGTTGAGAAGCCAGACAGAGTGGTACAACAAAACCCTCTCACCAGCACCCTGATACTCGCTAGGAAACCCACCTGCACCAGGCTAAAACATTTATTCTGCAGCTGGCTCTGGCTCCTCCTGCTGCCACCATCACAGAACACCTGCTCCCTCCTAAACCACTTCAGCTCCTCTTCCTCAGTGGCTGCAGCTATTACACCAAACTCAGAGATAGGGAGGCTGCAGAGCTGTGCAAGCACATAGTCTGCCAACTCTGCTACAGTGCTACAGAGGCAGTAGCCATCAGCAGAGAAGACAGCTCCTACTGTCTTAAAATGTCATCCCCAAAAGGTTGTCCGGCAGAACTACCAAGACAATGCAAAGTCTTAGTATCAGTATTATGCTCTAAACAGAAAGCCTTTTTCCTTCCTTTTCCTCGGAATTAACACAGAACTTTGACATACAAACTTTTACTCAATTCAAACTGCAAATGTTCAATACTTAAGTAATTCAATATTTCATTTAAAGGGTTTTTGGCACATAAATTAACTTGTTATATAAATAATCAACTCCCAGAAAGGGAAAAAAAAAAAAAAAGGAAATTTGTTGAAATGGAACATACACACTAAAACCTGCAGTTTATTTATGTAAACCAGGAGGACAGAGAACAACAACATTATTAATACCACTTAGAATTTATGCAGCATTGTCTCACATGGACTGACAATGTAACAAATACAAAGTATTTTGGTGCAGACACACATTTTATGTAAAGGAAGCTTGTGCTGGGCAAAGAGCAAGAAATCAAAGCTTCATAAGGTACTGAGGTCAAGCTTCCCACTGAGAGAACAGATGGAAGAAATGGATGGAGAACACCACAAAACATCAAAAAACATGAGTATTTGTTGAGGGCAAACTTCACAAGAAAAAAACAAGAAAAAAATAACTGGATTATGGACTTTTAGAAACTACATAAAGATTATATTCTTACTAACCTTCTGCACATGTAAGAACAAAGAAAGAAAAAGCAGAAATGGATGGAAAAATGGTATCTGTCAAAAACCAGGGGTCAATTTTTTAGCAACTGTATACATTAGGGCTGACAATAAAGTTTAACCTTAGTCTAATAGGAAAAGTGTATTCACATGAGATACAATTAGGTAAAGACAAAATATAGGAAAGATGCAGACCACAGAGGCGTTTGTGGTCCATTGTGTTGGCTGAAGAATGACATGACAGCTTGGTAGTACTCAGCACTGGATTCTGCAAATACAGCCTATAAACAGGTGATAACTATTACAACTGTAGGGCACAGAAAGTTGTCCAGACTAAGGGAACTTACAAGTACTATGGATTTTTCAAATGTTCCTGTCAATAAAGTACATCTATAAAATCAGAAGAGAATACCCAGTTAAAAATGCAGAAGACGACTGTGGAAAAAAATAATGAAAAGGTTGGAGAACATCTGGCCCATGTGAAATGGTAGTATAATGCCAATTTTCTTATGTTGTGCACAGGAATCTAATGATGGTGGTATTATAAAATCACTGAATAAATAATAATTTGGCTGTTAATTCTGTACATCCTTCAGAAAACTCAACAGGGAACCAGCTCACTTCTCTTTCCCTCTCTCCCTGAGAACTGGGGAGCTCCTGCCAAAGCACATGCTCAAAATTGTGATTAAGATAATAAAGGCATGTGTGTGGGAACTGTGTAATGGTGGTGGAAATACAGTGCTCACTATACACTTCAGGTCTCTTATGCTCCATGTTCAGCAGCTCCTTGGCATTCTTTAAAGCTACTGTGACAGCATGATGTCATCTCTTCAAGTGCTTCTTTTCAGTTACCATTTTGGCACAAATACAACAATTTCATATAAAAATAAGTGAAAAAAAAACATTACTGTATGTGATACAATCATTATTTCTAATTCAATTATAAGGGGTTGTTATAAACAATAGTTGCAAAGCACTTCTCTAAAAAAAGTTTTAAACACTTTATTGTAGGATAGCTTTAAGATAGGATCATCTGAACCTTTCTGTATGTTGAAGTTAGATAAAAGAATAGGAGACCGAAGTCTTTCACAGAGCAGCTTTAAAAAGTAACACGCAATTGGATTCAGTGTTCAGAAACATAAGGTGATATGTGGATGGAATAATAAAATTACATCTGTAAAATTATTGTTCCTGACAAAAACAGCTAAGAAAAAAAAAAAAAGACCTAGGACTTTTCATGGTCATTTCAATGGAAAGTGTGCTGCAATGGATATTGGCAGTCAAGGAAAGAAAGTATTACAGTGCAGAAAGCAGAAAGGAAACTAAAATGCCACTATATAAAGTGATGTTTCACTGTCATCTGGAATATTTTATTCAACTTTGGTCAATGTAGGTCAAAAAATTAAGAAAACCAAGAGTTAGGAGAGAAAGGAGGAGATTAATTAAGAAATCAAAGGTTTTGGCATCCAAAAAGATTGAATGGACTTGAAACATCCAGTTTAGAGAAGAGAGGAATGAGAGTGACATGGAAAATAGAAGGTGGCAGGACAAATTATGAACCTTAATGCATATTCCTTCATAAAGACAAAGAAAATTAATGACATTTTAAAAGACTATATTTAAAGCTCGAAGCTTTGGATCCCTGCCTCTCCTCCTCCAATTTATTAGCTTAAAATAACCAGAATTAAGAACACAGTAGAGTCTAAAGCAGATTGGATGTTTCAAAGAAATTTTTTTTTCTTTTTTTTTGAAAGTTTCATGATTTTCCTCTCATTAAAGCGGTAGAGTGTAAAGCTTTTGCCATACAACCTTTACAACTTGCTTATTTGCTGAAATCTCAACTCATCTTCAACTCATCTTCAGGGAAGCAGCAAAGATCAAGTGATTCTCATCAAATACTCACAAAATCCCTTACTCTAATTCTTCCACCGAGTTCGTCCCTTTTTCATATCCCTTATTTTTCTTCCTTCTTTTCCTGTACATTTCTCTCCTTGCCTTCCACTCAACTGGAAATTTTTGTTCTCACTGTGTGGTAAGTGCAGCTTACCACTGACTCAAATCATATTTCAATCCTCCTGTTTACTCAGAAACTAAGTCAATCATAGAAGTCCAGTTCTCCCACCACGCTGGCATTCACTGGTACATACCTGTTTTATTTAAAATAAATACTAAAATTTGCCTTTCTGATGTCCTACCTTGCCTTGTACCAGATTTTGAATATGCATGTTTGTGTATTATTTATGAACGGCATTGACCATGCAAAACACTGCAATCTGCTTTTTAATGTAAACATTACTTATGAACTAGATACACAACAGAGATATCAGATAGTTTATAGCATATCACTATGATCTACACATATAGCACAGCACGCATATTATACATTTATATGAACACCTATGCATACATATTTAGAAATATTAATGGATTATGGATCTCATCACGTGAAAAGGCCTCACTCTGGGATGTGAACAATGTGTAGTCTAGCAGGAAATATCCAGCCTCAGTTTGCAATCTGTTAAATGCTTAACCAAATGCTGGACACGTTAAATGCTTAAAACACATCAGCATTTCTTACCTAGAACAACAGGTGAGCAGAAGACAGGATGATACACATCTCCATTCTGTAAATTCCCATTTGCTTTTGCCTCATGGTCATTTCTTTTGACAGTGAATTCAGGGTCAACTAGTAACTCCTATATCCTATAATTTCTTTGGGATTGATGACCCTTAAAATAAAGATTTAGGAACACACTTGCAATCTCTAGTTGTGCCCTTGTAAACTCACCTTTTGCTTTTGCTCCTCCCCTGCAACAACACAGCAGCAGCCTTCTTATGTGCCCACACAACCTCTCAGCCACCCTACTATGACTCCGCTTGGCAGTAAGGATGCAGTTGCACATTTTGTAGATGTTGCTGTTGTTTATGCCATGTCATGCAACCTTATCAGCAAGCACGCTCTTCCATCCTTAGCTATATGGTATTAACACAATGACTATACCACAGATTGCAAACAACCACCACACGTTTGCCTTCTCAAACTACCCTTCTGAGGAGGTTGCATTAGCAGAATACTTAGTATGAGCAATGTAGGTCTCTTTGTTGCAAGATATGCTCCTCTGACAGTAAGACTTGAATAAGGTGATGGAAAGTGAGCAACACTGAAAGCAACAGAGTTTATAGCCTGCATTGAAAAGCCACTTACTTGCAGAAAAGTAAGGATTCATGAATTCTTTTTAAACCAACTCAGAATGCAGTTTTAACTGTGAGTTGTGAGTAATACATATAAAACTAACTCATAAGAGAACATATATGTCTTAAATATTTTCATATATCTATATAGTCCTTTTATTTCTGAATTTGAATGTGCACTCCAAAATTCTTACCCTGTATAATGCATATTATACAAATAACAACAATGAATACATAGGACAAAACTGTTCTCTGCAAGTTCATTGAAAGAAAAAAAAAATCAGATTACGCACATTTCAGTAATGGTTTCTGGAAGATTTGTTGGGATTTCAGTAAGGCCTTTTCCACGACAATCCACTATGTTGTTACTACAGGTGCATGCAGTGGGACAATGCAAGACACTGCAGGATGGAGCCATAAAAGACTGGTGACCTGCAAAAGAAAAGAGTTTCTTCTAAAACTGTATAAACCTGTCAAGCAGTAGTCCAGTTTACCTCAAAAGTAGAACATCACACTTTACACCTCCCTGAAAAATGGAAGCAGAACTTAAAAGAATAAACATTGTTTCCCATCCATGATTTCAAATTGCATTAATTTAAATACCTAATTAATACCAACATGTTGACACAATAATGAGATTAAAGAAAAATGCTCAACTACTGTGCTGGCTCTTTCATCATTTCTCAGTTACTTCATATACTTGCATTCAAAATCACTTTTTTTAAAGAAGGCTAAGTGTAGTCCATTTTTTAGGTATATTTTATTTATTCTGTGGTTTTAAAAAACAATTATTGTTTTACTTAGTTTTCAGAATTTTGTGTATTAAAAATGAATGTCAACAGAAATGAATGAACTTTGCCATGAACACTGAAGCTCTTCTCTTAGTTCTGTTCTGCAAATACTCATTAATGAGTATTATTCTTCAGTGTATGCACCAGTTACAGACAATTTTGGAATTACGACCTTTCCATCCAATCACAGAGATAAATAATAGGTTTGACTACATAGCTTATACTCTCACTCTGTATTAGCCCAGCAGACTTTCTCCCCCAGTTTAACAGTCTTTCTAACTAGTCAGGTAGCCATGAATTTACACAACTTTGTGTCATCCCCTAAGAGTTTTATGTTAAATTCGGCATTTATAATTACATGTAACCTTAATACTCACATATTTAGATACATTTTAGAAAATAAGTAAGAATATCTTATTACATTTTCCTGCAAATAGGTTGCATTATTTTATAATATATTAATTAATTAATATATATATATTTATAATATATTAAGTCATTATTATAATTATTTAATGATACAAATTACCGTTTTGTAATGATATGGAAGGCATGAAGGCATGAATCTCCCCCCTTCCCCCTTTTTTTCCCCTTTTCTTTCCTATTAAGGTAAAAAAGCTAGAGACTGTTTTGAAACTCCTAGGGAAAACCAAACCAAAACAAAAACTTCTGGGCTATGAAATCTGGCTCACTGTATTTTATGTCATATATTAAGATAGAAAGGGTACAGTGATAATGTATGACAGATCACTTTAACGTTGCAGCCAGTGCTGTTCCTATTTACAACTTCAAATAACTGTTCAAGTTTTAAACTTACTCTGCTGAAAAAGTTAGTCTTTTGAGATAGTAGTTTGCAATATAATAATTTGTTTTAATGTTAAAGTATCTGTTACGAAAGTGCAAACAGCTGCCAAAACTAACAAACAGAAAACACCTATTTTACTAAAAAAAAAATACAGTGATCCAGAGATAAAACATGGTTATTCCCCATCTTCAAAATCAGCGTTAGTGTCCAAGTTATAAAACTATGCAGTTTACAAACAAGATACATGAAGTGATTTTGTTAGGAGCTCTTTTAAGTATACATAAAAGGCTGAAGTATGGTAAGAGTGTGGTTATCATTTGCCATGCTAGGATGTCACGGTGCCTTACGCTGTGATGTTAGAAGCTGTTCAGTATGGATAGAAACTATGCATAAAGCTGCTTAAAAACAAACAAACAAACAAACAAAACCACAAACAGATCTGTGTAAATTTTGGCATATTTGGCAATAGTGATCTGGGGGTCTGCAGAAAATCAACTAGTAGAAACAGTCCTGCTGAATGACTGAACAGACAGCTATTTTCCAGTTGTTTTTCAATGTTTTGAGGAACCTTGAAACAGGAGGTAAAGTTTACAGAAAATTTTCAATCAAGTTTAAAAATATCTAAATAAGAAAGATAAACTTGCCTTCTTCCTCATCTAGGAGACATGAATAAAGGAAAAAAAAATAAATAGAGAAAATGTGATTAGTATTGAATCGTTTGTCATTTTGTCATTTCACATCAGAAAACAACCTGATGCACTAAAGAATCATAGTATGAGTAATAGAACCGCTTGGGTTGGAAGGGATCTTAAAGATCATCTAGTTCCAACCCCCTGCCATGGGTTGCCACCCACAAGATCATAAAAGCATACCAGTAACATTCAGAAGTTTATTTGGGGTTTCAGAAAACTATTTAAACTGAAATAGAAAAATAACAAAAAGAAAAAACAACCTGCAGTTTTTGTTTTTTAAATCCTTATTACTAAAGGCCTTTTCCTTAATACTAAAAGGCCTTATGTTCTCTCAGTCAGTGTATCTTTTATTTCATTTTCCGTTTCTCTCCCCCCTCTTTATGACGGCTATATGTTCTATACAGCATTCACACAAATTTTGTAAGGACAGAAGCACCGCAACAGAAGATACAAATACTGACAAAAATGATTAGCTTCTTTAAATTAGAAAAAAAAAATACGCAAAAGCTAGCAAGACGTAGCATGAACAGTCACTGCTGAACTGTTGTTGGGCTGTGTGAATGTGTTGCCCTTACCGCTGCAGACGAACTCCCGCTTTTGGACCTCCGCCACGTTGTGCCCCCGCAGGTGGGCCGGGCCCATGCACTGGGTGTAGAGGCCGACACGCGGCCGCTGCCGCAGCCAGTCGGACAGCCAGGCCAGGTGGCAGTCGCAGTAGAGGTTGTTGGAGTGAAGGCGACTGCGTGAGAAGAAGCGTGTCCATATGGTTAAATTGGGGAGAAGAAACAGAAGAGCAACTCATCCTTCCTGTTCCCCCCTGTAGCACCAAACTGTGCTGCTTTACTAATAAAAATCATGAATGAGCGACCAATGTTTTACGTCTTTCATTAAAAGTCTGGGAGTTAAAGGCTAATAAACAAAGCTCATACAAGCAGCAAAATGACCTTTTAATTGTGATCTAAATCACCGAAAAAAAAAAAAAAAAAGAAAAAAAAAGATGAAGACTTCTTAAGAAAGTAAACTACCTATAGTTTCTTTCCTCTTGTGTGAAAGAAAAAAGCAAACACACAAGAGCTTGAAAGCTGCCTCGGAGGTCTTTAGTCCAGATATGAACAAATGATGAATAAGACAGAAATGTCTGAAGTAACAGATCACTGTAGTGGCCTATAGTGATAATATACAGTCAAAAAGGAAGAGTTAATAAAAGATTTGGTTTCCAATTAGATATATCTAAGTCTGGCCATTATCAGTCTCTATAGAAACAGCCTGCAAAATCCCTCTAACAGGTCATATTCATTTTCTGCAGAATAAGACAGAGTAATAACTCAATATAAAACACCTTCTTTCACATCCCTTTTCTGATTTCCTCTCTTTTTGTTTAATCGCAGAATGGGGGATTAGCTGCTTTTGGCTCCTAGGGAAATACAGCCTAAGCAATGCCTGAAATTTAAAGACCAAATGGCAGCAAGCAATGGAATTAAGGAAGTCGCCTCTTGGTTGGCAGAGACCGACACAAGACCATGGCTCCTTGCCAAGTGGCAGAAAGCACTTTGCCATTGATAAAACATCAGACAAATGTATTCACTAAATTAGGTAAATTACTTTCCTCTGGCTCTAACTTTTCCCTGGCTCTTGCATTTTTCTCAAACTACAGAAAAGGACATCCACAGTTATAAATCAAATCCTTACTCGGAACCATCCATAACAGAATAATATAATTTTGGTCCTTTTTAGATGATGTGCTCAATCCTAACTAAATCACTGGAAAGAAAGTGCAAGAAAATGAGAATTTAAACAAGAAGTCAAATTAGTCCATAAAAAGTCCTTAACGCAACATGAATTGTGTTACAAACCAACAAAACCAAAAGACTTTAACTCAGTGTGTTTTTTGTTGTTGTTGTTGTTTTTGTTTTTTTCTTCCCACAAGTGACTAGAAATTAAAGGCAATGCCTTTTTGCCTTTTCCTGCACTGATTTTCAGTACAATGTGTGGCCAGCTGTAGGCAAGAACACCATTGCAAATCTGAACTAATGCTGCTGAAATCAATACGGTTATACAAGCATATTCGGACTGCAAATGGGATATTACAGCTATAATCTAGGACTCTGTGTGCCCATTTTTTTTTTTTTGCTTCTAAAATAAATTTTCAAAAGATAAAATAACCCACAAAAAAGTGTAAATGGTAACAAAACTTGCTAATTTGATTCACTGTAATCTGGAGTTCAGAATATAAACTGGATTTCAAAGTTTGAAAGAGGAACAGATGGATATTCAAGTTTTCAAGTCTCAGACACAAAAGAATTGAATGAAATTCTATTCTCAAAATATAACTAAGGCCACTAAAAGCCCATGCTGATCACAATTCAAGAGCTCTTGCAATAATCCAAACAAGAATAGTTCCAAGTCTGTTATGAAGTCAACAGAACTACTCACCTGACTGCATTTTTTTCAGTTAGAGATGTTATGTTAACTTAAGTCAATAGCACTACTGATTTAAAACATTTGTGCAATCAAACATGCATAAAAGAAAATGGACAGGCTCTTCACAAAATTAATTCTTTAACAGCAAAAGCTACTCTTGAACTGTGATAGGAACATCCCATTCATTTCTGATTCCCACTTCAATGGAAAGTCTGTTTGATAGTGTGTCAGAACTAAACCTTGACAGTCTGGTTTTGTTGATTAACACAGTGTACATTTATTCTTAGTTCAATATAAACAGAATAAATAACACCAAATTGTATCACTTGCATGTACACTTTTTTCACTGTGTTTTGTTTTAGAAGATTGAAGTATTCTGCGAAAGTCATAACCTCTAAATATGGGGGACCTTATTGTAAATGCTGACACAACTTTAATTATAATAGCACTACCGGATGATCCTATAATTTTATGTTACAAAGAATGTTGGAGAGCCAGTTTAGCTTAATTAGGTCTGCTAGCAGTACAGTAATAAAAGCATAAAGATTTCCCATTTATCACATCTGACAGCCAATCAAAGATTCTTCCATGTTCCTAAATGAAATGTGACCCATTCAATAGCTCAAACTAAAACAAACTTTTGACTTTCAAAAAACATCAATTTCTTACTCTATGCAGCTGTAAAATATAAAAGAGAATCTCCCCTGCCCCCACCTTTTTTTTTGTAAGAATGTGAAGCTTTTCAGTGAACAAATGCAGCACTATGGAAAACCCAGTTGGGAAAAGGCCATGAAAACATTCCCATCACCCCATATCCTAAACAAATGCAGTGAAAAGGATATAAATGCTTCTCTGTCTCCTGAGTCCCAGGTATTAGCTTTAGGGTCACTTGTTAGTTTTACCTTTTAGGGTTTTTTGGCATACACACACAAAGTTCACACTCACCAACCTCAATATTTTTTTGACTGAGAGTATGCCTTCTCTTCCTGAATATGTATTTATAGGCCACTGACAAAACTTGATAGAGGAAAAAATGGTATACTGAACACACTGGGTTGATAATGATGGCAGCCAGCTTCCACGGGACTACTTACAAAGTTCTGAGTTTGGGCATATGATTGAAACTTGCAACGGACAGCCGGGTGATGTTGTTATTGTTGAGAGTGCTGTGAAGTCAAGAAGCAGCATGTTAACATGTTACACTTATTTATGTCACACTGACTACACTTTTTTACAAGGCATAGTTAATGAAGAACAAGGCGTACTGCTTTTAGACATGGTTATTGGGGAAATAAGCCCATGCTTTGAGGTCCGCTTTGGCTCCCTTTTCAATCCCTGTTAAAACATTGTGATTTGACCATTCTATTAATAACCCTAAGTAAACAGAGACCCCAGTAACCTATGATCAACTCAGAGGACAGAAACAGAGCTTCTGCCACTGTTGAGAGCATCTATAGCATTAAAGCTAAGACTGCCATCCTGACATAAAGAAGAGTTCCGGAGTATTTTTGGAGAAAAGTCCTTGGTTTTAGGACTCTGGTCTCCCTTTCTAGCTTCTGAGAGTTCAAGATCTGCCTTTTTTTTTATTTATTTATTTCAAGAATCTTCTGAAAAGTTCAACTCTGAACTGCAGTCAATTTTTATACGGAACAGTGTTGCTGCAGATGATCCAGAGCTGCATGAACAATAGGTGACCTTCTGCTACACAATGGAAGGAGGCAGGAACGTTAGTTCTCTAGAAGATAATTTACATTTTAGACAAGGTGCCCAGAACTTGACACAAAAACTAGGAATAAATCTTAGCCAATTGTTGGCTAGCACAGAACTGTCACACACAGTAAGTGTAGTTTGTAAAGATAAGGGAACTCAATGAACGATCCTGCAGTTAACTATTGTCTTTAGGCTGCAAATAAAATGCAAACAAGCTTACTCCAGTACAACGAAACAAGTGACAGAATTTACAGTTTCAGCTTAGAGATTACTCACTTGAATACAATGGAGAATATGCTGTACAGTTGTAAACACAATTATGAGACTAATAAATAATAATTTGCAGTACCCAAATCTTTTAATTTGTTTCCTTTTTGAAACAAGAATTATTAAAAACAAACAAACAAAAAACCAGAGTGTAATTTGTGCATGTTCTGAGTAAATTTTAAGTACCCTGTGATCCCGAAACACAGAAAGGTAAATTCACAGCACACTGAACAGCATCAAGCTATATGCGTCCATATTAACCAAGCAATTAATTACTGGTGCAATGTGCTGCATTTTACCTTTGTGTGCTTACTCATTCAACAACCTAAATGTTTTCTTCAGTATGCATAAGGCATCTCCCCTGTGTGCCCTCAGGACTACATAAACAAAGAGGAGATTAATCAATGAAAATAAATAAATAAATAAATAAATAAATAAATAAATAAAAAGTGGGGAGGATTTTTTTTTTCAAAATGGAATAAAAAAAAAAAAGGCCAAGTGGGAAGTGGGTATATCTGCAAAAGGTGTCTTAGTGAACAAATGACAGCCAGTAGACTTTTCCAGGATTTTCTTAGTGTCCACATGTTAAATGACAGCTCCAATACATCTTCCTGTATGACTTCTTAAAAGGTTTTCAAATCATCTTTTTTCAATGAAGGGAATGGAAACAAGTACATATTTCCATAGCTGTTAACTGCTTAAAGAATGTACGTCTACAAAGGGTTTTAATTTTAAATTTCAGATGTTTCGTGTTTGACTTGCTGTTGTGTATACGAGAGCTATTAATTTATCTTTTTGCAAGGCACAGAAAGACATCAGAGTTGATGTAAGAGATACATAAGAAATTAAACCATTTTTATAACTACTGTAATCCAAAATGCTTGATTTCATTGCAAATCTAAAATCAATTTAAAAAAAAAAAAAATTTGCTCCATACTTTTATCTAAAACTGTTACACACTATTTCAAAAAGTGTGATGACAGAAAGACATTTCTTGAATTTCTTAGATACTTTATTATTTTAATATGGCAGCACAATATATTTTCTCATAGTCAATGTTTCCCCAGTATGGCTGATTTTCTCTTAGATAAAGGAAGAGCAAAAAGGAAAAATAAAATTTCACAGAAATCTGCTAGCAAATTAACAAGTGAGCAGGTTTATATCTAAACTTGCTTCCATCTTTCCAGATTTCATGTTGATTTTGTGTCTTTAACATTAATAGCCTCCAAGATTCTGCAGTTGTCTAACCAATTTATAAGACCTGTTACTTTGGCAAAAAATTCAAATTGTGACTAAAGAGTGTTTCAGGCCAAGTAACTTTAAAAATTATTTAAAAGTTTCAGCATTTACTTATAGTTTGAAGTAATATACAAATTCTGTGCTTAGAATAATTCCAATTAGAATAACTCCAAATGGAAACAAAATACCTAGTCTTACATACTATTCACTGTATATATATTATGGTGTGATTTACATATCTTTAATGCTTTATTGGAAAAGAAGTCACATTAGATGCATACTTCTCAGTAAATGTTCAAAATATCTCTTTTTAAAATTTATTTTCTAAACTGTCATTGCTTATCACACAACATAAGTCAGGATAGTGAACATGTAGTTGTATATTTGAATAATACTAATAGTTAAGGTGTATTCACAAAATTCTAACTACCTACTTTGTAAGCAGATGATTATTTTAATAGAGTTCTGTTCCCTTTTGCATTCATTGAAATCAATGTGAATTTCCTACCACTAACTTCTACTGGCAAGGATGACCTTTTTAGACTACTAAAAATCGTGAGCTTTAAAAACTACAAATACTCAATTATATACACACACGCACATAAAAATTTAACACTTCCAGATGTAAAGGCTCATATTAAAACACATGATAACCAGTTTAAGTCACCACTGGAAAAAATATGAGATACAGAGATAAAAATCTCACAGAACATCAGATTTACTGATAGAAAATTAACAATTTATCAAGTTCACAATTAGACTTAGCATTGAACCTACAGTACATTATTTTATACCTTAAAGTTACAATAGGTTTATTTTCTGTTGTTATACTGTAAAAATAAAATAAAATCAAATCAGCTGTCAGAACCATTCACTCATAAGTAAGATCAACTATTGCATATTAAAATAAAACTCTACTGCAGTAGCTTACACATTCTTAGTTTCTTGGATATATAGACACTATCTGTCAGTAAAGGTTTTTTACTTCAGAATCTTAGAAGAAAAAAAAAGAAGCTTCCTCCCACCCCAAGGTGAGATTTACCAACCGTGATTCAAACTAACATGAAGTAACTCACTGATTCACAAAGTCTTTCAGTTCCCTTAATAAAAAAAGCACAGAAAAAAATGTGACATTTTGACTGTCAGAGAAAATATTTCAGGAATGTGTGCTGTGTCTCAAATTCTTTGGGAATGGAGACACTTTGCTCATTACAGTCACTATTTTCAGGTCAGGGGTCACTGATGATAATTTTGTTACCTTTAACCTCACTGACGACAACTTTAAGACAGTG
Source organism: Cygnus olor (assembly GCF_009769625.2). Classification (NCBI taxonomy): domain Eukaryota; kingdom Metazoa; phylum Chordata; class Aves; order Anseriformes; family Anatidae; genus Cygnus; species Cygnus olor. The sequence goes on from NC_049172.1 coordinate 60,320,451, forward strand.
AGAAAAAAGTATGCAAAAGAGTATTTTGTTGTTATTACCTACAAACCTTCAATGACATAACAAGATATTTTCTGTATATGTTTTATACACATACCCACAAAAATTAAAATAAAAATATCCATTTAACATGGACAGGCTAAACATCTCACCATATAACAACAGTGTTTTGCTAGGAAAGTGCCTCTTTGAAAACATCTAGATTGTCAGATACATTTAGTATATTGTTCCTTAAGTAGAGAGGCTGAAAGATCAAACTGATGTCAGACTGTACAACAAAGGCAATCCTGAAAATGTTCAGCACTTCTACAATGATGTATCATTTACAAAAATAATTGGATTCATTAATGCTTCCCTCCCTGTTTTAATAGGAAATATATTCTTTTCTTACAGTATCTAACATCTACGTTTTTTTTTTTTTTTTTTTTTTTTTTTTTTTAAATTGGGTGGTATGGTTGTCTTGCAGAGTATAGGAGCATCTCAGTCTCCCCAGATAATTTTACCATTTTATAGCACATCGCAGTGGATTATTTTAAGACATCTTTTCACTAGACCGTTCTGACACCAGGCTGCAGCTCACAGATAAGCTTTTGCATTAGTACTCCCCAGATATCAAGCTCTTGCTAAAAGTCAGAGATACAAGAAATACTTACAGCACTTCCAGGTCCCGTAGAGCCCTAAATGCCCCATCTTCAATACAGCTGATCTGGTTGTAATCCAGTTGCCTGTTAAACAGATTAGGAAGGTATTTGTAAAAGAGATGAGCGCTGGCAGTGCAGTGTGTGAAGCAAGCCTCCTGAAGGGTCTGCATGGCCAGGCCACATTAGCTGAAATGCTCTCGCAAATACACTCGTATGCTTAAGACTGTCATACACCATGCCGGCCTGGATGCTGCCACAGAAATCTCTTTTTGTTCTGAACTGTCTGCGCAAAACAGCAGCTCCAGGAGAGCTCCAGTAAATAATAACTGCACCTTATATTAAATGCCAAAGGAATGCAATTTCATTACATCAAGAAAAGCTATCCATTAAAAGCTCTCAGCGTCATCTTGCTGAAACAATTTCATTAAGGTAAAGGACGGTAAATCACTTAATGTCACACGCATCCCCTCGGTGACCTAACAGAATCCATTTATCAGAGCAGCCCAGCTGCATGTTAATTCCCTGCGCCCTGACAGGAGCGAGCGAGGGACCACTTTCAGGGGTGCATCTGCCCCAGATGGGAGGTGCGGGGCTGAGGGTGGGGGGTTTAAGATAATTGCCTTCTAGAATATTTCCCAATGTAGAAATATTAGTGTTCAAGGTATTTACATACCCAGTTAGCTATATCCTTTAACACTGCTCCAAATGAAACTAGCATTTCTGCTGGAAGCTTCAGTGTGTGATTTCCTGCATAGTTTGTTCTCTCCGCAATTGTATGCGGATAGGATGTTGCCACAGAGCACTTGAATTCTGGACGTAAAACTCAGCAATCCATCCCATACATTATTAATCTTTAAGTATTAAGTTATGAAAAATTTACATTCATTTCTCTGAAGAATACTATTACTTTTTCAATTCATAACATTGATACAGCACATATTGCTCAATTTTAAGAAGTATGCTGAAATTAACCACCATGCAAATACAAAATCCCGATTTCCCTGGTTATAAGCTTCTTCTATAAATATTGTCTATAAATATAATTCATATAAATATGCATTTTGAGGCACAACTTGCAAGAAAATACAATCTCACTTTAAACAACCAGATCTTCAAGCCCGACACTTGTCAGTATCAAATAAGATGTATGAGTAAATGTGTGTGAACAATGCTAAGAAAATGAACAAAATACAAATGAACTCTGCCCTCTCTGTCTGCAATTATATATTAGCTACCAGGGCTAACGAGGCTTTTACTAAAGCATTTTCTGTGATTCTTCTGAATCTCTGATAACCTTTTACTTTATTAATAAATCATCACACCCACTGTTGAGTGTGAAGTACCAACTTTTATAAAGTTCTTCTAGTTTCATCCATGTTTTTCATCTGAATTACTACTATGTAGGAATAAAATATTATCATAACTATAGCGGTATCTGTGTTTCTTTGTACTGAAAGCTATACTGAAATGCAAACTATAATTTCCTGAATATGATCTTTAATCATTTTGGCGCAATGTTACAGCACCAGTGCTGCAGTGTTGGAATATTTAAGCCTACTTGCTCAGGCTCTTTTCATTTTTACTAATTAATTTCATTTAACAATTAAGTTAATGGCATTTTTATTTTAAAGAGGTAAAATATATACACAGTACAGTTCTTTAACCTCTTGAACAATTTATCAAAGCTATTTAAATTAGTACAATGGCATGAAATGTTACCCTTGACACAATACAAAAGAGAAATTGTTTCCAGACAAATTGGAAAAATCTTTTAATGCCATCGAATTTGCCTAATGCAGTCTGCAGGTTAATCTGTAAAAGGGTGAGCTGTATGTTTGCCCATATCTTATTATCCTTAGCTGTCAATGTATAAATCAGTGCTGACACAGCTTCTTCTAAATCATCCATATTATACACAAAGGAAAATCTTTTAACAGTAGAGTAAGCACTTGAGCAAATCTTGTCCTACACAAACTGAAAGGCAGATTTCTTCCACTAGACTGGCAGCAGTTGTGGTGCACCTGGAAACTTTTGGACGTCTTCCTTTAGTGAATCACCATTACCACTATCTTAGTGAATGGTGAGTTGTTTTCATTTAAATTTTCCTACCAGAAAGATTACTTTGTTTGCACTGAATTGGTTTAGGTCTGGGGGGAAGGGAGTTTTATGGATGGGGGAGGACAAATATTTCTTGTGTTTCCTAATTATCATTGAAAAATACTACTTTTTTCACGTTTTAGATGATCTTCCACCAGTTATGACCATGATATATATTAAAAAAAAATAATACTATGAACAATTGTCATAACATTTTTTTAAGCTATGAAAGGTAGCTTTGACTTTGAAGACTGTGTGCCTGGCTTGAATAGTAACTTATGGTATTTGTTAAGGTAAAGATATTCACTGCATATATAATGCAAACAAAAAGTTAGATAATATTTCATAATCAGTGTATCATTAACGTATAATTTCTCTCTAATGGACATACTGAAGCAGTCTGAATTTTTGGGGTAAGGCTGCCTCCTGAGAGCAAAATGTGTGAGCGTTGTGGCTTCAGACATAAGCAAGAGAGCAAAAAAGTACATGTCTCCAATTTAAAGCTGTTTTATCATTTATTTTTAGTATTATGACTTTCAAAACCATATATTAAAATAATGCTATGCGCTTTGAAAAAGCTTTTCTCACCACTAAGTTATTGACTATACAAATAATACTAACTTAATTTTAGAGCGTGGTTTTTTGTTTTTCATTATTTTTTCCATGAGAATTTATTTTGTTCTTTTCACATGATAGAAATGCCCTGAAAAACAGAAGCTGATCAGACATGGACCAGCACCTCTGGCCCATCCTCATCCTACCCCACTCCCCAGTATCTCTTCATGGTCTTTTTCCCCCACCATCTCTATGATGGGTCTTTTCTATGTGGGACCACTCCATCTCTTTGAGAAGTTGCTCTGTTCCTCTACTTTTCTCCCTCCAACTTTCCACAAAGCAGCTAATTATGTTGGGCAATGTGGTTCCTGGAAAGCTCATAAAATGCCAAGCTGTTATACTCAAAATATTTCAGATGTCACAGAGAATTAATTATTTTTTGCACCTTCAGCATTACCCGTGTATTTCACATACTTACTATCTACTGTTATTAAAAATGTTACTGTTCATGGTTAGCGAAGACCATTAAACTGATAAGAAAATGTGTTTCTTAAAATGTTGTTTACTTATTGGTTTTGCTGACACATTTTGCACTATAGAAACACAGTGCTAACGTATTTTTTTCATTTTTAGCATATGTTGTCTACCAGATGACAAATAAATAATAATAATTAAAAAAAACCCTTATGTCACAAGAAGAGTATTTCGTGACTAACAAAATATGTAGCATACATTTGAAAACTTCTATTCTCATACAGAAAAAAAAAATAATAATTTGTATCTGACTGACAGAGAAAACATTTTTTCCTCATTCACAGAGGCTGAGTTGAAAGTTACAACAGTTTCAGTCTATGTCTACTTTACTCTCCTCCTCTTCAGCATTTGAGGACACTCTGTGGTCCAAGGCCAGAAAGGCACCATGCAGATTTACCTTCTTTTTTGCTCACAAATGATTATATTCTACTAATGGATCAACTTAATGGTAAACATTTTTAAGAAGTCATCAGCAAAAGTCAGAAACTTTTCTAGATCCCTGCTGTGTCTTCCTCACCAGTAAACATTTAGAAAAAGTTTCTAGTTTTAGCACACTGTATGCTGTATTTCATATAATTAATTTTTTTTTTCCTTGGGAAAAGAACAGAGTGCACAATATTTATCATTCCAATAGAATTTTTGGAAACAGTCACTATTTTAATGTCTCCCTGTATTTTTTACAACAGAACTGAGTTATGCTTTCCTATTTCTCAATTCCCCTCTCAATTTCACTTTCAAGAGGGATCAATAATTTCAGAGGCATTAGCTGAGAAAGACGTAATGTAATTGTGCAAAAAATTATTCTAGGTTTTTATCAAACTTCAGAGAACTGTTTGTACTGTGTCTGTTTATTTCTATTATTCTTTTGTTCAGAGGTAAAGTATTTTTTATCTACATGCACTTGCTAATGTAGTTCATTTTGTTCTTTCCTAATATTTCCTGTAAAACATTTTGAATGCATAATATTTTTCTAATATACATTATATAGCAAATTATTAGTCTTTCTCTTTTACCCAAAATTAATAAGCAAGGCTTACAAAAAAACCTTTAAATTAGGCATACATACTGAATAAACTATAAGAAAAAGGAGAAAAGATTTATAGCTCCATCCTCTCAAAATTATTGAGCACTTCGTTTATCTAAATCTACAAGTACCCTCCAGGAGGAAAATGAAAAATAAAATAACATAATAATGATATAAAGAAGAAATAGAAGAATTGCATGAAAAGGAGCAAAAACACATAATGAACCATCTGTAATTAATGTAATGTAAAGACATTACGACATAAGTATGACTTCACAGAAATTTTTAATACAGCCAGTTAGATGGCAAACAGCCTCAAGACTGTTACAAATAGGGGAGCAAATAGGTTCCTATTCCAGCGTGGAAGACAGGGTAAGCACATACCCCATGAAAGTTGTTAGAACGGTTTATTTAAATATTAATTATAAAATCTTTACCTGTAGAGCTATTTCTAGTTAGTTACTCTACATAAAAAATAAAATAAAATAAAATGTCCTTGCAAGTCTCCTCTCAGCATGAATATATCACGCTGTTTAGTAAAGCAAAGGCAGTCTCACTTTCCAAAGTAGTGCAGATGTGTAAAGGCCTAAAGGCTCCTGAGAGTTCAGCTAAGTTCTGTGTGCATCTTAGAAGGTCAATAGAAGCATAAACTAATTTTCTCTAAGATTCAAATCCTCAAACAGAATTTGCATTATTCTCAGGTTTGTTTTATTCACCTATGTACTGTTCTGCAAATAAATACCAATTTTGGATAGATTTTTAGATTTTATCCACTTCAGACTTTTCATTGGTGGTTCAAGTGTTAAAAGAAGACTTGCAAGAAAGTTTTCAATACGCTTTCAGAGAATTCTGATTTGAAACTCATCTTCAAAGCCTGATTTAAAAACACAATTAACAGTTCATAAGTGATTTGTTTGTGACTAAAAGGAAACTTTTTTCAGCAGGCTAAATTTTAGGTAAGTAGTCTTTAATAATAGCATTCGGCTCCTGTATTGAAATGGTCTTTTATTGAAACAGTCAGAAAGAAAACATTTTTGCCTAAAGGTTATAAAGTCTCTGATCTATTTGGCAACAACAGTTTTAGGCATCACTGGAAAAGTTTACCTATACTTTCTGTTAGTCCTGCAGAGAATTTTTTTGACTTTACCAAAAATCTTAAATATGCACTGAATATACTAATATCCAGTGAAAATTTTTCTTGATGTGTACCTGAAATATGGGTAGCTGTACAGACAAGTAATTGAATTAAGTTTCTCACTAGTAATAAGGGTGAGAAATATGTCAATTCTAAATTATTAAAGCATTTCTTAGACAAGCAGTGGGTATGGATTAGCACTTGTGCAGATGAGCAGACATATACTTCCAGTTGCAGTGGAAATTTGTGCATAATCTAAGAAGAAATCAGTAAGAGAACACCTTCAGCAGGACTCTTTGGCTTTCAACTGCTAATAAAACAAGTTCAAGAAGTCTAGTCATTGCCAGCCAAGATAATTACAAATTTCAGTTATGTCTTCAGTGACAAGGCTAACTTTAAATATTTCACAATAGGCCCAAAAAGGCCTTGGAGAAACAGCAAGTATCATAATATTATTGAAGATTTTAGACAAAGATTAGAGTAATTTGAAGGACTTTGAGTAGATGCTAATGTCTGTCTCCTTACTAATTTTCCCAGTTAATTCTACATGTGTAGCTTTATCCTTGCAGCCTTTATCCTTGTGGTGACAGCTACAGTATCCAACAGCATCCCTATGATCCACCACCATCATTACCTACATCATGACTGTCCACTTCCCCTTACTTTTCTGACCCAGGAGCCACTGTCCCCATAAGCTCTTTCTTTATGCTCTGCTACAGGGGGTAGAAGAACACAGTCCCTCTTTAGCAGCCTTTGCTGGAACAAAAATTCTCAAGAGGACACCACTGTCCCCACTTGCTGGGAAAAAAACGAAACCAAATGGACACAAAGACATTGAAGAACAGAGTAGTCTAAAATAAGACTAGACTGGGACAAGAAAAACAGGACACAAAATACTGGAATGAAGATATGATGAAAGTGTTGCCTATTCTTGGCATTATTTTGATGTTGCATATATTTACTATCACAATTCTCCCATAAGCACTGTATCACCATCATCATTAACATGTATATTAAAAACATGTATTTAATTTCTAATATATATGATAATTTCAATATATTAAAACAAACAAAGAAACAAACACAGAAGGTTCCACTGCGTTCTCTGAAGAACCTAACTTCCTGATGCAAGTTTCTCTCCCAAAAGAAGCACCAAGTCAGGAGCAGCTTTTTGAATTATACTTTTAGAATTTGAACTATCAGTACTGGATACTGTGTTTTCAGTCAGAGAAGACCGTAGAAACTAAGGTTCCCTCATTTTTTTGGCATGTTTTTTGAAGAACTTGACTCATTAGCAACAATGGGGCTGCAGCTGTGAGAGTGAAGTCAGGGTGATGAGGGAAGTGATCCTCCCTATCTGTTTGGCATTTGGGAGATCACACCTGAGTACTGTGTCTGGTCTCAGCTTCAGCCTCCCCAGCAGAAGATGGACACTGACATGCTGTGGTGAGTCTAACCAGGGCCACCAAGATGAAGCAGGTGACGTCTGAGGAGAGTCTGCAAGAGCTGTACTTGTTCAGCCTTAAGAAGAAAGGGCAAAGGCAAGGTGAGGGAGGTCGGGATCTGCCTATAAGTGCCTAATGGGAGGGTACAGTTAGTATGTTTGTGGGGACTGACTTTATTGTTGTTGCTGTTCTTAACTATGATGGTGGGGCATGTTACTGTGGCTGTAATTCCTCAGAATGACTTTCTCAATTTGTTTATCTTCTACAGAATCCACCCTGTAAATATTAAGAAGATGCCCATAAAGGAAATATGACCACATTTCATGGGAACTGGACAGCTTCTTCTGAGAATTATCAAGAGGACTCTAGAACGAACATATTAGCAGAAAATCAAAAGATCCTTGTGGTATCATCAACTTTAAAGGAATCAATTTCCTTCAGATAATCTGAGTTAACATCTAATTCCTTTTGTTCTGTGAAGACTAGAACAACATTCTTTGGTAACCACAGAATCTTTTCCAAAATGTTCCAACAGGTGGGGAAATATTTAGGGGGAGTGAAAGAAAGCTGAGTCTCCATTCAGCAAAATAAAATATATAACCATTTCAATTTCTGTGGGATTTAACTGCCTTTGAAATTGCTTACTAGAATTACTGTTTGGTATGTTTATCATGCATTGCATTAAAAAAAAAAAAAGCCCCTTCAATTTATATTCTAATTAATCTAATGTTAGACAAAGCAAAACTTGAATTTACAAAGTGTTCTAATGCAGGTTTCTTTGCTCCTTTTACTTCCACCTCTCTTCCACAAGTTCGGTTAATATCTTTAACAGTATGCTTAACTACTAGGCAATTACAGAAGAAACAGTTAAATTAGAACAAATATTGAATTCTGTTTATGACAGTTCTCAGTAATATAGATATGTAGTTCCAGGACTTTAGTATAATAATTCGATAGATGCTATATTATTTCATTTCATGGTTTTCTTTGTTTGCAAAGTGATGCTTTCTACATCCATCATTCATCTATTGTCTCCTTACTTTTCTTGGACAATGAAATAAAAATAGTACAATTCTTGCAATCACCCTTCTCTAAGTATAATGTAAAAGCCTAGGCTAGGGTTTACATCTCTCTCTTTCTTGACTAAGCTTGTGGAAATGCACAAATACCATTCATTTTCTGAATACGTGACCTAGTTACATAAATGCTGTGCTAGACTCCATATGGCTCACCCCAGGAACTCATTTTTCATTCTGATGTACCTATACCTCACACAACATAAGGTGTGTGACCAAGAATGTAGAGAGAAGTGTTTCTTAGAGCTTTCAACTGATCGTAAGTATTTCAGATTATATGTTTATTTATTTATTTATTTATTTATTTTCTGGGACCACCAATAAAGGATATTTCTGTAGTTTTCCTGCTGTCACAATAAACTATATGCCACATATCAGAGTTGGACTTTGTGGCAATGCTACGGCCTTTATGTGAGTTTTGTTTGAATTCTCTTCCAAAACAGAAAGGCTTTAAAGAGCAGATCTACTGTTTTATGCACATTTTAGACATAATTCAGGATCCTTACCATGAAAATATACACCAAGATCTAAATATTATCTTAGCTAAAGGTTAGCATCCCAACTCAGTTTCTGACTGGAGCTATCTCAGAATATATAAGTATACTTATTACATTCTAAAATACTACTTTGCCATGAGAAAATTCGCAATGATGCTTTTATTTTTTCTACCAAGGCTTCTTTCTTCAGCTGTATCAATTTTCAAATATAACAGAACATACACAAAAAAGCAAGCTTCTCCTTGTAGCCAAGCCTCTCTTAAATCATGAATAATGATGGCACCGTTCTGAATAGAAACTCCTAAAATATCATTTAAACAAAGTAACAAAACTACTCTGAACTGTGCTTACATGTTTTTAAGCATAATAGATTTGAACATAACAAATTTTCCATTGAGATGGGGTATGACTTTATTGTAGGGAAAGACAGTATCATAAATGTGTTTAAATTAAAAAAAAAAAGTAATAAAAAACAACATTTTTGTAGTTGCATTATAATATCTTATTAATTAAAAATATCTTGTAGTTATAATCATGGAGCACTCCATTTTCAAAGTTTAACTACAAAAGTTAATCTTTCTATAACCCTGACAACTGCAATTAGCAAAACGTATTTCAAAGGAAATTACATGAAAACCTCATATAATGGCTTAATACTTCCCTATTTTTATTGATGTCACATAGGACAGCAAGTATATTTTTTCACAGCTGCATCACATTGGGAGCTCCACAGTCTTCCTTGAATCCAGTAGAATCTGTGTCCTCTGTGTTTGTTGGTTGCTTACAAGTCATGAGCCCCCAGCTTACAGCTGCAGTTATAGCTTTTGGGTGGATGACCTTAAGTTTTCTACTATGGAAGTTCATCACGGTCTTCAGGTCATTCAGCTCATTCAGTCCACTAAACTGACTCACTACTCTAAACAAAGTCAAAAAGTCACTGCTTTCTTTTTTCTTGAAACTCTTGAAACATATTTCCTCATTTTTAAGCCCTGAGAATTCAGAACTTGCCCATGAACTTCAGGGTCAGTATCTCCAGGAAAACTAGTATATAGCTTTTAGAAAACACTTTGCCACAAAAGAAAACTGTGTAAGAAAAGTAATTACACAAGTAAAAAAATAATATATGTAAGTAAAACTAGATAATAGCTTGATTTTTCTTTCTTTTACACAAGCTAACAAAAGGCAAACTCCTAGACCCAAGGCAGGACAATTTTTTTCATTCGAAACAATAAAATGTTTAAACTAACCTGACATTCAAATATGAAATTCAGGTTAGGTTAAGCAAATACTTATAATGCCTTGTTGTATTCAACTTCATTTCAATGTTTAAGATTTCATATTGGGCAATTTTAGTATGCTTAAGATGCATTAAAATATTTTGCCAACACAAATGACAACTGTTGGTTTTATGCAGAGATTCCCTAAGCAGCTATAAAAGTATTTAGTAAAAAGATATCTGATAGAACAAGAGGACACTGTATTGACAAAGCATTATAATCAGAATGTATATGAGAAGGAGGAAAATACTTACAGATTTTTTATGTCTACTGCTCCACGGAATGCCTTCCTTGGTATGGCTTGAATCTGATTTTCACTAAGATCACTAAGAAAAAAAAAAAAAGATTAATTGAAACTTAAAATCCACCATATACATTTTTTCTGTATGTAACAACAACAACAAAGTAGGAAAATAATTTCAGCCATTACATCAATGCTTCTGATGAAGCTTATTTTATTACTTTAACTGATTTGTAATTGAAGAAAAAGCAGCAGCTGTAATACTCAAATTTATTTATCTTTGTTGCACTAGATAGCTTCCTTGCAAAGCAACAGTAAATATGCCAAAGGAGAAGTAGAAGTATTACATGATTTAACAATGAAGACCAAACTGATTTCATTTTTAACTGATTGGAATGGGATGAAAATTGAAATCAAACACATGACATGAAATATCTAATACTGTTTTATGCATGGAAGAAAACATGCAAAAATAAGTAGCAGTAAGCTGTTGAGAAACAACAGCTATCAAACTGTTTAAATGTCTCAGATAAATATATTTTTGAATTTTGTTACAAAATGGCAAACACCATATATTTTAAAAGAAGTCATTGAAAAACATCTAGCAGCAGATAGAGGAGCACTGTTGATGCTCTCCCAACCCTACCCCCCAAAAGAAAGAAACAAAAACCCCTGCAACCAGCTTTACCAGGCTATCTGAAACTAGTATCTTTACCAAAATGTAAATTTTATTAAAATTCTTGTTCATTAATATTTTTTTGCCATCGGTATATATATCCAACCCTTTTTCCAAATTTTAGAAATATTTTTGTCTTTACCAGTTCCATATTAGAAACAAAATCTACAAAACTGAAGTAAAAAACAAAACAAAGCAAAACAAGCAAACAAAAAAACAGAGGAGATGGAAAAAAAAAAAAGTAGGGAAAAAAAGAAAAAAAAGAAAAAAGTAGAATCCAGGGCTTTTCACTTTTTCTCTAAGTGCTTATACCCCACTAAGAAGTAGTTCAGTGCAACAGGAGATGATCAATAGATTAAAGTAGTCAGTGCTATATAAATTGTATATAGCATTGTATGTAGTTTTGGAGGCCTTCAGAGATGTGTATATCTATAGAAAATATGGAGAACACAAGAAATTAGATGAAGAGGCTTGCTTGAGTATCTGAATAGAATTCCGAAACAAATCTGATGCATACAGGCTGTATCTACACTAGGATTTTCAGTCAGGTCACAGACCATTTTTCTTGTGGCTGGCTAGATTTCATTTTGCTAAAATCAAAGCAGGAGCTTCATTCCACAAGCACACCAAGCACTCCAAAGCACAATATACATGCACTCCAATCCCTAACAGTAATGTTTTTCCATGTCTTGTTTTCTAGAGACAACTTTTAGATGACCTTTTCTAAGAGAGCTTTTAGGAGAAACATTGCAAAACAGTGCATAGAAATAAGACATCTAGCTGAAATGAAACGAACAAGAAGGAATCATTAGTTGATTATACATAAACAGTCAAGTTTTTAACATATTCTTTCCCTAAAAGATAATCTAGAATGAGCTCAGATTTCTAGTTATTAGGAATCACTCCTGGAGATCTCTTTCAGATTTATGAACTCAAAAAATAGTTTGAGGACTTTATAAAACCCCACACTGCCTGACTCCAGCAAAATTTATATAATATAATCCTTTTGAAAATAATTCTACCTATACTGACAGCAATTTTATTTTATCCAAGTCATTGTCAGTTCTATTTACTAAATCTTTCATACCTTGTGCAATATAATACTGTACTGTAATGTCTTGTAAAGTATATTTAAAACTAGACCAAATTTAACTATTATTAACAGTGTGTGAAAAACAAGAGAATCTGTGAGCTGTGATTTAATTTTCAAGCCACCTAAGTAAGCTTGAAATAGGATATGACTGCACTTGTTCTGACAATAAATTCAATGGCAATGAGTGAAAGAGCAGCCTTCAGCATTTGTTGTGGTAACATGATTTAACAACCTACTTCCTTCAAAAAATTATATTACAAATACAAACAGCAAATACCTATATTTACACTTCTCTTTAATTGACTAATACATTTTACCAATATAGAAATTGTGTATAAAGTGGTTAACAATACAGATTTGTATCATGATCAATGATTACTTTATAATACAGATATATGTACATATCTATGTAAACCACTGCCATACTCATAAATATATACTGCAGGAGGTAATGGGTAATGATGCATTACACTTTTTATGACAGTTAATAAATTATCATCATTCACCATTTTTTAGAATTAAAAAGCAGAAGATGAACAAAATTGAGACAATACATAAACTATTTTAAAAACCTAATAAAAATATAAATGGTCAGAATCTTTCTTTCTTTGACTAAATACAAATCTTAGAGCAAGTGCAAGGACTTAAAAAGTAACAGGTATTAACCCAGATTCCTCTATAACCCATACACTGAGATGTGTGTATGCACATGTGTGTATGCACATGTGAAAGAGTCAGCTGGGTCCACGCAGTCAGCATCATTTACATGTAGGACAGGCTCATGCAGACTAAAGTACAGTGTTCCCTGCTAATTTTAGCACATCTGAAATATAAACTACTTAATTGCAAAGGTTCTCTAACTTCCTGTAAGAGGCACTGTTTAAAGCATCCCTCTAAATGCGGATAGCTAAGTAAGGTTGGCCAAAAGTCTTTTTCCAGGATATTTTTTTTTGTGATTCATCTGCTCGGTTGTGAAATGTTCTCATAATTGTTTAAGTAACAAAAGTTATTAAATCATTTTTTCGTTGCAAAATTCTACCTCTCTTTTAAAGAAAATACAATTTTCAACATAAAATCTATGCCTATTTGTAATAGGTAAGCTTTTAGTAATTATTTATTGATTGCTTCAAGTTTTCATCTGCTCAGTCTAAAAAGGTTTCCTTATAAAAACCTTGAGGGAATTAAACAAACGTTTAACTTTTTATTCTTGCATAAACTACACCTACGCTTCACACTGCAGACCTAGGACTCAGTAACAAGTTGCTGTGTGGTCTTTTTTTTTTTATTATTATTTTTTATGATGTTTTAACTCATTCCACTGCAATTCTTACATTGCTCACAAAAAAAAAAAAAAAAAAAAAAAGGCCACAAGCAGCACAAAGTGGCTTACTGGTGAAATGGGGCAAAAAAAAACTATTTTGTAGATAAAGCCAAACAGTTTTGCAGGTCATTCTGTTACAGTGAGTTGACATTGCAGCCTGTGTTTTGCAATAAAAGTGCAAACCTCCTCCTTTTCAGCCTGTTGGGCATTATTTTCCTGCACTAACAACTGTGTGAGCTCCCTTCATTTCTCATTCAAAAAGAGACAGCATTTGATTATGTCTGTACACTCAGTATCATTTATGATGGCACTTGGTAACCCTAAAATAAAAGGGGCTCTATGAATTTAAACAAAATTTAAGCCATTGAAGAACTGAGCATCCTGCTTTTACAAGAACAAATCTGATTTTCTGAGAGGCATGTCTTCATATTTGTCTTCATATTTGAAACCAGCAATCTGACCAAGATACTGACATTGGAAGAAATTACAACAGTCCTAGACTTCACACACACAAAAAAATAGTGTATCTGTGGAACAGCAGAATTGATTCAAAACATATTGTATAAAACTAGAGTGAAAAAGCCAAGAATATCCTACACAGTTTTTGAAAGAAAGCACAATGACATAACACATTTTATCAAACTCATCTTAACACAGATCCTAGTTGTCCTATGGGTCTCTTCCAATTAATTGTTCTCAACTCTGTCAAGTCACTTCTAGAGAGATATATTCCAAATTATTAAGTCTGAAGTGGAGTATTTTAGCCATTGACCCTTTCAGAAAATTACTGAGTGCAACTTCGAGGGCTTCCATCACGTCATCTGCTGGCTTGTGTGGAGCCCTCCATCACCCAGACTTCAATTCACTGCCCTGCTCACATATGAGCAAACAAGTTTGCGAGGCCAGAATAGTTATATATAACTTCAGTATCTTTTAGTGTGAAATGTCCTTAAAGATTATTCTCAGGCTAGTTTCACCAAGCCAAAAGGTGACAAAGAGGTCTGAACTTTTGCCCATCTGTATTAATTCTCAAAAAAAACTTGCTTACATTTTTGTTTTTCTGCACAGAAGGTCAGGTGTATATTTCTAAGTCAGAGACTAAATATGTTGCACCTAAGTAAAATCACTAAAATAATTCACTTAAATAAAAAAAAAATTACTTACATAAAACCCAAGTACTCTAAGTGATTAAAGCACATACACATACAACAGTGTCTCTGAGATCAGTAATGAAGGAAGCTCTGGAATTATTATGCCTACAGAAAATATAATTCCCTTTTAAACAAACCAGGTCAAGGCATACGTACAACGTACATGGGTAATCACACATGCCTCAGCTTTTAAACCTGTTTCCAAAGATTAAGGATTTCAATCTGATATTTGCAATGGCACAACAGTAGAACTTGACTAATTTGAAATTATGCCAAAGAATGTAGATCTCTCTTTTTCAAAATCTGATGAAACACAAAAAAATAAAATAAAAAATGAAAATGATAATAATAATAAACCTCTTGCCTCCAGCTCCCAAAAAATCAGCTTCATCTTACGTATTTGGTTAACTATTATTATTTTATTTTATTTTTTGCTGTGGAATATATTAGTAAACATGATACATAATGCTCTGTTGAAATAGCAGGAATACCTTGTCAAAACCTTGTTACTACTGAATCCTTCCTAAGAAACAGGATGGAAATGGCATATTTCTATTTATCACATTTACTGGTTAGTAGGTAGAAGTATATTGGGAAAAAAAATAAAAATCTAGAATCCTGCTAACATTTGAAATTTGTAGCAATATAACATTGGTATGAATCTCACATACACATGAATCTCTTCTCACAGAAAAACTAGAAAACTTATATATGCTATTGTTTCTTTATCTGAGGATAAAGCCCTCAGATAACCTGATATTAATGAGCCTGATAGAGTGCTTCAGCTGTTAAAAAATGCAGACAGTACTGCATTGCAGCTATTTTATTACTCACCATGTATAGTTCCCAGCTGAATATCCCATTCAACCTTAAAAGGAATGCTAAATTTTTAATCATATAAATTGAAACACCATGTATAATATCTATATCATGCACTGTGAAGGTATCACAGTTTTCTTATGTGGCTAAAACCATTGTTCGTTCTAAAAGAATAAATCTTTTCAAGATGGCAAACCTGCTTGTAAATTTAATTACTTGTAATTTTATTTTCCTCTATGGTTTAACCTCCCTCAGTGTCTGAACAGGGATATCATAAATCTATACTGCCATTCTCTACTTTGTAAAATACTGAGTACTGGGAATGAGTAATGTGTCCTGATTTTTAAAGGAAAAGGCAGAAACACTGAGTCAAAGTATTGAATACTTATCAGTTTATTTATGTTGGTTCATAAAAACAGTTCGAAAGGTGGCTATTCCGTGATCAGGGACCTGAATAATTGTTTAACTATTTCTGAAACAAATAAAGTAAGCCTTGCTTAGTACTCCTCTCTTACTGGAAAAGAATATTTTCAACAATAGCTAACTACATTCTGCATGAAACCTCACACAGGGCAGCAAATGGTCTCACGTAATAAGACTACAGAGAAAAGAAAGAGCAAAGAATGAACAGAATGAGAATTTCTGTAAATTATTTAACTGAAAATCAAATATATTAGTTTGGATGTGGGGATTTTCACTTGGAATACAAAGATGGTGGCGAAAAAAAACCATACATTTTGGCAGACATGTAACAGCTTTTCTTATGAACATAAGTATCAATTAGATAATTTACCCTGAAATAAAACTAAATAACCGAACAACTCATTTATGAATATCAAATGGTTCGTTCAACTTCAGTTGCTTTTACTGTGATTTGCTTCTTTCTCAGTACTATTCAGTGTCCCCACAATATCCTTCTATCTGTGCATACCTTAAAAAGTACAGAAATTTAGGTGGGGAAAAAACAGACATTACTTGTTCATTAAGCAATTCTTTTCAAACAGAGCATGTGAAACAGGCTTTGGCATAGGATGCTCACGGATGAGCATCATTAAGATGATCATTAAGATATCTATAAGGCCTTGCATGGCCTGAGACACTTTTCCAGCAACAGTGTCCTTAATGGGGCATCCCATCCAAGACATCTAACATATTCCAGAGCCAGGCCCAGGTTTGAACAAGCCCCTATTTATTCCCCTAGTTTTGATGTTAGGTAAAGTGAAGTACTCAGCCTCTCTGGGAGGCACCAGCAGGAAAACCTAAGCTCCTGAAGGAAAGCAATAACATACTATGACATGACAGCATAGTAGAAGTGCCACAAGTTTCAACTGTGTCTTGAGAAATGGATGGAGAGATTATTTTATATTATCATTAAACTTTGGAAAAAACTCTCACATCCAAAAAAAAAGAATTATTTTGAGGACCTTGAGGGAATGATGACAGCCTCCATTTGCAAAAGCTACTGTGGCAGTTGGTTTTTACAATGTGAAGAGGACAGACTGAAATGGCAAGGTAATTTTTCTTCTGTTTTGCTGGACCTCTGATTTGGATTTCACTCCTAAAATGTCAAACAGTTTTCCATTTTCTAAATTTGAAATATAAATATGTATTTCTCTTCCATATTAGATGGGTTGTGCTATGATGGAAAACTTTTGATCAGATTTTCTCTTCACCCCTCTTACGAACCTTTATTTATTGTCACACAATCAGGAACACTTAATCCTCAACTGCAAGGTTTAAACATGACTTTAATCTAAGACCTTTTCTGAATGCTACATAGGCATGCTTCAGCAAGCTCCAGTTTTAGTGTATTAGGAAGCTTAAAAATTATTTTCATAACTTCATAGAGGAAATCAAACCAACGTGAAAAATCTTCAGCAATAGAGATGCTGCCTTTCAGAACTTCATAGAGGAAATCAAACCTTATGGTCTAAATGCAGGGAAAGCATCATGCAGAGACAGTTCCTCTACAAGTAAAATCTCAGGTGAACTGAACCTATTGAAGCCTGTTCGGAATTTAAATTTCCAAGATGGTAGAAATATACCACAGCGTAGCATGAGCTTACTAAACAAACATGAATGTTTTAATCTCTAACTCAACACTTTTTATCTCACATTCAGCAAATATATTACTATACCAAAAGTAAGTAAATTTCCTATCAGCCAAATGAGGCTTATCCCTTTAATTGTTACAATACTGATGTATGTTAGGCTTTATAGAGTTACTGTATTACAAATTGCAGTACTGCATCACTTATTTATGAAGATAATTTTATACCCAAATGGGTTCTCATGTCCTTTTATCAAGGCCTGGCTTTTTGGCAGGTCTACAAATCAATTAAGACAAACAAAATAAAGAAATGTTTAAAAATTATATGCTTAACAATTCAGTCTAGTATCTTGCTGTTTAAAAAAAAAAAAAAAAAAAGACACCCAAAACCTGCTGCAACATTTTTTGCCTATGTAATAAACAACTTAGTCTCCTATTTATCAAATTATTTTTTGTTTCTACTCTTCAGTAAAGCATCCAATGCAGCTATTCCTCTTGATAATTATGATACCAAAGGAGTCCAATACTATCAGCAGTGGCCAATATGTCTCTAGGTGCATATTTATCTCCTTGTGATGACCAAAAACCTGAATTATAAATTCTAGCATTAGTTCTGTAAATCATTACCTCTGGTCATATCATTTCCACCTGCTTCCCAAATGAGAAATGATATTTCAGATCTGAGAAAGGTACTATTAACCTTCTTTTACGGATGGTGAAGCCAAGGTAGTATGTTATCAGTAGCAGTATGCATCAGTACTATACTGAGGAGCACAAGGCAGACGAGAATTTAGATGACAGAATTGCAGGTTCTCTCTGCATTGTGCACTAATTTGCATTTGCTCTGTAGACTCCCCAGAGACTCAGATGCTGTAAACAGTAGACACAATCTATTCCCACGCTAAAGCAGGATCACTCCCTATGCCATGGTATGCTACACTGTCCAGCTGAATATTTCATATTGCTCAACATAGGGCAATCACCACTGTAATATGGGCAGAATGATTTGAGTCACTGCAATTCTTATGCTAAGGAACAAGACTTCCTCTTTTCTAAGAATATTCAGATTAGGTTTCCCTGCTCGCTTTCATGTCTCAGTTTTTAATGATATCACTTTTAATGATATTACTGAAGTTCCTTTAATTCTTAATGCTTCAGGGTTTTTTAACATCTGTTAACCATTTATAAATCTATAATTGAATGAAAATGGGCTTATTATAGATATTTGTATGCTATCATTTGTATTCTTTAAGCAGCAGATATTTTTATCTGTTTTATCTACTTATTTATTTAGAGCATCGATACAAGTCATTTATGCATACAGCACAGAACATATACAACAAAAGAAAACAACAAAAACAATAAAAAATCTAATGAGCTACACTAGAAGTACTGATAGCCTGCTAACTCCCGTTTTAAGTACCTTCAACCTTAAGTTTTAGGACAAGTCATCAAAAATGGAAATAATGACAATTAATGCTAATCTTTTTATGTTTGAGAAGCAAGCTGACTCCACATACCTATCCAATACAATATGATATTGACTTGTTTATAATTTTGCATATTACTAATTGGTAATTTCCCCAGAATTAAAATAGCACAGAGTCCAAGTACCAGGCCTCCCTACTTTTTAATAGGATCACATTTTGGGTTTAGAAAAAATGAAAGCCTCCTATTGCAGTCTTGGCATGGAAGTTAATCTATGGGCCACAGAATCAATTCTACTCTACAGTGTCTCCAAAAGTGCACTTAAATCAATTTGTATATTCTGGTACCATTTGAAAATAATTGCTCAAGGAGATTCGCCATTTATTCTTTATTGTGCTAGAGTGTCCTAGTGTGACAAATGCTCATTGTAAAATAAAATAGGAGTATTAGGACCACACATGTATTTCACTGGAGTCTTAGAAAATTATTTTTGAAAAGGTCAGTAGTCTTTATTAGTCTGCTCCACTAAATTAATATATAATTCTCTTTGTTTAGGACTTTAAAAAATAGAAATAATTACATGTTGTAGCTCTTCAAGAGGAACAGACCACCCACAATTTCCAAGAGAGAGAATTGTAATGGTGCTTCAAATTTGACTTCAGTATAACCCTTTTGATAACCCTTTTTTGAAAAAAAAAAAAAAACTTTAAGCCCTTTAAGAACACCCCCACCAAAAAAAAAAAAAAAGAGAGAGAGAGAGAGAGAGAAACTCACTGATTCTTTATCTCCCATAGGCTCTCAAATTGGTCAAGCTGAAGAAAGGTACTAAGCCACAACTACCGACTGCCTCTTGTCCTGAATTTCTGTCAGTCCAGTTCCCCTACTGATGCCTGATACAGCAGCATAGCTGTGAAGTGTGAGGGGTCCTACAGCCCTACCTGGAGTTTGCATAGTGAGAGGCGACTTTTATATGGAAGTTTATCTTGCATTTAACATCTCAAAAATTACAGTTTAGTTCAGCCAATAACTTCTAAAGCACATATATTTTTTGTTCCTGCATATTTTCCTCCTTTTTACTTACCCAGGTTGTAATTAAAGACAAGATAGAAACTTACATTAACTCTTATGTGCTATTATTTCATACAAGGCCACAAAAGATCATTTCTTTGTAAGGAAAGAGCGAAGATTCTGCTATTTTAATTTCACCAGTCTCTAATAGGTGATTTGGTGATTAATTTCTAATCTATTATTACACTTGATAGACTGGAGAAGACTTTACAAATTAAGGATTTAAAACTGATAAAACAAGATACTGCCAGGTAGCATTCACTTCTGGGAAGTGACACACTCAGAGTAGGCATGGCTGAAACACCCACTTGGCTTAGTTTAGGGATCTGATCCCATTAAGAATAGATGAGATGGCACATTTGCCTTTCCAAAAGACTTCTCCAACAGTGTCTGAAAAATCTATCACTCCTGTTCCCTGTAACAAAACTTCTTTTTAGCAGGAGTTTGGAGCAGTCAACGTGTCTTTAATATTTAATATTGTTACACCTGCTTTGGAATTGAAACTGTAAGCACTTTTAGGAACTGATTGAAAGGTTGTCTGGTATGTTGTCTAGTTTCACTCCACAGTCTATAACCCTTGCGTATTCCCTTCTGAAATATCACTCAATGAACCACAGCAATTCTTCTCTTTGCTCAGAACTGAGCAGAGCAGATTCTTGATCCAGCACCATTACTCATTGCTGCTATTGCAAAACAGGTAAGTAATAATTACATCCCTGAACACAAGCATTTTTCATCAAGTATAAGCTCAAACTGTTAAGTCTAACAATAAACTGAGTACTCCAAGTGGTTCCTAACAGTAAACCTAACCTTGAACAGTTTGTCAAGGGGCAGCCAAAATTTGGAGAGTAAGCCAGAAATGATCTTGCAGGTTATTAATGTTGAATGGCACTGTGCTCACTCTTCCTTCACCTGAGTCAAACAATGCAATTTCTGAATTCCCTCTTGAGACAGGCTGATTGCTTAACAAGACAGATTTATTGCACAGCCCTAGCTTTACACAATGTGTGTGCATTCACATAGTGTATACCTCAGGCTTTGATACTGTTGCCTGTCACTGCCAACAAGTACACTAGAAACTGCAAAAAAATACAAAACAAAACACAAATTATAAAAGGATTAATAAGTGTGATTAAAAAACTGACAACTAAGCTTCAGTCATAATTACTGCTTATCAAGATGACCAGTATTCCATCATTATTTTTCTGTGCTTCACCCATCTGCTTATAGCCATCTGTCATTTCTGATACTGCAAAGTGTTTCTGTTGAAAAAAAATTATTTTATTTATTTTTTTACTCTGCATTTGTACACTGACTATCAAGTTGGGTTTCTAGCCCAAGAAGTTGTACTTTACACTGTTACCTGAACAAACAATGATACCACAATAATGGTACATACATCACCTTTAAATATTCTAGAAAAATTCATCTATGAAATTATTATGCAAAAATTAATTTAATGCTAATTAAAAAACAAAACAAAACAAACATTTCATTGTATTTTTCTTTCTGCCATATTTATCTGTTTTTCCCCTCATATCAATAGCTGTTAAAAAGAACAACATCTCTGTATTACACAACTAGGCTTTCTGTTAAAGCAGTCAGCATAAATCCATCTGTACTTCTAAATAATTCAGTAAGAGTTTTACCAGCCCCAAAATTCTAAGATGTGTATCTTGCAACTGCAAGTACAGGTATTTGCATTCACTCTTCTAGCCGAGTAAGAACAGATCTCCTCTAAGAACAGGATCAGCTCAGAACTTTGAGGTGATTGAATTTAAATGATATTTACACAGATAAATGAGAAGGTGCGAGGATTTGTTTCTACACAGGCTCTGCTGCACTTGCTATCTACTGCCATATGGCCAATTCCATCTCATGCTTATTCTTCTGTTGCAGTTCATATTACAGTACACTGTTTTACAGACCTGCAGCTTCCAACATCTGTAGAAGAGGTCCCAGAAATTGATTTAGAGGCTGAAACACAAGCATATCCAATCCTGCTTCTACACAAGGCTATATATCTCTGTTGGAAGACTGACACATGGTCCCCATATGCACTGGTGATAACACAAGCCTGCCAGGCACAGATGTACTTATAGCTCCAGAGAGGTGCAAACTAATGATGGATAGGAATAACCCAATCATACTAACATTTGTATTCGCAAACCTTACACCTAGTACTACTGATATTATGTCTACATTTCACTGCCGCATTTCTTCAAGGATATCAAGATGTTCCTAAGGTATGACAAGCACATGATTAAACTTAATGGTATCTAAGATATAGAGACGGCTTCCTGAAGCACATCTTAATAGTTGGAAGTTTTTAAAATTAATTGCTCTTCTGGCAAACCCAAAGAAAATTAAATTAAATTAGATACTGGAACTTTTTCATTAGAAGGCTGTGGCAAAATAAAGGTAATAGATGGAAAGCTTTCTGCAATTAAAAGTGACAGGTACATTGCTTTCTCTAAGCTTTTAAATCACATCTGTCAAAAGGCCTACTAAAATGTATTTTTTTAAAAACCCTTTCCAATCTACTCAACTTTTACGAATCAAAATAGTGTAAAATTATTGAAGATACATCATTTATGAAAGTTACAGTTTTATGGCAGTTAAGAGATAAAATTTCTATAGCGTTATACATCTAACATACTTAGGAAAATGTATTAAATCACAGAGTAACCTTGTATCCCATTCCATTCATTTATCAGAATGATTTCTTGCTTTAATTCTTAACCAATGCATGAGAAATACACAGCTTGATTTCCCTAATTTAAAACCAACACGTAAATACAGGTCAGTCACAATGTAGTTACTGAATTACCTATTCTCCTTTTTAAGGTGATTTGGAAGAGAGATGGCCATGGTAAATAGTTTCTATGTACACCTATCATAGACCACTACTTATACATACTTCGAAGAAACTTTTCGAGATAGAAACGTATCTGTCTTGAAAACAGGCAGACAAGTGTAGTGAGTTCAGCACCTGCTGTGTTGCTTATAGAGTGAAAAAGAAAATGGTTTCAGTGAACACTAATTCCAACAAGCTCAGCAAAACCAAACTTATTTCACATAACGCTTGACCCCATCCTTTACCTCTCATCCCTGACTTGCAAAAACAGAGATTGCATTTGCATAAACAGTGCTACTATCTTTTCACCTAAAAATAATAATAAATAAATAAAAAAATCTAACAATCTTTTCTGTTTTATTTTAGTTTGCTTGTTTGTTTTTTCTGCTAATCAATAATCCTAAATTCAATAGGTTAGGATTGAAGTACATTTATGGGAATTCTTGTTATCCTCGCCAGTTCTGAAAACAAAAGCATTACTCTTCAAAGCTCATCAACTAAATGAAAATCTAATACACTCTTGTCAACATGAAGCATATAGGTTATGGTACAACACCTTCAGAGATGTAGTTTGGAAAATTACACTAACTCAGTTAAATGTAGCTCTCAAACTGAGAGCATACAAATAATGTCATCCCAATTGAGGAAAGCACTGAAGCAGCTACAATTTAATGTGCTTAAATCCCACTGAATTCATTTGTAACTACTCATATGCTTAGTGTTAAACATGTGATCAAATATTTTTCTGAATCACAAACTTCTTACTCAAAAACAGTATTGAGCACATTTTAAATTATAGGTTCTCTTAATTGAAGGATATATGAACAAAGACAAAACTTTCCTCAGATATAGAGAAAGAACAGGAAAATGAAAATAGTTTTCCTTTCCATACCTACTTTATACATTTTCTTAGCCTGTGAGGAACAATTATATATCATGCTCAATTACCAAAAATAATATTCAAGGAAACTGGACCATGTCTGAGTCCATTTCAAAATTATCTTTTATATTTAATAAAACTCAGCTAAAGTTTTCTGTGCTGCTTTTTGGATTTTGTTTGAGGGGTGAGGATGGATCTTGACAAGTTCTCAGACACCTCCTGTAAAAAGAAAATAGTGATTTTCATTTTGAAATTGGAACGTCCTCACACAGTTTTTAGCACTCCTCATGACAATGTTTAAAGGATTTTTCTCAATATCAGATATAGAAATATCCACTGGGTCCTGGTCTGGGAGAGGAAAGTTTCAGCATTAGAGTCAGCATTTTGAAAGAACTGCCCATAATATACTTCAAAGCATTGTGTCAGGTCTGCATCCCTGCAAAATAATACAGGAACTGTGATACCAAGGACAGCATAGTAGATTGCAGGTCTTTTGGGAAGAATGAAAAATTGTTAAAAAGAATGCTGGAAGAGCTAAAGTAAATGCAAGTAAGGATTCATCCCTGACTTAAAAGATTTGGACTGCAGTGGTACTGAGCACTGTTCCCAAATTCCACTGAAATCAAAGGAAACCTTTTCATTAAATTTGGTGGGATATGGATAGGACATTTATTTCCAAAGAAGACACCATTTTTCTTTTTATTTATATTTAAAACAAACAAACAAAACACTACCAAAGAACTAAAAATACAAAAAGGAAACCAAGGAGTCATGAGGATACATCTACAAGTGTTTGCTCCAGACTGAGAAAAGTATTCAAATATTTTCCCTTAGTATCAATTTTAACTAGACTGTGGGTGAGAATGAGAGGTCTGCAATCTGTGAAAATGAAAAGATCAAATTCAGCATTCAGTAGGGATACAGAATATCTAATTAAGTCCTGGATCTGCAGAATACAATTTTTTGCAGTTTTTTCTTCCGTATCTCCTTTTGCCCTCTGTTAACGATCTTCCCCTCCACATGTATAAATATTGAAAATAAGCCAAACTTTCCTCTCTGATATCATGCATTACATAAGCATCTGAATGGAAAATATGTCCCAAAGTGTTTTGATGAGCTCTACTAATTCAACAATTTAACCAAACATAAATATCATACAAATATATTACATAGACGCTACATAGATGCTTGAAAAGAGATTAGACTACCCTATCCCTAAATAAAAATTAAAGTCCTGGTATCACAAAGAAAATGACTTACCAGATTCAAACACAATGCTCAAAAAAACAAGGCCATAGAAAATAAACCCTAAGTTTGTGTGTCAGTCATATTGACTTTATTCAGGAGTTAAGTCTATGCTTAAAATTAAATGCTCTCATCAACTCTTATTTATATTTAAGTATTCTCCTAAATTTCCGTTTTAATTGTCCTTCTCCTTTACCCTAGCTGAAATTTCATTTTATATATACATAGTATTTATAATACTGATTAATATCTCTTTCTATATAGAAGAAGAATTTTACACAGACATGCATCCTTAGATCCATTTGTGCCTATGCTGTTTTTAGTGGTTGTTGTGTTGTCTTTTTTCTTTTTCTTTTTTTTGTTTGTTTTTGTTTGTTTTGTTTCTTGCTTGGTTGGTTGATTTAGTAAGGGGCACATTTCACTGCCACTGTGAAATTACCCTCCACATACACAAATATCTGTGTGCTATGACTCCTGACCTGAAACACCAGAATATATCCTGTAGGGTAAGTTTTCATGGCATTTTCAGTATTCATGATTCCTCTCTCCATCCATGCAGTAATAAGCAACATGAAAAGGAGACTCCTAGCTGAGGCAGAGACAACACTTTTGTTTGCAGTTCTAGACGGAATTGCAGAAAAAGTATTTAAACAGTGAAGGCAGAACCAACAGATTTTTTAACAAATAAAAATAGGATAAAAATCTGGTGGTAAATGCACTTAACAGGAAAAAAAAAATAAATCACAACAGCTAGGATTATAATATAAGGATTTACATTACAAACAGGTATGTACGTTAATGAGCAGATAAAAATAACAGTAATAAATCTCCATGAGGAAATAAAAAAGACCAATTTTAAGATTAGTAATCTAATCTTCACCAGAAATAAAAGGTATAGTTATTTAAAATGCAGATCAATGCACTACAGGTAACATAACACTGTCTTGTACATAATGCACACTACTGCACTACTATAAAGTATTTAAAACTGACAAGCTTCCACAAAAAGCAGCAGATTGAAAGGTGAATTTCATTAAAAGAAAACAGAGAATCTCAGCAACCATCTCTGACTTCAAGTTGAATTTGGCCCTACAACTCACTGGTATTTTTCATTTTGCTTTCTTAACTAGTTCCCCTATGGATTAACCTCTTCTCACCTCTGGTTGCACACACACTGCACGCTGACCTCCACGGAGCTGCTGGATGGTTCATTAGAGCAGCTCCCGCTGTTTCTTCCACCGAAGAGGAGGCACCTCTAAGTCACCACACAGGCAAGCCCAGGCCGACATGTCTCCTAACAACTTCTGGCAGCTTTGATCAGGCTGGTGGTTCATACAATTTTCACAGGCAAAAAATAAAAAGTAAAAAAATAGGGGCAGGAACTTTGAAGTATTTCCTGCTGCTCTTTTGGAAAGCTAGTATCTTCGCTTGGTAATTCACATAGTATACTGGTACCAATGAAGGGGGACAATGAAGGACTGGATTGTGGGGCTTTTTCTTTGAAGCATTTCTTAAAATAAAAGAAGATGCATTTAGGTGGATCACTTCAACCTGTTGCTAGATTTATGATTAACTCTGCTAGATAGATATTCAAACAGAATATGAAGCACAAAGTAGGTTTCCTGATTCAACACTTACTTCACTTGTCTGTCTCTTCCTGACCATGCGATTTACAATTGGGTGTACAGGAGAAGGCCTTGCTTGTATGGTGGGCCCCCATCTTTGTAAGGGGCTGCTTGCTTTGATTTTTCAGCATTGCTCTACACAGTGTGGTAGCAAAGAACTTGAAACGGTATTTAAGTACTTGAAGCAGAGTTCTTAGTATCCAGAAACACGTCCAATCGCTCAGCTAAGTCTCCCTCCTCGACACCTCTGGTGGCCAAGTCAAAGAAGTCAACAGTCTGCAGCAGTGAATGAATGCTCCAGGAGCCTTTCATAATAGTACAGCTGACTGAGGCCCTGTTTGAGAGGCCTTACCTCATTTCCCACACATTTTCTGACCCATTTTGTCTGCCTTTTCTCAGAGGGGTTTTGCCTGTTACATTGTGGGCTAAGCAGTAAACTAATTATCTTGTTCAAATCCCTTTGCAACGCCTCTAATCCCATTAGTTATAAGAATGTGTGAATACTGATTGCACAACTTAGAAAATAGGGAAAGAGAAAAAGAGGAAGAGACAGAGGGAAAAAGCCAAACAGCATGATCCAGGAGGATCTGCTGGCCACTTCATCCTCTTGAGACTTGACAGGACATTCAAGACTCCTGTCCTTCAAAGACAGGACACTAAATGGGAAAACTTGTAAGTTCTGCGTTTACATCTCCTGTTTGTCTGCCGTATCTGCCCCAAAGCCACTGTTTCATCCAAGGAAGCTCTAAGCCCTTTGCTCACAGCAGAATTTGCTGACCCTTGACTCCAGTTAACAGTTAAATTTTCTCTCTCTCCCCTTTCATAATGAACATTTTAATGAAGAGGATGACAATATTACAATGTGTCAAAGAAGCCATATGAAGTACAGGAAATGAACGCATGTTAGTGTAGGCATCTATAGGCCCTATGAGTCCTATTTCTTTTCTTCAAAGAAGCCTCACAAGTCTTATTAAAGAGCCCTCTCACCCTCTCCCTCAGCTGAAGACACCAGAGCAGTTGCCTCCTGCTGTCCAGGACTGAGTGAACTTTAATCACTTTTCCTATTTTGTTCACACTGAGGAAGGAGCCAGGCTTCAGTGAAAAGCCTGCCGTCACAGTTGATGTTAAAGAGCATGAAATTTATCTGACTTCCATAAAAGATGAGTTCTGCCCTTCCATTCCTGCTTTTGCTAAGCTGGCTGCTCCGGGGACAGCCATTCTCTCCTCCAAAAACAAATATTTGCTTTTAGTGTGGATGGATGCTGCTGCCTAGGAGCGCCTTTTCCCTTGCTTTTTAAACTGTAAACTTAGTTGTTTCCACCTACAAAGAACACTTGTGGTCTTGGGAAAGAAATTTAACTTTATCATTTAGACATGCTGTTTTGCAAATGAAGGTTTTAAAAATGCAAACAGTTCCTGTTTTACATGAATAATAAGCTCTGGCTAATTGGTTACCATAGAAGCAAATTCAC
Organism: Cygnus olor; assembly: GCF_009769625.2. Classification (NCBI taxonomy): domain Eukaryota; kingdom Metazoa; phylum Chordata; class Aves; order Anseriformes; family Anatidae; genus Cygnus; species Cygnus olor. Next base: position 60,348,655 of record NC_049172.1, read on the forward strand.
CAGAATTCTCAGAGAGCAATAAAAGATTTACCTTTTTCTTCTTTCCCCTCCCTCACAGCAGAAATGTCCATGAGTGAAAATCTAACTATTAGTGTAAAATATAAAGTTTGCTTTCTTACATACTGTACTCAGACAATTGAGACATAATCTATTTGATGAAGATTGAAAAAAAAAAAAAAAAGTATTATTACACTGCACTACAGTATTCAGTTTAAAAACCTTAACATTTGGAATTAGCTCTACAATCTTTGTAAATCCTACTTCCATTATTTGTACAACGCTCACTTCCATTATGCTGGAAGATCAACAACACATTTCTGTAGAAGTTGCAAATTCTAAAGATCAGTGCTTTATGAATGAGCATTTTTCTGAACAACAGACTGTGCAACTTTAGAAATGGTACCAATTCTGTCATTTCATTGCTTACATATTTCAAATACAACAGAGAAATGGAATACAAAGAACCCAAAAGTGACTCTGGAGTCAAATAATCTCTAAAACTTTTTACATATATAAAAGCAGTAACAAAATTCTATCAACGGGCTTGATAATAAAAAGACTGTTAAAATGGAATGAAAAGTGGTACTTATTCACTGACCATCCGCTCTGCATGCCATAACCCAGTCTAATCCCCAATTGATACTGACAACTGCAATGACAAGGGCTAAATTGGAGCCATAAGTGGGAGTAATGATAGACTGCCGCTTCAGTATGTCAGCAATTTCCAGATTAAAATTAATACCACACAAATGCTCTTCTGTAAAGCAGAGACTTCTCAAAGCAAGAGAAGCACTTGTTCAATAGCTATGCCTCCCAAAAATGTGCCACAGAGCCCAGGAGCAGTGCCCGATGCCCAGCAGAGGTTGTCTGTCCATCAGCAGGAATGAGATAAACGAGAAAACTGTTTCTGCTGTACTTTTAGTTGTGACCACCTAGGGGCACTCAGAGTCCTAGAAATGCATAGCAAAGCTTGGGTTTTGATCCAGCACCATTCTGAAGCAAAGCACAAAACATATTCCCGTCAAGCATCCTGCCTTATATTCTACTTGAACAACAATAACGAGTATTGTTTAGTGATACTTGATTACTGGCAGATAACCAACCAGACAGCCTTGTTCCCTATAAATGCTTCTGAACAGCTTTTTTTCTGATAAAGGCTTTAATATACCATGAAGGTTTTCAACCAATAGGCGAAAATATACAGACCATATCGTTTGAGAAAGTGATTTCACATTTTAAGTCTGGACTCCTTCCAAACAGCAAAGCAACTACAAACTGCATGGAAAGCTGTCTCAAGTGAATTCTCTTAATTATAATTCACTACAGCTTTGAAAAGAACATGGCAAAAATGGAAATGAATATAAAACTGAGAAAGCAGCACAAGGTCAAGAGAATGGCAACTTTTTCTTCTTCACATGCATTCTTCTCTTTCTACTTCATATTTTAGAAACACAAAATGTAGAGAAACAGAACTGTACTCCTATTTTTCAGGATTCTCTGAATTCTTTCAAAAAAAAAAAAAAAAGAACTCAGTGTAATTAGCCTTCCAATTTCCAACCTCCCCCAAACCCCAAAACTAGAATGAGATATGTTCACTGAAGCAATTAGCAAAATAAAATTTTAGATTGAAGCAAATGGTTCATGAATGCTCAAATGCAGCAGCCTACTAGCCAATCATATCTGATATTTTATGGCAAGTTTTATAGTATGAATATTCTGACTTTCTGCCACTTTTCTTTTTTTTTTTTTTTGTTCAAACAGGGTTCACTTAACAAGCAGAATGCAGACCTGCTGCTTTCCCTTGTGGCTAACTTCACTTGTTCAAAGTCTTGAGAATCTTGGAACATGGCAATAGCTCTTAAAGGAACTTTGGCCTGCAGCTGTTATTAACTAGCTTTGGCCGTATGGACCTCCGTTGACAAGCACCTCATGTAGAGAGGTTAAAAAATTGCTACCATATGCTTTCAGCTTTTTTAACCTACAATGTAAAGGCTCAAAAAGAAGAAAAAAAAGGCAAAAAACCTTTCACTACTTTAATAGTACAAAACAATTTACACATAAACCAACATTTCTTTCTATCCTAACAGTTATGAAATATATATTTCATTTTTACAGTGTTACTGTAGCATTACAAAGTCAGGAGCTGATTTCAGTGAAAGGAACAACTGGTTATAGGTATAAACATCTCAACAGGCTTTATTACTGGACACAAATTAAAAACAACCATGCTGTTAAAACCAGCGTTAAATAACAATAAAAAAAAATAAAAATCTGTGCCATGAGAATGTTTCTATTACACAGAAAAGCATTCTCTCCTTAATGAAAGCTAAGGCTAAAGCTGCTTATTACACTTTTACTTAGACCTTACATGCATATATACATTATGCTTGCAGTACATGATCCAGTTCAGACCTGAAGGAGCATCTGTATGCCCAACAAACTGTTGCTTTCTTCCAGATGCATCAGCTGGTTTAGTGACAGGTATTACCTCTCTGGACAAACACAGCTTCGTTATGTGCGTAATAGTTTCCAGAGAACCTTTCTTAGTCACTCACCAAAGTACTTGTACCAGTCCTTGTACCATATGTAGCCTGAAATGGATATTCAATATTTTTAACCTTGTTGAAATGAAGAAAACCAGTCATTTGCTGAACATGCCTCTGTTCTATAGATTCCCATGTGATTTTCTAAAAATATCTTAATGGTGTTCTGTGAAGATCTTAGTGACTCTCAGTTCAGTGTATATCAGAACTGAGTTCACAGATTTCAGATTTTACAGGTTCTGTAGCGATTTCTTTAGTTACTGGAAGAATACCACTGATTATCAACAGAAATTTATTTTTTAAATTGAAGTTATCAGTGGGTTAAAATTATTATCCTGATATGTAGATTAAAAATATATATATATATATTATCAAGTAGTCAATCACCTTATGAAAGACAGTGCCATTCAGGGGCTGAAAGACAGTCCCACTCAAGTTGCGGCCAAATATTCTAACCAATAGTCAAAAATAAACCAGAAACATGTTTATAAATCCAAGGTACTATTCTAGTGAATGACAAGAAAAACCCAGGAGACTTAATTTCTTTTCTACCATAATGAGATTTACATCTACTTATTTAAATCCAGGCCACTTTTCTCAAAATCCAGGGATATACTGCATGTAAGATACCATATTTCCCAGATAACAGCATTTGCATTAGTAATACTACTAGAGACTAATACTACTATAGACAAATGAGCAGAAGTGCTGTCCAACTCAAGCAAAATGTAGATCTAAAAAGAATACAGCTACTAAAGGATAATTTATCTATCTCAAGTAACTGTAGAATTCCATTTTCAAGTTGCCTAAATACTATTCATATTTAATACCTTTAAAGTAACAATAATAAACATTAATCATGCAAAGTAAATAAATACAGCATAATCTCATTTTAAGATAGGGAAAAAGCAATCACTACCAAGAGACGAGCAATGGGGTCACCCAGTCACTTTTGCTTCCATCTTCAAATTTGAGAATATGAGAAGTTCTGAAAGTGAGCTTAGACTCAATATTTCAAGTCTAGGAATGTCAGGCTAGAAATGCACACAGACTGGTCCTGCCACACTGCCTAACCAAGGTCACGAAAACAGCCTATAGTGGTCATGTACTGAACTGATGTCTCCCAAATACAAGGATAGTTCCTAAATATTTGTACATCATATGGCATTCTCTAATGAGGTTGTTTAACCCAGGATTTGTCTGGTTAGCAGAAAAAAACTAGAATGCTGCCCTCCTCCAACAAATCAACCTATGTCATCTAAACTCTACAAACTGCTTTAAAATATGACAGAAGGGCAGTCTTTATTAAAAGCAAACAAACAAAAAACCAAACAACTGTTTAAAGCTATAGACTTTGTCAACTACAGCACAGTTTTACTTCTCCTTCTCCCAAGAGGATGCAGGGATTAGCATCTTGTAGCATTTGATACTCTTTCCTACTCAGAGCTGCTCTTTAATCACCAGGTAGTACAGTCAACTTTGTTGTTTAAATTACCACCTGGGTTAACAGTTAATACTTGAACTTGCAAATCTCTTTACCACTCCAGGTCCAAAAACATTCCTTCTCTTTAAATGAATGGTACCTATATAATAACATGACAACAAATTGAGAAGACTTAAAATAGACAATGCAATTGCATGTGAACATAAAGTTTCACCTGAGGTTAGCCAAAAGGACTTCTTAATAAGCAGAATCTATTAGCATTGTTTATATTACAGCATTTGTCAACTTACGGAAACATTTCCTTCTGATGAAATTGTACTAAAATATAGGGGTGGTTCATGGAGGTGCTCCATCTCCAGGAATGCAATATTCTGGAACACACAGCCAGGAGCCTAACAGCCCCGGCCTGTGGGAAGCTTTGGGCATGCTCTCCCAGAGCCCTCCCTGTCTTTGAGAAAAAGATATCTATCTATCTATCTATCTATCTATCTATCTATCTATCATCTTTCAAAATACAAGAATATTCATTAGCATAAAAACCCTGAAGTAAACATTCAAAATAACCACGAGGTAGTACTCTATTTCTAACAAACTTTTCCCCTCACTTTGGTTCTATGGACAACAAGCCCATTTAAAAATTAAAAACACATAATCAAGAAAGAAAGATGTATTTTTATTTAAAAGAATAAAAGTAATCCTTTGGGTATGGACAATTTTAACAGAAATCAGAGAGAGACTTTTCAAAGCTTAAAATAAATCTTATGTCACTTCACCAAAGCAGTGTCAGCCAACTAAAACAGCCAATTGGAACAGTGATCTACCCTCCTATGCAACCTAATGCATGCAGGTTACATTATCAGTAAAAACAGTAATGGATATGAAACAAGAGTATATATAGGATGGATATTCTGATTGGCATTCCTTCCCATATCCGGTGAGGAATGAGCCAGTAGTACATGGTCTTTAACTTGTCTTAAACACTGAACTGGTTATTGGAGGTTTACTGCTTTTAGAATTGGGAACTTTGTTTTAACAAAAACAAAAATAAAATAATCATTCTATAATACATAGAGAAACAAATGAAGATGGTAACACTACTGAGAGGCTCACACAATTATTCTAGTCTAAAAAGTTGTCAGTATCCACAGTAAGACCTTTATACTTTCTTCAGTGTAAGTAAACCATGGATTTTAATTAAGTGTGGTAAAAATATTCTACAACTCTCTACAAAAAAATTCAAAGCATTTTGCCATTGGTATTCCGGGGGAGAGCCACAGAACGCCAAAAGAAAAACAACATTTTGACTATTTTCATAATATTTTTATTTAAGCAAAAGTAGGTTTTAACTCTGTAGTAGAAGTTTCAATGATAGAAGTATTCTAGGTCTTCAACACACCTGCAGGCATGAAACAGAGTATTTCATAATTATATTGTACATCAAATATAAGATGTAATAAGCAAACAGGCCAGTCAGCTTCTTTAGAGAACAGACTTTTTTTTTTTTTAAATTTGATACCAGATGTCACATATTTCCTATATATTATGGTAAAATGTGCATCTGAATATGAATAGAGCTAAATACAGGGGAAACTTTTGCTTCAGGAGAAACACTTGCTTCATCTAAGGTTAATAATGACACCATGGCCTAGATACAGCTCTCTTTTCATCAGTGAAATCCACAGCAAGTTGCAGTTCAGTTACTGTAATTTTAATGAATTTAATGAACATGTTCCATTACCTTAAAATACAGTATTCATTACAAAAGCAAGCATGTTATAATTTATGAAGTTATTTTGGCTATATCTACTATCATAATCTGGTTGAGGGGTCCAATTCCCCAGTTTTGAGCTTCCCCAGCTCAAAACATTACAGTCTTGATTAAACTGAATAAAAACAGATAATGAAGAAAATGTCCTCAGACCAACGGGATTGTCAGCCTATGGCTATTTGCTTAAACTTCTGTCTTTCCACTCATGTTTTGAAGTACTAGCATTGAAGGGAATTAGTACTATTTCTAATGAACATATGGAAAATATTTTAATTCTTTAATTCATTTGTGATTTAACATCAGGACAAAGTTGAGTGAGACAAATAAGCAATTCTTGAATGAGAGGAGAAAATATCGTTCTTTAAAGAATAGACATTCTTTAATGGATTATTCCTCTGTGTTGTTTCCTGGGTTTAGGTTTAAATCAGGGCAACTATTGTAGCAGGGACCTCCACTACCCCAGGATGCTAATTCCATCTCATGCAACTCACCACCGTGCAGGCTTAGCCTATTTATCCGAATGTCAATAGCATCGTACAGTGTCACACAACTGACTAAGCAAAGATTGAAAATCCACTATACAACAATCATGTCTTCATGGTCACTTGCACAAGTATTATGTCTCATGCCACAGATATTATAAAACAATCATGTGGCTATACTTTATGGGTAACCAACAGCTTCTTAGAGTGAATGCAGCCCAATTTCCTGTTACAACCAGCATTAGGAAGTTATTTCACAGAGAGGTGATGAGTAAATATCATTAAGGAAATTTATGAGTGTTTTTTCAATAATTATTGTTTTCCTATGTATAATTCTTTTGTTACTTATTCCATGTTAGCAATCAACTTTTCAGGGATCCTGGCATGAAAGCTCTTTGGAGATTTCAGCAGTACTGCAAGGCATAATTATCCCTTGTGTCTGCACAATGTTAAACTAATTGCCCTCACATTTCAAATGAAATATCAGAAACCATGTGATGGTTAAAAACTGAGCTCTGCCTAGTGACCGGATCTCTATCCCAAGACGCTGGCAGCAGTGTACCTACATCTTACTCCTTGAAACTTGCTTTCATAGCTCCATAATGAAGCATATGGATTGACTGCTTATGAGAAGAAAGGAAAAAGAAAGTAACAACCAGAGTCATACTAATACCTTCAACAAACTGTCTGTGATATCCTACTTCATAATTAGACTTGCTCTAGCAAGTCTAATTTTGGCATGTATGTCCACAGAGTTATTTCTACAGAAAAACCAAAATATTGTTTTAGAGAAGTTATCATTCTGAAGAGAAATATGAACAATAAATATGCACACATGAAAATAATGAAACTCCAAATTCTGACCATCTTTTAGCATGTTCTTTTAATAGCAGCAAGCTTTGATGGTATACCAGTAACAAAAATCTAAAACCAATTCCTGTTGGATTCTGATAAGGGTGATACGTCCTGCATCTGAAAAGCAAAGCAATCATGACTTTTGAAATGAGAGCAAAGATGCGTATTACATGCTGTGAGGGCATGCACAAATTCTACAAAAACAGCAAAAGAAAAAGGAAACTATGCCAAAGGGAGTTTCAGATCACTTCATATCAAATTTTGTCTGTGGCAGATTTGATACACTACATTATTGAATCACAAGACACTTATCAGCTTGAGCCAGCTTTTCTCTTTCCTGTCCACATTAGTAAAATAACCTATTTATCACTTATTTTTGAAATATTTGAAAAAAATATACAACTGGAGAGAAATGGAAAGCTAGATGATAAATTGAAAATGAACATTTCTTCTTATTTCTGTTCTTAGCATGTCTCTTTCAAAGTTTCAGAATAAGGGGTCACAAGCATTCCTTTAGGTTAACATCATTATAACCTTTCCACATGCAGGGACCTAGAGACAAACTGCAATCAGTACCAAGTTTTCTTATCTCACCTTTCTGTCTACTCAGTTACAACCCTGATTCTCACATACTTCAACTCTGTCAAGAGAATTCCTGCTAAAACATTTTCAACTTAAAACTTAGTTCAGATTTGAGCAGCAAAAGCAGCTAGCCTAATAGAAAGCACTGACCTAAAGAATCCAATTTATAATCAAGTTAAATAAAGTTTCAACCACTAGACATTAAGAAAAAAACAAGTTCATTGAAGTTAGGTTTGAGACTTGACAGTGTTTCCAAGGACAGCATGTAAGCATATATAGAGAATAAAAGTTTTTGAAAAAATAGTAAGTTTTTTGAAGTTGCAGGGGGAGGAAGGAATAACATGTTCCTGCTTCTCTGAAAAAGGAATTTCCACTCAAGAATTTCAGTCTGAAGTCTCTGAAACTTAACACAGTAGAAATAGGATTTGCATGGGAATTTTTTCTTATATAATTTTGTGCTTTATTTCTAATTATCAGGTACTATTTTACTGATCTACAACCTCAAAAAATAAAACAACAACAAAAACAAACACCACCTCTGCTGTAAATCCATTGATAATTAGCCTAATTACTTATGTAGGACCTTTGTTTGAATTATGGTCATGGCTTATGGCAGTATATGGATTTACCTAATATTGACTGAACTTTGATGCTTTCCTCAGCTTCATAAAAACTGGCTCAGAGACAGAAAATAAAGTTATACTGTAAAATAGATATTTTAAATCAGCAAGATATAATCCACCAGCTCTAACATTTAAGGCCATGTGCAAGAAAACAGAGTTGAATAGTGTTTTCAGAAGTCTTTAGCGATTCAGTAACTGTTGTACAAATTCTCAAATAAAGGAGATTCCTCTCTCATAGGCTATAAAGGCCGAGAAAAAACTTGGAAGGAAAAACAGAACACTCAGGAGAATGAAGTTTTTGGTATGTACTGTCAATGAGTGCCTACTATGCAATATTTAGAAGAACATCTGTCCCCCAACTTTGAGTCTACTTGTTCCAGTGGTAAGTCTCTTTTACCTGGGAAACGATCTTGAATGGAAAACAGCTGAACCGCCTGCCACCACATAACTCTCAAAAGCACTGAGTATCTAAATCGGAATCGTATGGGCTCTTGGTGTTGCACTGAAAGTAAGCTGTTCCTAAACCTGCTACCCAAAATGGCAAAGAGATTAGACAGTTATTGACCAGCTCAGAGAGGCTGAGAAAAACATTAGACAAAGTATGATTATGTGTCAACACATGACTATAGTTAAACTGCCTACATGTGGAATCAACAGAGAACATATACGTCTTATTTGCATCAACTATAAAACAGAGACCTGCCAAAACTAGAGCTCTTATGAGATGATGTTGTATTACTTGTACCATGTAAGAGTTACCTAAAGCACCAAGACTGAAGACCAAGTCAGAAGACTGTCACTGTCCAATTAACTTTTGGGAAACAACCCAATGCCAATATTTTTATGTGGATGGAATCAAGGTTATTCATCAACAACTCATTTTGGCAGAGCTTTCTGCATTGATGCTTTCTGCAGGAGCCCAAAGGCTGCTAGGAAAGGGCAAGTCTACCATGTTTCAGTATTTTCTCCCTGTAGTCTAGATTACATATACTGGAAGTGCCTGACGAAGTAATTGACTGAAAGCAACTTCAAGATTCCTGTATTTGTCTAAAGGAACCTAAAGGACAAGCACAGGGAACAAATTCACAAATATCTAAAAAAACAAACAAACAAACAAAAAAACAAACAACAAAAAACATGTCACAGGGAGAGAGGTATTGACTTATCCTGCAAGGACTTCTGCTGCTGCGGACCATGAAATACGAAGGAAAAAAAAAAGAGTGGTGGCCTTTGAGCAGGGCTGTGGTGTTTAAGGCCAGCAGCAAACTTCTCTTAGGCAAGAAACAGAAAACACCATGGGTACCAGGTCCTCAGAAATAAAAACAGGTTGGAAGATGCTTATGAGCCCTTCTCACTCTCTTCAAAATGCTGATGGTCTGATAAATGAAGAAAGTTTTGCAGAATTTACATTGTCTCCTGCTAGTCCAAATTTCAGGTCTTCACCATGGTGTTGAGATTTCCCGTCCTGAGGGTGAATGAAGAGGAAGGGAAAATGGGGAAAAATCTATACATCCCTTTGCAAAACTTTCCATGGAAATCATTCAAGCGTAACTGTCAAAACGTCTCTCTGAGCAGTCAGGAAGCCTCCTCATATATCAAAGTGGGAATGAAAGCAGGTAGCAAGGAAATCTGCAACAAATTCCTACTGAGTCAAACTATAAATTTCCATACTAAATTACACAGCATTTTTAGTATTATTTTCCCTATTACAAAGAGTTGTCCCTAAAAATAACCCTAAGAATTTCAAAGTCCTTTCCCGGCCATTATTAACAGCTTTCACAGTTATTCTCCAAAAATAATATTCCACATGGAATTATTTTACTATTTAAAAGCAAGATTTCAATTCACGAAGAGAATACTCATCAGGTCTTACCTTCACTTAAATAAAATTTAAAGAAATTAATGCCAGCGTAGAATGGAAATGAGGATTAATTTCCTCTTGGGAAATACTTAACGTACATAAGATAGTTAATGGAAACAGAACTGTACTAATGTATTTTACATTATGGATACACATACATATGTTATTACTTCACACTTGCATAGTGCCCCTTATCCGATAATACTCAAACGTGTTTAAAACATTAATGACTTTATCCTCACAGAAGCTCTACAACATCAGAAATATTTTCCTGTTGATTTAGTTTCCCTCATAAGCTCGCTGGGCACAAACTACTGCATTGTCTCAACAGCCCCTATTAATACCATGGAGAGACTATCATTAACAAATTCACAATAATTAATGTCACCCTGAAACACTGGAATTGTGCACTGTGTACTACTGTGCAAAAAACATATGGCTACTGTCTCAGAGAATTTACAGTTGAGTTTGAAGCAAAAAGAGTAGGCAAGAGAAGGCGACATCAAGAATGTGGTTATATAAAGCCATCAGTTAGTGATATTTATAATTAAAGCTATTAAGACACTTGAAAGTTCTCTTCTGCCCTTCTTACAAAAATCAGTTTTGTGTGAAAGCCACTTGACTTGACCAGAATTGACAACTAACAAAGGGTTGAACACAATAATAAAACTCACTCTTTTTGACAGAAAATACATGCATTGGAATTACATAAATTGCTGGTATAACATACATAAATATGCATTCATATTTGTATACATATATAAATATGGTCTATTTATAGAGTGTTATATATATTCAAAAAGGGTTAAAATATTAAAAGCAATACAGGTTTCCAGCCTATAAAAAAGGTTTTTCTATAAATTATTAGTGGGTTTAAATTTACATTATTCCATATAGGGTATCTACATAGGTATAAGGCACTGGAAAAGTATGAACATAAAATAATATTCCTATGAAAAACCTTGGACTGTCAGAAGTTAAAATATCAAGACAAGACTCATGCTCCTCTATAAAGAGAAGAAAATGTTGCCTGTGGATACATATACTGGTGAACTCACAAAACAGCTGCTTCTCCTTTCCCCACAAGTGAGATACACGCTTTGAGATCTAAATAAATTCACTTTTAAGATGCTACTTGTAGACTTGTTCTATAGGTTAAGACAGAATTCTTATCTCACTAGGCAACTCTACTGAAATATTTTATGTATTACTTATAAAAATAGATTTTCAAGTAGCTGTAAAGCTCTCAATCCTTCAGCTACCTGAGTAAAAAAGGTCACATGCATTTTATTTCATTTTGGTTTTGTACCTGTTTTGTACAATATGCTCACATCTTTATCTCTACCAGTGCATATACCAAAAGAAGATGAATAGCTATTTTATCATCCCCAAAAATGTCAATTTGGCAGGTTATCTAACATCTGGCTTTCAGTGTTCTTGGAAACTGGAAATCGTTGGAAGGCTTTGGTTGAACAGCAGTTCTGGTCAGGCTTTGAAAATAAACCTTCATCCTTGACTTCCAGAATCAGAGCATTCATATCTGAACCCAGTTGCCAAAAACTAGAAGGCTGAGAAACCTCGGATTATAATAGCCACAGTTACCATGAGTACTGCTACACCTTCAAAGAACAGGAAATAGTATTATGCCAAGTACTCAAACCACGCATTTCATTGCCAATCCCTGGAAGCCATAGCAGAGTTATTTCTCTGGCTCAGCAAACTTACATCACTTATGCAAATGTGAATTAACAGGAGTAGTGCTCATTATTTTATTTAGATTTGCAAGTGGACAAACAACATTTATTGGAAGTAAGAAATAACATATCTATCTTACTAGTCAAATAGGTAAGTAGTTTCTAAATAGAAAATTCTTAATACTTTCTAATGCCTGGGTTATGTATTCCCTTTGTACTTCTGTACTAATTACTGTGCTGAATGAAAGAAGCCTTCATTTTTGATTTCAAAATTTGTTTCTCATTTCATACTCGATAGTCTCACTATATCAATTCCAGTAACGCCTATTTTGATAGATTTTAGTCAGCCTATGTTCCTTTTTCTGTAAGTTTCATCAGTTTCTAACATACAGAGGGGGAATGGACTAAAGTTGCGCCAGGGGAGGTTTAGGTTGGATATTAGGAAGAACTTCTTTATGGAAAGAGTTGTTAGGCATTGGAATAGGCTTCTCAGGGAAGTGGTTCAGTCACCATCCCTGGAGGTCTTTAAAAGACGTTTAGATTTAGAGCTTAGTGATATAGTTTAGCGGAGGTTTAGTGTTAGGTCAGAGGTTGGACTAGGTGATCTTGGAGGTCTCTTCCAACCTAGATGATTCTGTGATATAGTGCTTCTCAAACCATGGTCATTCAACTCAATTCCAAAGGTCTCTCCTTGCTAAGGCAGTGAATGAATACCTAATTAGTATCAGCTAACATAGGGAACAGCCTTGCTGTAAGCATGGAGGAAGCAACACTTGCATTTTCATAAATTGACCAAATGGTACCAGAAGACAAGGAAGTGACTTTGGGGAAGAAAATATAGGATTTCATTAAAAATAATGATTCTGCACTGTAAAATACAGATTTAAAGTTTTGGTACACTTTACATAAAATACCCAAAAGTCTATATGGACAACAACTCACAGACTGTGTGAATTGTAACAGTATGTTTTTCATAGAGCACCACATATGCTAAGTTAATGTAGAAGGCAAAGGACTAAAGTGCTGTACTTTACCACAGAAGTAGACCCATGACCAACTACACCACCTAATCATACAGAATATTTTGTGATATATGCAGATGCATTACTAAGTCATGGGTCTACAATTTGTGACCAAAGTCACAACAAATGTGGTACCTCTATATTCTGAAGATACTGGAAAAATATTCCTTTAAAGAGGAACAACACAGGCAAGGATATGACCACATGAGTTTTTAGCAATCATCTATATAAAATGAGAGTAGTTTTGGATAAAAACGTGACCTAATTCTTAAGTGTCTTGTGATACGTACACAGGAAAAAGTTCTGACATAACATAAATAGGTTTTACTCCAGGATTTGTTAGTTTAAATGAGTTTCAGTAAAGAGGAGTCCTCACCTGGCAGTGAAATGAGTTAGATGACAATGCATTTCCTTAACCACTGTGTTGGTTTTTTGTTTTGTTTGTTTGTTTAATTATTATTATTTTAGCTTATAAAACTATAAAATAATTTGGGTTGGAAGGGATATTTAAGAGATTTCAAGTCCAATCCCCTGCTCAGAGCAATTTTAATCAGATCAGGTTGCTCATGAATATGCCTAGTTGGGTCTTGAAAACCTCCAGGGAAAATGACTCCACAATCAGTCTGTGCATGCTCCAGTGTTACACCACCCTCATGCTGTTTATTTTTTCCTAATACCTACGCAGAATTTCCTGTATTCCAACTTTTGTGTCGCCTCTTGTCCTATCACTGGACACCTCTGTGAAGAGCATGGATCCATCTTCTCTGCATCCTCTGATAAGTTTGTTGCAGCTTGCAACGTCTCCCCTTCATTTGCTCTTCTCTAGATTGAAGAGACCCAATTTGTTCTGCCTTATGTGTTCTAGCTTCTAATGAGGAGCCCAAAACTGGACATGATTTTTAGACATGATTTGAAAAGACTGATAATGGAAGTAGAGCTTTAAATTGTAACCTAAGAGGAAGATAGCATTAGTATCCTTCAAATTTTTTTTGACAATCTCTATTATCTTTCATGTTATTTTTTCAAAATTAAGTATCTTAATGTTTCAAAAATCGAAATAAAAAATAAATTACTGATCAGAATTTTTGAATAAACTATTATTTATGGACTCAAAGAATACAATTCCAAACAATACTTTGGATGTTAACATGCCTGTAGAATTTAAATAAATCCTAATTATGCATCTCTTAGGGGCTAGATAAGTAAGACATTAGGAAGACCATTCCACAAGATATTATTAATGCCAAATAAAATCTCTATGGAGATAACTTCAAAGGCCAGTTTCCTGCATCCATAAAATCAAGTTGAAAGTATTTTCTGCATGGGTCTTTTATTTGTGGTACTGTTATCATGAACAGCAAGATCCCATTACTGATCTATGAGCCATTGTTTTCCATTTTTTATGAGTGAAAAAATATGCTTTTAAAATAATTTTCATTTTTCTTTTGATTTTATAATATTAACACTCACAGATCACAGAATGGGCAGAGTTGGAAGGGACCTTTGAAGATCAGCTGAAAAGGACTGACAGAGCATTTTATGCATATTTATCTCACCTCAGACTTGGGAGTTTAATCGTGGTACACACAAAACTTCCTTGATGCAACTCATTATTTTGTTTATGAAACAAGAAATGCAGAATCTAATCTATTTTACAATTCTCTGCATTTTTTTCATGTTCTACACAGACTTATGACTGTGATAAATTGACTTAAAGGTGAATAGTGAAAGCAACATATCTGAGCTGTTTCTTCCTGGCTTAAATCAGCTTAAATATTAACAGAAAACAAATTAAACTTATTTCTCTAACATCTTGTTAGAGTAAGAACAATGTGGTGCTCTAAACTCATTATTTGTACATTTGAGGATTTGTTTTTAACTGTTTACCTATTACTCATCATAGGTCAACTTAAATGGAAGTAACTTCTCAGACCACATCTACCAATGAAACCAGACAGAAAAACAGAAAGCATGTAGGACTCACAAGGCCTTTCAGTACACTTCTATTTTTCTTAAAGGCTTCCCTGGAGAAAATCAGGACTGGCATTTGACAAGTTATTTGTAGGAATTTACACTATGAACTTCCAGTAATTGTCAAATTTTGTAGACTTTAATATTTCTTTCACAACAAATTATGAAAAATCAAAACATATAATCCCTTCCATCTTCAATGGCAACTGGCAGGGGATTAAAATATTTCCTGTTTGCAGCAGGATAAACTACACCATTTCTCTAAAGGGAGATAGGAAGAACTCTTTCCAGTGAAGCATTTCCAATGAGTCTGGCAAAAAGACTGGTACAGAGATGCCTACTTGCCTACTCTTAGGCTTGTCAGACTGGGGCCACATTTTCCATGTGACTCTTAAGTGCATTTACACTTAAGTTTGACAAATAAGAAAATCTTCACTTCCCTTGTTTTTAATTGGATTGTCTTAGCACACATATCCAGGCATCATTTAAGAGTTCAGTGAAGGACTGTGGAAATCCTGTATATGAAGTACTGTAGAAAATTAATAAAATTTGTTCATGAAAGTGGATTGTTTCTTTTAACTCCAGTAACTTCAGTAATTTTAAAGAATTTGACCCCTTCAGGGAGAAACAAAGAGTTGTGGAAAAAGAGACTTTAATGTGATTTGTTAGCTGGATTATGTCTTTACAAATGTCTACTTAAGGGAATGCTGGACATACAGGTGCCCAGCTATCGCATTCAATCACTTACTGAGTGTCTGGGACCTGCAGTTTTCTCAGAACTCAATAGACACAGGTAGTGCTCTTAAAATTGTCTTTTTTTTTTTATCATTATACTTGATTGCTTTAAAAACATCTGATAGATGACAGATATATACAACTCAATTTATAGCATCTTCTCCCCCCCCCCCCCCCCCCTTTTTTTTAGCAGTACTATTTCTTTCCTCTCTCAAATTCCCCATCGTCCCATATCCTTCCACAGTAAACCAGTGAACAGAAAATTGTTAACTTCATCGTGGTTCTATGCTACATATAAACTACAGCAGATGAAGTAGACCTTGATAAAACAAATGAATAAAATATATCCTTAATTTGAAGCTCGGCAGGTGTGATCACATGGAACCTTGTAGGTAGATGTTTAATTTTCTAAATATTTTCTGAGTGTCCTAATCCGGGAAATAATTAATTGTATGCACTTAACAGGACTTCTATTATTGACTTCAACAGAACCACGATTTCATCCTCTGATTTGCAGCAGCCACACAGTAGCTAATTTTAGGCACCTACACAGCTTTGCAAGAACAATACACTATTTATTAATGGAAGTTTTTCTCCAAAACTGCTCAAGTGTCTTCTCTCTCTCTCTTTTTTTTTTTTTTTTTTAAACAGCAGAAGAATAAGGAGGCAAAATGTTCAGTCTCTTGCTTCCTCATTCTGCTGCTGTTCTAGCAGCAGGAATGAACAGCAATACTTGTGTGACTGGCTTTGTGCAGGTGTAACAGGACATGACTTGCCAAATCTCTATTACTGGAAAGGATGAAAGAAGACTATTTACAACATCTCTTTTGAAAACCAATTTAAATTTTCTAATCCTTATGTTTTCAGAAACTCTTCTAAAACATAAAAACATAAGCACACAGACTTCACAGACACTTCAAAACTAATGGAGTAGATTGCCTTTCCACTCAGCTGAGTTCTTTTCATCAAATCATGCTGGGTGCCTCCTCCTCCTTTCCATCTTTTTTTTTCTCCAGAAGAATGTTACTATTTTGTAGCACTATATTGTGTTCAGCTTATAATATTCAGCTTATAATGTGTTCAGCTTAGTAAATCTTAAAATGCAAGTGTTTCTTTTTCAAAGCTGATTTTCAGTCTTTCCAATGACTGCTGTTCAGTGCGTTTTAATATTTGCAAAATTCTTATTCCCTGAAATCTAATAACCTTACTGTGTCAGTATTCTCTTAGCCAATACTTTTCAATGCCAAATTTTCAGCTACTGGATCCACACTTTCCTATTCTCACATTCTCAAGTTTTAGTAGTATGCAGAACTAGAAACTAACTTTAAGTTGCTATAGAACATCTCACCAAGTTTATGCTGAAGTCAACCTCTCAGTGAGCAACACTACTGAACTTTTTCATTTGAAAAATACAGATTCTAAGTATTATTTCAATTGTAAAGCTGTTAATTTTGACACAGGTGGGTTATTCCAGGGCCAATGTTTGTGGTAATCTCTTTTGGTGTCATCTGTAGGGCTTCTCACTCAAGGTGTAAGCTTGCTTGCTCAACACATTCTTTCATGTCCCCCCAAGTGCTTGCAGCTCTCATTCTATCCAATATCATTTTCAGGGCCAATTTTTTCACCCTGCTAATACAACCACCTATGACATCTTACTGATACTTTCCTTTACCATCTACATATGCATGTAGACCTCAAACTGCTACTGTACTCATATGTGCCAAAATCCACATTTCACATGAACTTTCCAGAATCTTCCTCCTCATCCTGTCTCCATCTCCAGCTGCAGGTTAAATTAATTTCTTCAATACTAATGTAAATTTCAGGAAAGAAGTTAGCAGTAAGCAATTCTTTGAAAATCCACATGAATTGGAGTGTTATTTTCGTCCATCTTCAGCTGAACAAATGAAAAGAAATTTCTAGAATGCATTGGTAGTTTTTCTCTTTCTTGAACACACAATGATCTATATGATCTATAAGGTTATATTCTCCTGAAGTCACAGTACTATCATTTACATGCATCTAATTATTTAAAATGACAATTATTTTTTTTCCATTTTCCTATGATTTTTTTTTCCCATTGGATAAAGTTTCCTGTTCATTCTTTCCCTTGAGTTAATTAGGGTTCTTATTTACAAGGAAGCACTATGCTGTATTACCATGAAAACACGATTACTTTGGTAAAATATCAAACAGAATAGATTTGTAAAAATGTTGTAAATAATTTCTCTAAAAATAACGTTGGCTATGTTTATCTTGGATATGGCTAAAAGCTTAAATGAACATTAAATTAACATTCTCTGAAGAGTTATACAAATGTTAAAATTTCTTTCAACTCCTGTGGGAAGCAAGAAAATAAGCACTGTTATTTCTATTTTATGGCTAAAGAAACAGAGACAGAAGTTAAGTGACTTCCCCATAGTGATACTTTGAATCAACATCAGTGCCAGGATGAAAATTTATGAATTCTTTTTTCCTACCCAGAATGCTAGGACACACACTGCTATTTAACGTTTATTACTACAAAAATATGTGATGTGCACCTGGAATTGGATTAGTACAAATATGAGTTAATGGTTTATAGACCTTTGCTGTTAGGTGAGTTTGTAGATGCTTGGCTACTGAATTACAGCTTTAGAATTATGCATTTGAAGCCAAATTAGTATTCTGCTAATCATTTGCCTTCCCTTGAAGTTCTTCCTCCCTTAGTTGGAGGCCCAGTGACAATCATCAGCATTTGAAAATCACAGCACTGGGTGGTCTCGATCCCTAATGTTGCAATACCTACATTGTATATTTCAAGTGCAGTACTAAAATAGCTCACTTCTGGCTAAGACTGACATTACCATTTATAAATAATATTTTTATTTTTTCTTACTGTAGCCAATAGCATCTGGAGCAACAACTGAAAGGCAGGCAGGACAGCCTGGCAACATCCAATGAAACAAGGGTAAAGGAAACTGAAGCAGTTTTTGCCAGAAGTCTCAAAGACGATCAGTATTTAAACCCTCCTTTTCATTGCCAATACCACAGCTTTGCCCCTCGGCTGGCACACCCTTCTCCCCAAGGCCCAGGCACCAAATTCTCCCTCTACCTAAGATGACTCTCTTCATGGGGTAACATGCAGAGGGACAAAATGCAGTTGGCTGCATCAAAGCTGTGCCTGGATAACTCTCCAGTGCTAACTCAAATGTATGTGCACTTTAACACATGTACAAGGAAAACTGGGCACTGAGAAGAACTTCACCAAAAACTGAAAAAGAAAAATGCAAATCCATGTAAAGGTGCAAAGGGGCCACTGAAATTCCGTCATTACAGAAAGAGGTAGCATGGATTGATACTTCCCTCAGACACATTCTTAAAACAAACTAATCTCAAACGCAGAATTATTTCATATAGCAACTGGCAGTAAATCATGTATGAAAATGTAATTTGGAATTTAAATTAAATCTTGTTAAAATGCTTATCTGAGTAACTTATCCAATCAGTTTGAAACACCAGTTAATCAGTGACACGGACACAGCACGGTTTTAGAAGTACAGAGCAGTCTCCCAAACATACAGGTGTTACAGAACAGCACAATCTGTGGGACTACTTATATCGGTGTGAGCAGCGTATGTATCTGCAGGAACTTCATCTCCTACAGCAGATATTGCACATGACAGGCAGTATCTTCACACAGATCAGCTAGCCAGGATCTTCTGACCTAGTCAGGATCAGCTGTGAGACAGAATGAAGGGGAACAGGAGCTGCCTAAGGGTGGCCAGAGGAAGAGGCAGCAAAGAAATCTGTTCAGTTCAAGCCAAAGCTTGCAGGACAACTGCAACAAGTAAACATTTCAAACAAAAGAAGACACACACGGAGTCATAAATTTCTTTCTCACAGTTTAAAAAACATTTGAGCAGTTCTGTCTGTCCATACTGCTTTGCATGAACTATGGACTATTTCCTGCTTAAGCACTATGCCTTCTCACACTCCACAAATCGAGTAATGACAGCAGTAATATCTATTTGCACTTCCAACAATGAAATTTAAATTGACAACTGCTGCTAATTTAGTGAATCATGGATTTACACTCCTTTTGCATTTGTATATATCCCCTCTACTTCTAAAACTACTTTTATTTCAACCCTGCGCAAAAACCAATAGAAACCAACTTAATATCAGCAAATACACCTGCAACAATAATGTCTCTAGGAAACTGTCCTATCTTTACATCAATAATGCCATTTATATTCTTTATTTGTTTATGACCAAAGTGTCTATACACTAAGCATTTAAGTGCTAATAGAAAATAATAAAATAACTCTGGGGTTTGGTATCTCAGGTTTGACTAAGCACTTGTAATGTTCATAGAAGTAAATAAAAATTAGCAGAAGATCATTACAACTGAAAGGTTCAAAGATGTCTACCCATTTTGCCTAGATTCAGGTACACTCAATTTGATGATCAAGTAACATTAAACAAGCAGCTATACAAGACTTATTTATGAAGATCGCAATCCCCAGTGCAGGGTTGCTTCTTTGGTCAAAAGCCTCCCAATCTATACCAGCGATAGCCTCAAGGAAAAAAAAACAACAACAACAAAACCTCTTAGACTGCGTACATCTGAATGGAGACAATGTAGTGGAGTTATTCTGACAGATAAAAAATTTCCCAACTTCCCCAAGTTCTGTAACCTCACAACATTGCTTCCTATGCCACCCGCAAGGTGCTGCTTCCTACCAGACTGCCAAAAGCCCTGGGGAAGCAGGCTGGCCCCCTGGCCAGAGGGCAGGGTGCATCATGCAGCCAGAAAAATAAACAAGCAAGCCAAGCCATAAAAATCCATCAAAACTAAACTTGCAGTTTTACTGAATTGAGAAAAACAGATGGGTGACAACTAAGTAAAATCTTGCTCCAAATGATGCCTGCCTTCTCTTCCATATGAAACCACGGCTATTTCCAAAAATATTTCCAGAATTTACAATAAGAAAATGCCTCATTGAGGTGGAAGAGAGAAAGGCAATTCTAACTGAGAAATAACTTGCAATTAATAACGAGAGGGCAATTATTTGGGAATTCCCCTGGCTTGAAATATTCTCTTATCTCTCGTATCAAACACGGGATGAAGCAATTATAGGAACTCAGCTAGCACTGCATACAGATGACTCACTTCAGAATCACACAAATACAGCATCAGGATGCAAGTTACTATTAATGCTCTCTATGCAAATATTTAAAAATTTCCTGAGGCAGAATGCTATAAAAAGCAGAACCCAGTAATGACAAGCTACATTGTACAGATGGCTGCATAGTGCGTTAAAAGTCCTCTCAGACACAATACCACTCACACAAAAATTCTTTTTTAAAAAAAGTTACATTGTAGCTTTCTTTTAGCAGGAAGGCAATCCTATTTTACAGATGAGTTGGTGAAGAATGTAAAATTACATTAACAAGACTTTATAAGAAAGGAGGCTGCAACTTCTAATACATTTTTCTATGCATTATAAAGGAACTTCTCATTTGACCTCTTTTTCAAATGATCAGCATAGCAATCCAAAACAATGCTGCTATAAAAATAGAGAAAGGAAACATTAAACATCCAAATCAAAAAAAGAGTTGGCAACGTTCATTATTACTAACATTGACCTTAGAGGAACACAAATACCTGCCACAGAAGGAAGCGCAAGTATCCCATGAACACGCATAGATAATTCACTTCCCAGCACCTCTTGAATATGGTTCTTCACCTCATTATGAGTACTTCAAATTTAATTACTTCACATTTTACATTATTTTTGCTGTTATAAGATAAAACGCTATTTGGCAAGCTGCCTGCTTTGATCAAAGTATCTGATGTAAGACAAAAAGAAAATGAAAATTGAATATGAAATTCTTTGGCAACAAAACCTCCTGTGTGCATAAGTATACTGGATTTCTTAACAGCATTATTTATATTAATGTCTGTTCTTATATAATAGCAAGTATTTGCCTTTACTTTTCCTTTGTAATGTTTTACGCTCCTCTTATCCTGGCGCCTGAAAATAACTGGCATAAATTAAAAAACAATTATATCAGAACTTCAACAGCAGATTTCTTCTGAACCAGGCAAAACAAAAAGTAACAGCAACAAAAAGATTTTGGAAAATGCCAACATATATGCAACAAATTAATGCTTATCAAAATGCCCTACATTTAAGATTTCTTCTATTTTAGTATTTTTTATTTTTATTATTTTGCGCCTGTGTAACCCAACCATGCTGGATGCAGTGTGAACTGAACTAATTAACAAAAAAGGAAGTCTCTATGGCTCAATCACGGTTATCGTAAAAGTGACGTACAAGATCTTAATTAGAAACAGTGCAGCACTGCTAACCAGATTCTCAATCTCTGTTAGGATTTTCCAGGACACACAGATGTATTTAGAATACAACTACTTGGGACAGATACACAGCCAAGGTAACTCTGAGCAACATGATTGCTTCCCTTAATTTTACCAAGATCAGTCATGCCAGGAACATCCAGGATCAAGGATAAGTAACTATGCTTTAAAGACATCGTTCTTCATTCAAATGTATAATGGTTCTCCAGTGGCCTCAGCCTGAGGATCTGCAGATCTCAAAGGGGTATTTTGGATTGCTAATCTATTTGCATGGAAACTGTGATCATTACTTTTATTTGGCAGCACAGAACCCAGAGATAATGAGGCTTTTTACAAAGCTGATAAATAACTTAATATAGGAAAAGTCTTCCTCCACATGTTAAAAATTGTGTGTACATATGTTTTATATACACGTATTTATATATCTGTGTATACACACAGACGCACACAATCTTCTCTGTAAAGAGTATAGCAGGTAATCTGAGTGAATAAAGATTACCAACCTTCATAAAATGAAATAGGAAATTATTTGATATAAATTATTATTTGATATAAATTTTCCAACTGATCAGTCTAGGACAGATCTGTAAATAGATTTCTAGAAATGCACACTCAACTTGCCTAAAATTAAGGTCTTAGACACATGAAATGAGTTGATCAATGCAGGACTTAACTTTTACACTTCTTGAAAAGGTAATGACGACAAGGTACCGATTTATAAGAGTGGAAAACCTGCTAATATTAACAGAAGTGAGGCAAATTTCCTAAAACCAGAGGTCTACTAGTTACATTAAGATTGCAATTATCAGTATAATTTTCTACAAGCATAATCTCTAAAAGGTCTATACCTTATATGGAAGCCAAAGAAATGGTATATTTATGTAATTTCCATTCAAACATAAAAAAAAAAAAAAAATAAAAATAGTAAAGTGTTTTTAAGTAAAAAACATGATTAATGGTGCATATATAATTCCATGAAAATCAAGCACAGAACTCTTTCAATGTGACCAAATGTTAACTTCTTCGGATGTTTGCATCTTTTGAAAAGAATGATTTCCAGTGGGTTGTATTCACAGATCCTCATATATGCCATAAATTGGAATGAAAATACATTTAGCCAAATGCTCCAAATACAGAGGAACCAGTGCAGCACTAAAAGCTGTGCACTGCATTGTTGGAGGGTGTTTAGAGAGGCACAGAAACAGAGCAGCACAGACACGCACATTTGCAATCATAAGCAATAAAAAAAAAAAAAAAAAAAAACACCATACACAACAGCCATTGCTAATTAAACTCAAGAAAATTTTTATCCCGTCTTCTGCACTACAAGCAGCTTTCCAGCTTTTTCAACCAAAGAAACTTTCTGATATATCTCTGCTGTGAAGTATCTGCATATCTTATGGAGGAAACACAGGAATTCAAAGGAAAGAGAATTAGCATGAAACCAACAGAATGACTATCTACAAATTTCTGTTAATAGTATTGCCTTAAGCTATAACATCCAAATAAACACATTTGATTTTCAGTCATGACCCATATGCATGGCAAAATAAAAACATATTCTAGAAGCTAACCTGTATTTTTATTCTTTGCCTTTGAAGACAGTTGTGTTTTCTCTTCTCCAGGAGTATTCAAAAAATAGGACCCTTCCAGAAGCGAAGATGAGGCCAGCCTTGCTCACCATCTCAGCTCTCCTGGCCCCGTGGTGCTGCATTGCCCCATTTACCTGCTCCTTTCCCCAGCACAGCTGTTGGTATGCTGCACTTCACCCTTACGGCAATAGACAAGTTAAGCGTCCTCAAGAGGTATTTCAGTATTTTTTTGTGTTTGTTCACATTTAACATTCAGAAATCACGTGGGAAGACTACAGAATTGTGTAGGGAGAATAAATAGTGAAAGGAAGGGGAGTTTAGAGACGCCACCTCTGCTTTATATTTTTCTGACCAAAATGAAAACATTATGTCACTTCTGAAATTAATATAACATTAGCAAAGACCAAATTCAGATACAGAAGCAAAATAAATAAATAAATAAATAAACATAAAAATTAAGATGGCTGCTACTGTCTTTCTATTTTTTTGAGGTAGGTTCTGTTTTCTATGCAAGAAGAGCTTTCTTTCAATGAGCTGCAGGGGATATCTTGTTACTCGTACTGAATTCCAAACCACACAGCATTGTAAAATCATTTTAGTTCATGTGAATGAATACACAGTTTAGCAATACAAACCTGTGTTGAATGAACATAAAATTTGAATCCTCCCTGCGACTTTCATTTTATTGTGAAGACAGATTTGTATATGATGGGTAAAGCTCCTCTAAAGCCATCTTTGCTGAGTCTTAAGCATCCTACAGTAAATCTACAGCTATAATTTCAAACTTATTATTATTTCAAAATACTAAATTTTACAACTGAAAATACAGAGAACATTTATGCTGAAGAAACTGCTTCCCCACCAAGAGAGAGATTCCTGAATTATTGTTTTTCCTAGACCTTTTCTTTTGTATTGTGGTACCCTGAGAAAACTTGTCAGCATTAAACTTTCAAAAAGGAGAACTTATTCACCTGTTTCCTTAAGAAAAACATGGAAATGTTGCATTTTAGTGAACAGCTACAATATTCACTCCTTTTTACCTGTACACAAACAGGAACTTCAAAAGGCTGGGGAAAAATAAGTCTAGAAATGCAAAATTAAAATTTAAACAGATTTATTTTCAGCACATTTTATCCGAATATTGCCAAGGAATACGATAAATAAGAGAAGTAAACATGTGTCCTGCTAATAAAAAGCTCCAGGCACCATTTTTAATCCTAAAATCACATCACTATCTTCCAATGTCATTGCACTGAAAACCCAAAGGCCTATTTTCACAGATAAGTACAAACAGCTCTGAGCAATTAACATTAATTAACATTACTAATTAAAAGTCTAGACAAGCCAGACCTCTCACCCTGGAATGTTTTTGCTAAACAGCTAATACCTGCGGACTTCAGGCTTGGTGATGGTCTAGTAACACTCGACAAGTTCTCCTGAATGAAGCACTTAGAGCTTGTTGAAGCTTTGTGTTAACTTTGCACCTGCACAGGGCCCCCAGCCTCCAGGAGGCCATGTGGATCAAGTGCTTCTGTAACTGTGGTTAGTCATCTGTATCAGAATCACAGCAGACTCCCTCATAACAAAGTCTCTTTTTTGTTGTTAATTAAGACAGTACCAAAAAAAAAAAATAAAGTTACTTATTCAGTCATGAGGACTGAATGCTCCCAGTAGGTAGTCTTTTCACAATTCAATTTCCCTGATGGGACTCGAAGAGGAAATGAAACAACAAATTGTACTCCTGATGATCTAAGCAGAAGCTGCAATTCCACAGGGAGTCCTGCTAGGTCAATTAGTTCATCATGTTAACAGAATAGCAATCCAGAAACCAGTGTCCCACCAACAAAGGTTTGAAAAAGCGAAGTTCAATGCCCAGTTGTAAGACAGCCTCCAGTAGATATTATTGTTAGGTTCAGTAAATGCACATTTACTGAGTATAAAAATAGGGCAGCAACACTGAAAAGCTAGGGGGATATTCCTGTCCTGTTAGATTCACTCATGTGAATGCAGTAGAAGCAGTCCACCTTTGTAAGATCTCTAATGAACACTGTCTGTACAAAAGAAGTTCCTCTCATCACAATGTTTCGTTCTTAAACTAGATATTTAAAAGGTGAGTACTTTTAAGCAAGCATTTCTCTGAAAAGTCAAAGTACAATGCTGCACTTGTTTTGTTTGTGTGTTTGTTTGTTTTAAAGTGTTTCAATATTCTGAAAACTTAGTGTTATTTCATGGTCTGCGCTTATTGCATGTTACTGTTCTACAGATACAATTAACAGTACTTTTTTCTTAGGATGCCATCCAATAATACTGGAATGTAACAGCCAACATTCAAATTTCATTTTTAAAGCAGTAGCTAAAACAAATATATGCACCTGTGCTAAGTTTTTTCATTTATTTATTTTTTCATTGTATTTGGAATAAAACCATGATACTTCAATAACTTTATAAATGGCAACCATTGCTTCTGATGCGAGAAGAAAATGTTTCAAAAGCAAGGATGGTCTAGTTGACTGCTTAAACCCCAAAATTTCACTAAGAGTCACTAAAACGTTGAATCTGAATTACGAAACTCATTTATACCAACCTCGCAGTGGGACTCTGGGATTAACAATTCTTTCGTGTTTGGGAACAGAAAGGACTATAAATTCCACTCAGCTGTACTCTTTCCAACTGCATATACTGATGAAAAATAGTTGTTTTACTCAAACAGATCAAACATAGGGTAGTTAAAGCAGCAGATTATAAACTTAAAAGGTTTGACAACAAACTACTGTGTTTCCTCCTGCAGAGCCTCTTTAAATATTCCAAGGTTTTGCAAAAATAACAAAAGACTTCTATACTTTTTGTTTGTTTGTTTGTTTTTTTTACACTGGTCACAGTTGTAAACTAGGAAGTTGCATTAAAAAAAAAAAAGGATTATTCTGTTCTAGTTTACTTTACTGCTGTCAGCTACTGCAATATTAGACCTTGGTGCTTTATTTACAGAACTCCCCACTGACAAAAGATAGCACTGCATAATGAGTACACAAATGCAGTTCAAGAGCACATCTTGAAAGCTGTTTTTGTAAAGCGCCTTCTGGCTGCAATATTTGAATGTACTGTACGCTGACAGTCAGTAGGGACAACAACACAGATGTGCTTTGTTTGGTTCCTAATGGATTCAATCCCGAAAAGCATTAAAAGGAGAGAGACTGAAGAAAATTTAAGCTTTACCTTTTCATGAAACTCTGATCATGCACTCTCTCTCTGGCCATGTGGGTTGAAATAGGACAGAACAATAGTACAGTCTATGTATGAGAGAATGCATTCTTGTTTCTTTTGAAAGAATGATTAAAGCTGATTTCTACTTCTTTTTTTTTTTTTTTTTTAGATTATTATATTTAATTTTCTGTCTTTAAAAAGAAATTGTATTCAATTTCAATTTAAAAGTATGCACAGAAATTAAGTGATGGCTATGTGATGCCTGTCTAGAAATAGCACTTTCCTTGTTTATCAGTCCTGTGGAGTTTTCAGAATTTCTGTTTTATTTAATTAGCTTATTAGAATTCAAAAAAGCCATTATTTACTTGCAGCATCCTGAAATAATTTGAACATTTCCACAGAATAAATATGTGACTTTAAAGAAAGATGATGCATCTTCAACTCTGCACTAGCAGTTAGAGCGTTAATGGTAATGCTGTTGTCAGTACAATTGCCATGTAGAAGATATCAAGCATCACCTTCATACCTGAGAGTCTCATTTTACTCAGGAAATCTGTATTTTGATCCAAACGCCACCAGAACATCACCACACAGATATGATCAATTACATGGCTGTTCTGATATAAAACTGAAAGTAGAAAATAAGATAACTTAACGGGGACAACTGCTAATGATCATGCTCCACGAAAAGCTAGGCTCTGTGAAGACATTTGCTGTTCAGTACAACTCTTACCTTGTGAAGAGGAAATTATGCTGACTTCAATCCCTTTGTAGGGGGCTCCGGCTGAAGGACTGGTGTGACAAGATGATGCGCAGAATGTAAAATTGAGTTAGACTACAAGGTTAGTGCATAAACTTATATGTCGTAATGATTTCTTTTACATTTCTAGGCACCATGCTTTGCTGTCAGCTGTAAGAAACTGTGTCAGGAGGGACTGAAAATATGAGTCAGTAGTGCCTCATGTTAATCAACAGAGAGTATGTAAATATAATACAAACATAATAATCACAGTCCTAAAGTTTTCCAGATGCCAGCAAGGAAGCAGAAATGTCATTGCAACTTGTGTGAAACATCTTGTTAATAGCAGGTTATACTAATAATTCATATCAAGATGACAGTTTGGTTTACACATGTAAATACTAATATTCATTCTTTTTTCGTACACCAGAGTTGTAAGGATGTAAAGTGGTGCAGTAACTTTAGGTTGATTGCATTCATCCTGATAGAATCTATTATTCTCTCTACTAAAAAAAAATAAAAAATAAATATACACAACCACAAATTCTTTTCTTTACTAATCCTCATAAATTTTCTTGCGAGGAGGAGAGATTCCAGGAACCATAGAAAGCCTGCTGTCATTATTGGAGGAACATGCAAGTGTCCTTTACAACTGATGATACTTCCATATGACAGCTGTCAGGGGCACTAATTATTGCCCTACAGTCTTCACATTTGTGTCCCTATTAACAATTACTAGCTCACTGAACTTCGGATGATTGCTTTATTTATATCTACAATGGATTCCACACTCAAAACCTTGGTCTGAGAACCCCTTAATGGTTTGAAAACATCTCTCTCAAATTTCAGACCATCATTCAATTGCATTTGGCATCATTTTAAAAGACAGTTAAACCATGCAAGTGGGTAGATGCTCTAAATAATGAGATAGTTGTGTGATGTTGGCTACTTAAATAGAAAAAGCTTTAGGTCCTAGATTCTCTTCTGATTAACAAGAAGCGTAATTTCACCTGATTGTGGATTTCAAGTTCACTCTAACACACAAAGAAATAGCAAGTAAAGAATGCAAACATGATGAACACTATCAATGGACTCATCTGGAAAATGGGTCTTGCCAAACAGCCTGTTTGATGGACATATAGATCAGTTGACAAAGATAAAAGCATCGATAAAACAGAGTTCTGTAAACTGTGTAACACAGGTATGTGATATTATTTTGACCTGGAGCATGAACGTAATTCTGCAAATACACTATTTTTTCTGATTCCAGCATTACTAAATACCATGATGAAAAACTGGAAAAGAGAGAACTAAATGAAGTGAGATCTAGAAAGCCAGCTCTGTGGTGACAATACTTCACATGTTCAAACTGTGCACTCAGCAGCTCAAGAAAATTTAAAAGAAGATACTACACTTGGAACCTGAAGATAGATAACCCATACAAAGCATGGTACATTAACAGAAAAGAATAAATAGAAATTGGAAAAGTCTACTGGGGGAAAAGCACTTCAAGAAGTCTTTCATAAAAAATGCTTGCCTTTTTACAAAATTTCCTTCTCACCATCCCTTTTGAAAACATGTTGGCAACTACTTAGGTTCCCTAAGGTTAAGAACAGTATACTACCTGATGCTGAAATCTTATGATTCTTGCTTAAAATGTCCAGTAAAATTGTCTTCTATAAACAACCAGTAGCTGACATATAATAAAAAAAATGCATTTGACTTCTTCAAAAAGATAGGCATTATGCCAAAATGTATTATTTGTCATGTTTATGAATTTTTGGAAGAATCAGGCTAGTGGGATTTCACTAGGTGGTCTCAGCTCCTCTCTATTTTCTTGTCTGCTACATGGCCATATCACACAGTGTTCCCATCGTTCACAGAAGTCGTTTCATGCATCAAGAATATTGTGATGGTTCTTGGATGAGTCAGTACATTATACTGATTTACTCTAAGAAAGGACTGAAACATTGACAGAAATGACAGCTTGGAATACAGATATGATCTCATAATATTATAGAACATATCTGCCTTTGTTACTAGGCAGTTTCAAATTACCTGATTATCATGTTATTTATGTTCGCAAAAGAAATTTCAATCAGATTTGATTTTTTACTTTTTGTATTTGTATTTTCCATTTTGAGTCAAATGTAACCTCCAAAAAAATTAGGTATGTCAGAGTAGAAGCAAAACCAGCAATTTGAACAGACATAGAACAATGTAAAACCTCAATAATACTATACTTTCTGCAGCTATCAATGAAGCACAGAAACAACTGACATTCTTTTTTTACAATTTCAGTGCAAATAATCTGGGCTAACAGATAGGTCACATCTAAATCCCATAGTTCTTCCTCATGCCAGTGTCAAACTGGACTTACGCAAAGTCTATCTACAGTCAATGATAGAAATATACAGTCCCACAGAGACAGCCATGTAATTCTGTTCCTTTCGGTCTTGAAACAGCCTTACTATATGGAGTTTCCCAACAAAATAATCAGAATTCTGTTAAAGACTGCAGAAGATGAATACTTTTCAGAAGCATGCACACTGCCTTTTGGTCACACTGCCTTCCAGGAGTGGAACCAGAGAATTTACCTAAAACTTTTCACATGATATTTTTAAAGAAGCAGAAGAAAAAGGAAAGAAATCTATACTAAGTGCTTGACTTTGATTTTGCTTTAAAAAAGATAGACCAAAATGCTAACACTAAACAACACTAAGTAGTGTTTTAACGTAGAAGTGTCAAAATACTTTTAGAATTCAGAACTGTTTGTTGGTGAAGAATTGCTGAACAGAACACTACACTAGTTCCTTTATTCTATGCATAAGTATCCCCTGCAGTGCCATAGCAACTTTTTGATGTATTTTTCAAAAGGTTTTTCAACTCAACCTACCAGGTGGTTTTAGGAACTCAAATTCATGTGCTGAAGCCGTGTGCCAGCAGTTATCAAAGAATGCATGGCATGCATCCTAATATTCTTACTGCGCGATCAGTCTGTTTCTGTTTGTGTGCATATGTATGTGTATTTTCACATTCGTGGTCCAAATCTTGCGACACTGCAAATAAAATAGTGTAGTATTTTACTACATTTGTGTACATAGCAGTGTCTCACTGACTGAAGCTTTTCAAGGAAAAACATGAACTGAATTCATTAGAACAGTTTGAAAAGCCGACTTTTCAGTTTCTACTGTTCTAATAATATATGCTTTCTCCAAAAGAGATATAAAGTTTGGTTTAACGATAAAACAATCAGTTCATATGGCTAAACAGAATAATTGTCTCAGGTTTCCTTTTCCACCACAGGGGGTTTGACTAAGTTAAATATTTATTTACTTCAGGTATGTGATTTATTAAGAAAAGTGCCAGCAGCCATGAATATTTGTGTACAGAAATTACACAAGGTTCTCTAACACTGCCTGGCTTTTCTTTCTGTCAAGGACTGGAAAAGGGAGCAAGAAAAAATCCTAAACTGCTTTCCTCCTGCATGGGAAGTGGCTGAAGGATTCCCTCTGTTCTTGCTTTAGATATTCTGTTCTTAAACAGAAAAAAAAATATAGTTTAATCTTTTCTTTCTTTCTATCTAAAGTAGTCTTTGTAGCAAATGGTTACTGAGTGTTCTTTGTTTAAAAGAAAAAATCCTAGTATTTATTTGAATCAGGTGGTCATTACATACAGTCACAGTAGGGTAGTGTGAGAGGCAAACCAGTGTTCCATACTAGAAGATGTCTTGAGATGTACAGAAAATGGGTCTAACCTGGGCTTAGTGAGAATCCCCAAACAGAAATTTCCCCAAATCCAAAACAGGATATACTTATCAGCAAAATTCATATATAGTACAAAACAAGTTATAACATATAGTAAGAGAAACATACATTTTATTAACTAAGCCTTCATTGTATCCTTATTTAAATTATTATAAGAAAACCATCACTTAGTCGAGCACTCTATTCTTGAGTTCAAGAGGTTACCGCAGTTTTCTTCAATATATTAAATAATATTTTCTTCAAATAAATGCATTTACAGACTAAACATTAAAAGAAACCTTGGTCTCTCTATGCTCTCCCACTGGATACAGATCAAGTTACAGACAGTAATTATTACATCCTACTTGTAACGGGTTGCAATATCCAGTTACAGCCAACAATCGGATCTCCTACAACAACTACTCAACTCTGCTCGATTTCAATCTGAATAGGAATAGGGCTGGGGAAAAGCTTCATGATGTCACACCACGGTAGTGAAAGTTGTGAAGATTCTTCTTGTTCACCCTCCACGGAGTCAAGAAATTGAAAACCTTTGGTCAAATCCCATAATACTGAAACCTGTAGTAGAGAACACTGCTTCTACAAGAGGCAACAAGTAGACCAGGCAGCTTTCTGGAAAGTCTTTCTCCAGCACAAAGGTAAACTCAACTCTTCTGAGTTTCTTAGAGAACACAACTCTTAGTGAAGAAAGTTCTAGAGCACTGAGAAATGACCAACACACTGCTAACCAAAGCTCGCCCTGCCTTAGCTGCAGTGGTACTCTGTTACGCAGCGATGTATTTATTCTGTGCTTGCACCTGAAGTTTTAATTGTTGATGAATATGGTTAAGCATACAGGATTAACATTTACTCCAAGCTCCAAGAGGTGACAGGGCAGATTATTCAGAATCCAAACCACTCTCAATAAAACACCTTTAAAAGAATTCTATTTTTCTTTGTAGAGATAGTTTACAAGGTTTTATCAATAAATAAAATTTTAGAAAGCTAGTTCTCTGCATTTTAATGCAAGTAGAAGTTTTATCAGAGGTCTTACATTCAGATATAACCTACTATAGCCAATGTTTACAGAGTTAACATATCATTTTTTGACAAAATATGTGAAAGAACAAAAATTAAATTCAATACTTAATTTCCAGTCAACAGGTTTGAACAACTACCAGTAAGTGGTTTGAAGGGAGACAGACATAGAACACATGCTAGAGAATAAAGCCTATACCTATCAATGTGGAATAACACCTCTCAATCCCATTCATCTGTCAGTCGGACCTTCTGCTGTTTCTGGCAATTGCCAATATGTACTATACCTCTTTCCAAAATTCACTATTTGTCTCCAAGGATTTTATTCCACCACTGTACAATACATTGTAATTTCACATTAATGACAAAAACTTCCTGAAAACTGTTTGTGGGTTGCTGTAGGTACCTGTGACTGACTTAGGGGAATCTCTACTTCTAGCACATGCAGAAATTCTCCTTGCACTATCAATGTTTTTTGTTTGTTTCTTTCTTTCTTTTTGTTCTCTGCCTGTAATCAGCTCATAAAAGCTGCAAATTTGAGGCCATACTTAGTGTAAGAGTTAAGGTTTCTGACTAGATAAAAATTTCAGGTACATGAGTGTGCACTCCAGAGCCAGGATGGGTAATTAGACCCCACAAAATAACCTCCTTTAGGCCTGTTCCCAGTGTTCTTATCTGTACACAATCATTGTGGCTTATAAAGCAGCAACAAACAGAAAAATGGAAAAAATCTAATGCAAGCCATGACTAATACAATTTTTAAGAAAGAAAATTCTAACCATGGTTAGTTGAAAGCACTCCAAAACTTTATGGGGAAATGTAGGGAGAAACACAAAATCAAAATTTGTGTTTAAGATTGCCTGGACTACTAAGTATCTCAAAGTATAAAAGCACATACAAAACTGCTCAAATAGGATTAAGTCAGAAATGATACTGGTTAATTTAAATTTATAATTGGACAGAAGCAGGAAGATTTTTTTCTTAATTTTTAGCAGCAAATTTATTTGAGAAGAGAAAGTATACAACTATATACTATACCTATATGCCACAGGCTACAAAAGTGAACTCAATATGAGTCTTCAAAAAGGAGACACCACATACTTAAGCAAGCTTTCTGGAACAGGAATGGACTTTTTGATGGTGCTTCTTCATGAAAGCAATCATATGCCCCACAGTAATTCAGAAGCGCAGCTGTAGAGTACCTATGACATTACTGCAGCCTCTCCACCTTACAGTTCCACCAACTCTGATGGGCACTTCCCCGAGAAACTATTTAGCTCAAATACTACACTATACTCTGTGGAATGAATGCTTTGAAACAATTCCACAAAAATTAAAAATAACACAAAAGGCAGCACACATACACACTTCAAACCTGCTGTAAAACTAGAGGTGGAAAATGATGCATCACACTCCTCTTTGCTAATACATCAACCTATAAATATGCAATACTAATTAACATTCAGATCCAATTAGAAGTGGTTCAGGATCATCTCCTTCCAAACGTATAACTCTTTACATTGCTCTTTGGGCAGTCTTAAGAACAAAACAGGCAAATTAAATATTCTTAATGTAGAAAGAAAGTTGCTGAAAAAACAATCTTTCAATATTTACGTTTCACTATTAAACCACAACAGACTGCAGAAATCCACATACACCTACAATGAAAAGTGGAGTATGCAAAATAATACTGGCAGAATTATATTCCCCTCTAGTCCAAGAGAGCAAAAGACCCTAAGATCATTTTTAGACTTGCGCATATACCAGATTTTTATTTTCATTTTAAAAAAAGTCATGCTTACTTGGATTCTCTGTATAGGACAAATTCCATAGCTATGCAGTTTTCTTATCAATCTTGAAACACTATTTTTACTTCAATCAACAGAAACATATAGATATGGCCTAGATTTACAGCTGTTTATATACATATCCACAGTCACTATCAGTTAAGGTTTTATATCATTAATGTAAAACCACAGAAAGACACACGTGGGTACACAAAAATAGCTTATCTGTATGTTTACAGAATACTAATAGAGATAGTAATTGTTACACTGGGATCTAATTATTTGCAGGTTTTGTTTAATAACAAACAGAGAGCGAAGTTTCATTCTACACTTAATCCAGTCTCACTTTGGACTGCCAAAAGAAGACTTTCCCTGCAGTGGCCACCCATGTCCGTCTGCACAGCCATCTTCCCTGTGCCAGATCTAGCAAGCCTGTAGTCAATCAGATCAGGCTGCTGACCTAGAGAAAATTTAACCATGTTTTCTTTTTTGATTGTCTGCGGATCCAGCTCAGTCTGTGCCACAGGCTGGGGAAGGGAGAAGAGCACCACCTTTTCGAAGTAAGGTACCTTTAGTTCAGATCTACCACCACAGAAAACTACAGCCCCAGCAGGCCAAATCTCACCACGGTAAAACAGGGCAGTAAATCACACAAACACAGGATCAACTACAATGATGTGCTATTGCATACGGTGCTAATAATATTATCCACTGAAATGTTACTCATATACGCTGTCATTAGAATGTCATCCTCTCTGCTTCAGGACCACACAAACATACATCCTCCCCTTTCTGACATCTACTCTAAAGCATAGTATGCAGCTAACAGTAGTAGAATCAATTCTCCAATGACTGCCTAACTTCATCCAGCTCTTCCCCTGGTTATGCCTTACTGTCAGAATAGTTTTTAGAATAGTTTTTACATTTTTTTTAGTTTTTTTTTTCTTTTTCTTTTCATGAATACCTAAAATATATGCTGTGAGCTGTTATTATCAATAAGCTAGAACAAAATACCACATTATCTTCGACCCCTGAGTGTCTGGATTTAAGCCAGTATACTCATGGGGAAGACTTTATGGAATAATCAATATAGGAGTAAAAGACAGCACAGCATCTCCTCCTGAGGAAAAAGAGAGGGCACAGAACAATTTAAAAACCATGCCAATAACAAGAAAGGAAAAACTAAAGTGTAAAAGGAAACCAAAAACACATTCTCTCAACAGAGCTCCCAGTGGGGTTGAAGACAAATCTACAAAGGCTAATTTTTGGTATCCAGCTGAGGTGCAGTAAAAAGCTCACTCCTAGTGCTCCACGCTGCCCATCAGCCTCATACAGAACAAACCCAGCTGGTCAAAACAAGCCCAGGGACACCAAGTGGGTAGTAACCAAGCATCCAGCAGCCTGTAATTTGGTCACCTACCAGCCTGTTCTGTGGAAGGAAGGAGCAGGATATTCCTGACCTAAAAGCAAAATACTGCTTTCACCCCTCTTGACAAATCGCATAGGAATTCTTAAGTTTTCTCTCTCACAAACTGTGTTCTTCTTAAAAGTGGCTGCTCCCAGCTCTAACTGCTGCCCACACTGAAGGCACTGATGATGTCTGCACAGGAAGACAATTACATTACCACTACTACTTTATCTCTCAAAAATAAGCCGTGAAGTTACTCATGTCATGTGCACACAAAACAAACTGGCAGAATGACACTAAAGCTTATCAAATTATTCTGATTACAGAAATACACAAAGATGGTAATAGTCATTAAAGATTTCTAAATATAGAGAGGATCTCACTGCAGTGAAATAACTAACTTAAGAATGTTAGGCTTGTTAACACATACTGTAGCAAGCTTATTCTGTTTTGCACTTGCAGAGTGGAAAAAAGGAAAATTGTGATGAGCTGTCAGACCTAACACCACATAGGCACTGGAGTACGGCACCAGAAGCTTCATCCGTTCTCCAATTAAGTTGTCACACAACGACATTGATTTTAATGGGCTCAGGATGGGATCCTGGTAAGAGTTTCTGTCACCAGTGACCCAAATCAGAACTCAGTTGCTCTGCTTGAAGCAAAAAGCTGGTGTCCCCTTCACTAACGCCAGAAGCCCTCCTCTCCACAGTAATGGATTTTTCTGGGACACCTTCTATGTATATATATCTACTCTTCGAACTGTACTCCTCTTGAGAAGTCTCTACAAAGATCAAGAAACTTTCTGTATACATACAACAATAATTTTCCTATGCATTTTTTTTTAAATGAAAGTCTTACATACTGAAAATATTCTGTAGTATTTAAACCTACATCAGAAATTATTAAAGGAGAACCCAACGCTAAATATAAATGCAACAACAAGATGTTGCAGTCCATGTGTACTTCAGTATAGTTTCTCTACAGTTAAGCTTTCAGTGCATGCAACACCTACACAAATCTTGTGAACTAGGAAAAAAAAAAAAAAAACCACCCAATACTTACTTTTCTGGCCATTTGCAATTTTAGTCACTTAAAGATCTAAAGTTCTGAGGAGGTACAATGGAAATACCCAGTACTCAAATGTAATCATCACTCAAATAAGTATTTAACAAACTGTATTTCAATGATTTGAGGTCCCAGTACAATGAACAAACAAAATAACATTATTAACGGAGTTTTTCACAGTTATTTGCTAATTAATCATTGTATTCAGAGATGAAAACTAGTGCCACAGGACATTACCAGAACACTATATCTGATGCATATGCATCATTTTTTTCATAGATTCCTTGTGGCAGTGCTACCTTTTCAAATCCTGCTCATGTTTCATATCACTGCACACCAATGCACAACCACAATTGTGCTATTCTTTGTGCATAGTAAAGGACATAGATAGAGTCTATACAGTAATCTTCTGGTATTTTTTAATATTACAAATTGTAGAAGGAAAAACCCTACTGTGGTCATTGAACCATGTCATGATCCTTCCTAGGAAATCTCTGCAGAGATAAAGATAACACAAACTAACCTTTAGAAATCAGATGAGGGACACAGCTATCATAACAATGGTAGCTGAGTTCAAATGCTCAGTCTGCAGGGAATAGGAGTATAGCATACACCACAAATATTTTTTATTCTTTTCTTTATTTAATTCAAGTGGAAATGGTCTTTTCAAGGCTTCATTTGAAAGCCCCATGTTAGAACAACAACAAAAAAAAAGGTAGATATGTCCAATGGCTTTACTAACCTTTGTATTTTCTGATTTTTCAAAAAGATCAATCAAAAGATAGTTCTAATGCACAACAGTCTTCATCACTGTCAACAGCAACTCAGGAGCAACTTGTACTAAAGAAACATCACTATGCTGGAGACTGGCAGCTTGCAGCGGAAGCCTTCTAAATACTTTGGGAGACCAGACGACACATCAGCATGTGTAGTAGCTCTGCCGGGCTGCTTTTTGAAGCAAATGGGGGAATGGAAAAAGCAGTCAACTGATTATCTCCAGAAAGTGTTTTCTCCACAAGCTTATGCCCTGAAAATGCGAGACTGTCAGAGTGAATGTATAAAACTGGCAATCTGAAACATTTTTATATGAAATGCCGAGGGGAGTGGTATTAAGCAACCATATAAATGTGTACATAGTACAGTTACAGACAGACAAAATGAGCATATTTGTAAACATAAATTGTTGTATCTCCACTACTTGACTTTGAGTTGTGTTGTGTATGTGTGCACCAAATGCAGTCACAGATGATGCAATATGAGAAAAGAGATGTTGGTAGTGAAATAACTTACTTGGCATAAAATGCCAGAAAAAATATTATTGTACTGTACATATGCAAAAGTGTCTAATAATTGCAATCTGTTTTTTTGTTTACATGTGTTACCACAAATTACAAATGCTTCACCTTGTCTTAGCCATGATTATTCTTGTGGTTGTCTCTGATTAAAATCCAAAAGCTGTACAAAAACCAGTTTAAATAGCTACTCTAGTATCTTAATATTTTACATTTATTAATATGGAATTTTAGCTTACAGTGGTGAAGGATGTTTTGTGTGTGTCCATCAGCATATTTATAGGTTCCTAAATATAAGCGGCTTGAGGGTTTTTTCCACAGTGCCAGGAAATCCCTTTGCCAGCAGCAAGAATTGAGTCCTTAATAAATAAATAAAACCTGAATTTGCATTTGGAAATCACTTTCATAATGAAAAAAAAAAAATGCATTATAGAAGCATGCATTTAAAGTCTTCAATTTGCTAACTGAAATGCTTCCCCTTCCCAATCTTCTCCTAGTACAGGATATAGATAGACCAAATGTGAGGTGCCTATAGTGTGCCAGTGACTCCTACTGACTGACTAATCAATGACTGTATCTAAAGGGACCCCCTTTAGAGATGAACAAGAAATTGCTTTCTTGAAGAAAAGAAAAAAAAAAAAGAGAGAGAAGAAGAAGAAGAAAAAGAAGAAAAAGAACAGAGAAGTTAGTACAAGTTTCAAGAACCTTTGGCAAGGAGAAGGGTGTGTTTATATAGCACAAGTGAATGCCTTCAGGAGAAAAGATAAAGAAAAAACATCTCAAATTATATTCTGCAAGGTATTTTGATTAAGATTCTCTATTGTAATTCTGCCCTCTTTCCTGAAATTGTGGTGGCATGCGTTTGAAAATTGTAATAGAAGTCAAAGTGACTTATGAAATGGAGCAGCGAGGGGTAAAACAAAATGATGAGTGTTTTTTTCTTAAGAACTCCCCTGCACCATTATAAAGGAGCTTATAAGTGTCTCAAAATGCTCCATAGTGTTTGTGAATACATAAATGATGTATGTAAGGTAGCAGATGATCTGAGGAGAGCTAAAGCAAAGCATGAGGCAGGAAACAACCAAATTGCATCTCATGTTACCATGATGCTGAAGAAGCCTCCTGGCTATCTGAGGAATTCTGCACATTATTAAATTTGAGGATGTTTTGTCAATACAGTTTGCTGATAACATAAAGGCAGTAGATGCTAGGTGAAGAGGACTTGTATTATGTTTTAAACAATTTAACTGCTGTTGCTCTCAGGTGTATTGCAGCTAATGAAATTTTCATGGGTGAAAATGTGTTGTTTTTTTTCCCCCTTAGGTCAGGCAAGAAGCTCAGCTCCTACAGGAAGAATTGTCTTCATCTCAGAGATGTTGCTACGGCTATGTCAATTCATGCAATCTAATGATCTGCTTTTTATTTTTTTATTTTTTTCCTGTGGTGAAAGAGTTTTCGATACAAAATTGCTTTTAACTCAAAATGTTATTTTTTGGGGTAGAGCTTATCTCTTCTGCCAAACTTTTCATCACATTGTTATAATGTTTTGTAAGGCTGCCAGATCCACACAAAGATGAAGATCAGACAACCTTCAGACAATTAAGCATTCTTTGAAATATCATTAAATAAATTAACTTTAATTGACTTTGAGATAACTATAGGACCAAGATTCACAAATTATTAGCAAGGTAGTTTCAGGTATCATACACAGACCCTTTTTAATTCTCCTGTTCACTCTTGATCAAAATGAAAGAAGTTAATAATTAGTTTAAGTGCTTTTATTAAAAGAGAAGTCTTCCATGTTCATTCTGTGATCCTGAAACACAGCTTCTCAGATTATAAAGACAGAAGGTCCACTCTTCTCATCTCTCATTTCTTTCTCCAGGACTTATTTGCAAACTACATAGCCTTAAGGAGAAATGTCTCTTTAAAACTGATCTTAAGTGCAAATCCACTTATCCTTTTAAAAATTAGTTCACTTACTGCAATCTACCCGAAAGCAACAGAGCTCCTCAGCAAAGTACTAGAAAACTCAGAGACAAGTAGTATGCACTTGCAGAATAAAAAAGCCTACTTTTAGCAGCTCACTGCCATCCCCAGTTATCAAAGGAATAAAAACCAAGTTGTGATCATCACTGTCTTTTTGGTGTTTAATGAACAGGGTAAGCTGTTCTCAGTTGTGATTTGGTAGGTGGTAGTAACCTTTGGCCACAGTCTAACATTATACATAACTGTTTAAAGCATATATTCTTACACTTTTGTGATCATTTGCTTCTGAACTGTCAGTGACCTGTAAACACACAATGCCATTTTAGATGTGCGAAACTACTTGCTGTCTCATTGGCTGACTCTATTCTGGGTCTCTGTGAAGCATGAACATTGAGTTTTGCCAGAACAGAAAGATCATCTAGGAGAGAGTGGGATGGGGGAAAGAGGTCATCTTTCCTTTTTGGTTCTTCCCAGATCAGTCTTCAAAAGCAGTATTAGTCAAAAACTCTGGCAGAGCAAGCTCCTATGAAATAGGCTTCTAGTCCTGTTATAGTGTTAGAAGTGCAAAAGGATTAAATGAACGTGTCTAGCCTCTGTAAGCTCTTTATCGACAGCATCGACCTACTCACTGTGAAGCAGGTCGATGATGACTAGGTAAAGATATAACAAAAAGTCAATCATCACTCCA
The DNA here is from genome assembly GCF_009769625.2 of Cygnus olor. Classification (NCBI taxonomy): domain Eukaryota; kingdom Metazoa; phylum Chordata; class Aves; order Anseriformes; family Anatidae; genus Cygnus; species Cygnus olor. The sequence continues at coordinate 60,389,144 of NC_049172.1, forward strand.
AAACCCTCCACCCTCCACAGAATTTCTGTCAAAGGGTTTTGCTAGTTAACAGGCATCAATCTCCTAACAAAGCTGTTTTTGAAAATATAAGTAAGAAAATTTAACATACAATGGCCATAAGATAAAACAGAAATGACATCATGGCTAAGGAAAACTGGATTTTGCTGGCACGATGTATAGAATACAGAACTAAGAGCTGATTAAGTAAATTAATCACTTATGCAACCAAGTGGAACTTCAGCTATAGAGCAATAAAAACACATATAAAGGCAAAGGCATTTGGGATATCCACTAATTCAAAAGACTGTTAATCTTCAAACTTGATAGTTAGAATGAACCTCCCCTCTTTAAACCCTAGGGGTTAGATATAGCTCATATGAACTGCTGAAATGAGAAAATGCAAGGCATGTATTAAATATCCCAGAGGCAGCAGTACTTAGTCCCCTAGCAGGCATTCAGCCCAGCTCTTTATACCTGAATGCTCCACTGAGCTCTTTGTGTATGCCATGCTAGATGGCATTTTTACCATGACATCAACAACTATATATCATCCCTCCTTTTCTCTTCCTAGGTGGACTCTCATTTTCTGTACTCAATGCAGATTAATCTGTGAGCCCATTTTTTTCTAAAATGTTTTTTATTCTCTTCAGGAAGTAAAACAAGGAAGTATTAAGGGTGTACACTTTTTCTACATTCCAAAGAGAAAAGTTTAAAACAAAACAAAAAACCTTAATACTGGAACTGAAAACTGGAAAGTTGCCTGTCAGATGAGAAAAAAAAATAATCTACAAACAACCAACCACCAAAAAATATTTGTAGAGACAAATATGACATTAAAGTTCAATAGGATATTAAATTACAAAAACATGGGTGTGGCAAAGCTAGATTCATCTCACTAAGCTTTTGAAGTCTATAAGGCAGACTTGCACAGGGGAACTAATCTATGCTCCTTTTAGTTAGAGACATTTATAGGATGCAAATAATCAAAACAATTTAAGATTTTCTCTGCATCAAGCAACTTGCACCCATTATTCATTTATACCTTTGACTTACTTTTCTCCGAATTGACTTAAAGGGAGCTTTGAATAGCTCTAAATCAGATGTCTTCATTGCGGAGAATAACTCTTTTCCTTCGTCTTCACGGGAGCTTGCCTTTCCAATCCAGCAATGAAATTCATTTGCAAAGCACAAAAACCACTTAGTTATGGAACTTTTCTTCTATTTCAATAGGACTTTGACATCTATAGGTTTTAGTGCAACTGCACTTCATAACCACTGACTTTATCAGCTCCAGGATCTGTTCAGGGCCTTACACATACAGAAACAAAGACAGTGCTTATTCAGCTAGAGAACAAGTGGTATTAGAAAAAAAAAAAAAAAAAAAAAAAGAGACATCTATATCAGGTGTTATCTACTCTGTTCATCTGGACTAAACAGATAATTATACTCCACAGCTTCTCCTAAGGGTAAATAAAGGGATATACCTATAGTGCATTCATGACCAGAGTTCTTGTTTATAACCTGCAGATACAGAAATTCCTTAAATATTCCTCTTCTGATGCACTAATCCTACTGAAATCCCAAAGAAGTTTAACAGACATAACCTAAAGGAAATTTATTGCTGTCATTTTTTAAATCAATAAAGAAAGTTAGGTCTTATTGCAGTAAATTCTCACAGATGTTTTAGCATCAGCCAAATCTGAGAAGGAGCCAGAGAATTTACACAAAATGCCCTAAAACTCTCTCAAGAGGTGTTTTCTGTTATCTCCCATATGGAAAAATAAATTACAAAAGCAAAAAATACAGGAATATACACGTACACCCTCCCCAAATATATTATCATAATAATTCCTTCAAACAAACACAGTTAAGAAGCAAGTTTTACAATAGGAATCTGCCTACCACAAACAGTTTCTAAGACAGTAGTAGAAGCACAAACCTTAGTAGATTTCAAGAGTGTAGGGAGATGATAGTCCTACATAATTTCTTGGTTAAAGTTAACTCCAGTTCATATAAAAATCAGTATAACTGACATAGCAGGTCATTACCTCCCTCATTACCTTCACAGGAGGTACATAAACTCCTGTCATGCACAACCTTCAGTAAAAATAATAATTTATTGCCCAACAGTAGATAAAGACATTTCATTGTCTAAATACAGTATGGCACAGGCAACTGTATCTCATACTGCAAGTGTTACCTCAAATAATTCTGTGAAATCTCTCTGGAAATTCATCAGAACAGTTGAAGAAAACTGTGGGAAGTGACAATATTTCACAGAGAAACTCAAAAATTTCTAGTCACCAGCCACACATCTGTAAGGATTAGTGAAAGTAGAAATCCCTCTTTACCAACGCTATGCAAATTCCTTGCAAAAATTCCAGTAATCCACAACATAAATTGACCAATTCTGCCCATCAGAACAAGCAAACAAAAATCCACCTCCATGTCAAATTAAAATTTAAGTAAAGCCATAAGCAAAATTTTTAGCAAAAGTGTTATCAGAAGCTTCAGTGAAAACGGATTTACCGATTTTTAACATTCACGCAAGCCGCTAATTTTTAAAAGCTATTTAAATATACTACCCCAGATAAGAATTAGTGGGCTTGGCTACAAGATTTTAAAGATGACTTTTTTTTAAATATGTATTTCACTGTCATTTTCAAATGCAAAAATATATCTAAAAGAAAAACAAATAGAACAGTGGTGTACAAAACAGAACAAAAATGAAGTTTTTTATGTTATGGAAAATTCTGACTTTTCAACATGCTTTACACCTTCACATTCATGTTTAGGTAGAATTTCAGAGTTAAAAAAAATAAAATAAAATGAAAAGTATTTACAAGTATTCTGAGTGATTGATCATTTTCATGGTCCATATTTCAACATGAAGAACTGCATTTCTTCCCATTTTGTGATTTTTTTTTTCCCCACAAATGGCTAATTGCAACATCCAGTGCTGAGGAAAAAATCTTTTAATCTTTTCTTTCAACAGTTTACTCATGGACCATTACTCACGGACTGTAAAAAAGGTATTATCATTTGACTGAAGCTGGTACCTTGGAAATGCCTATCAGCTAGGCTGCAGATGTTAAAATGCCCCATGTCTCATCTGATCAAGAGGAAATTTCTACAGTGTTATAGAAATTATGATCTTCTATAAAATAATAATGCAGGAGAGGATGAGAACAAAAACTGCAAAAAACAATATAAGGCAAAGTTTGAATTTACAAATTTAAGTAATGTTTTGTTATAGAGCTGAACCAATATTTTCAGTTGAAACAAATTGAGTATTATCTTAATACTGAAACAGCTTTATGTTAAATAACATTTTATTGAATGTTTTTGAAAAATCAGATTTTCAGTGAAATTCATATTTATTTATTTTTTCACAAATTTCTTTGTGAAGAGTTTTTATTTTGCTTTCAGAAGAAAATAATGGAAAATGATAATGTACAGCATTATTTCTAGCTACTCCTCCTCCTGCAGTGATCTGGAGGCTCTTGCCCAGCACTACAATGACTGGGATGTTGCATTGTGTACCAGGTATGAATGTAAACATAGAACCAGATCCTGTCAGCGTACCTGGTTTACAGATCTACTTTTTCTCTCTACACAATGCTGGTGAGCACTGTGAGGCAAGCGGTGGGCCTTGGAGAAGAGTCCCTTCCTGAGAAAAAAATCTGCCTTCCCATAGTTCTTTTCAGAACCTACAGGGTGGACAGAAGAGAAGCCACCTTGGCATGTTTCAGTAGATGTGTATTCTCTTAGGTAGAAAACAAGCACATATAGATAAGTCTATCTTATACCATTTATATTAGACCAAGGAAGACATTCCAAAATGCCTGACTTCAGGGAACACAGCACTGACTGCACAGTATGAGAAAGCAAAGTTGTGCCTATTGCTTACATACAATCTACACGTAACTGCTGTAATGAAATGGAGGAAAGTTTATAGTACCGCTGATGGACTTCAAAATTCTGGTTTGTATGTAATATGATTATCAATCTTTCTCTTTCTAAGCACAGTAAGAACAACACTTTGAAAATGGCATTATTCTTCAAAACATTCTCTCTCAATACATAAGTGTCTTTTTTCTACTTTTCACTCTTCCTCCCTGCACCCGCCTTGCTGGTCAGGTTCCACATGGCTCTTTGAGCTTCTTACTTTCATTTGAAAATGACGCTCAACATATAGAACTGCCTCCTCCCCACCCCCACCCTCCCCCCCCCCAAAAAAAAAAACACAAACACAAACACACACAAAAAAAAAACAACACCAAAACCAAAGCAAGAGACATATATGCAGTTAACTTGAGATATAGATTATTTCTCTCATAAACACTGCACAGACATAATTCCTTTCTTTTATTTCTTCAAGAGAAAGGTTTGTGTTTCAGACTACCACAAGTGTTTTGATTTATACATCCTTAAATTTTTCAGTAAAGGTTTGTCCCATGCAAATTCTTACATAGGTCATCTCGACCAGAAGCAGATCAAGTTCTTCCTTTTCACAAGCGATTTTGTAGTAGATGGCCTTTTATTTATGGACACTTTGGGAGACAAGAAGGTTGTTTCTTCAGTGGGTTTGACAGAAGAAGTCTACACCCCCATTCTGCAGAGGGCCAAGGAAAGCCTTCTGCATCCACTTGCAGCTCAGATGGATCAGAACTAACCCTGTTGACAGGAAACACTAAAACTGCCACAGGACATAGGAGGAATCCTTTCAACGTTATTTATCCAGCCCAACAGGATTCTATACAGCCTAACTATTTCTCCCCAGTGTCACCCCAAAATATACCCCATTGTCTTCAGTAACTCAAATATCCATTGTGAGGTGTTGGATGGGGGACTATAGTTGGATAGTTTTTAAAATACCCAAATCTTTTATACGCCACTGAACAAGTTCACTGGTTTCCACCACAAAGCAGCCATTTCGTGCTATTTTCTCTACCATTTAGAAAGAACAGCAGTTTGTTATTTTATTTATTAGATTTTTATTAATTCACAACAGATTTCCCAAACAACTCTGATAGGAATACTTGCATGTTGTATTACAAACTTACAAAAACTAAAAAAGGCCCAGTGGAAAACAGGTGGCCCCAATTTTACTCATCACAATGGGACACAACTAAAACTCAGGAGAAAACAAAACAAAACAAAATTAAGAAAAGCAGATACAATTTTTTCCCAAATTTATTTTCTTTGCTAGTGTAAAATATAAAGCAATGATGATACATATTATGTTCCCCAATTCTTTGCTAATTTTCTTTTTACAGACTTGTATATTACATATATCTGCACCCCCGCCCCCTTTTTTTTAAAATCTACAGAGTATGCTATACATTATGCAAGTGTTTCACATTATAAAAAATTACCACACATACTGGATTCTGTTTTACAGTATCATGATTGTTTAGTCTGTACAGCTAATAGTTCTCTAATATTTTTCTCTCACTTAATAAAAAACTTAATCCTAAAGATTTCCCTTTATTTTTAAGCAGAACATTTCATATTCATATGAGACATCTGAGCACTGGTAATCCACAAAGTTTCACTTCATTTCAGTGTTCATAATATCAATTTTCTAGTTGTCTTACATTCACATAGATTTAAAGATTTTTATTTCAGCAAATCTACACTGCTTGTATTAATCTCCATTGGAAAGCTTCATCACCACACCAAGGCTGACAATAAAAACAGAAGTATGAGATTAAAAAAAAATTTAAATAGGCTCCAGCTAATGGAATCTAAATCCAAGAGCAAAATCCATGGCTTGGTTTTTATTCATTACTATTTAGAATCTATATGAATGTATTTTTTTTCCTTACATCTTACTATTGCTAAGAAACTTGCTCCCCACTGTTTCAGACAATGAAGGCTTAGAGAGCAGAAACAATTTCAAGGGGTGGTGCACATTAAATACTACTTCCCAGTCCTAAAAGTACACACTGGCTTTTCTCTTCATTTGGACAAAAAGACAAGGATGCTAATTGAAAACCCTTATCTTGACCCATTTCTATTGCTTTATCTCAGTTAAGTACAAAACTGAGTTTAATGCAGGAATCACTTCATAAAATTCTGTGTACAGTTAGACTTAACAATAATTCTTTGATCTGGCCTTCACAATCTATTGCGTTTGTTGAAAACAGACCTTTTAATTAGAGCTACAATGAATCACTAACTGCAGTCCTGTTTTAAAAATGAAGCTGTAACGTAACTTCATTCATATACACACAGAGTTGTTAGCAGCTTTCTTTAAACTCTACTCATAACAGTTCAGAAACTCAATTTTTTGGGTTCGGACTGTCTCATTTTTTCTTGTGCAAAGATGTAAAATTCATAATAAACAACCTTTATGGTTGTTGTGGTTTAGCCCGGCTGGCAGCCAAACACCACACAGCCGTTCGCTCACCCTCCCCCCTCCCTCTCCGGGATGGGGGAGAGAAACGGGAAAGTGAAGTCTGTGAGTTGAGATAAAGACAGTTTATTAAGACAGGGAAAAGAATAACAATAATAATAATAATAATAATAATAATAATAATAATAATAATAATAATAGTATTAATAGTATTAATAGTAATAATGTGTACGAAATAAGTGATGCACAATGCAATTGCTCACCACCCATTGACCGATGCCCAGCCTATCCCCGAGCAGCTGGCCCCCCACTCCACCCCGGCTAGCCACCCCTATATATTGTTCAGCATGACGTCAGATGGTATGGAATACCCCTAATAGCAGAGACGCTGGTTTGTACAGGTGGGGAAGAAAATACACTCTCTTTAAGTTGGTGGACCTCTTCAAAAAGTTTCTCCAAAGTATTCTCTTTTAGTTGGTGGCCACTGGTTCGTTCAGGTGGGGGGGGAAAAGAAATTCTCTTTAAGTTGGTGGACCTCTTCAAAAAGTTTCTCCAAAATATTCTCTTTTAGTTGGTGGCCACTGGTTTGTTCAGGTGGGGGGGAAGATAAATTCTCTTTAAGTTGGTGGAACTCTTCAGAGAGTTTCTCCACAGCCGAGACGCAGGCCTGTAGGGAAGAGGAGAGACTTCCTTCGTACTCCCGGAGTTGTTTAGCCATGTCACCCACTGTGGGATCTTCACCGTCTTTCCAGGTTATTATTGACAATGTGCTGGCCCATGATGATGGTGCATTCCGTACAAACTTCCGCCACATGGGTCGAGTACACTGGACTTCATCTGGATCTGTGGATGTTTGTGCGTCGTCTAGGTCCTTATAAATTACTTCCCGTACAGCTAATTCCCTCAGGTACTGAATTCCCTTCTCCATGGTGGTCCACTTGACTGGTAGACATACAAGTTCTTCCTTGTAGGGATACCTTCCCTTCACAGCTAACAGGAGATGCCTCCAGAGGCTGTGAGATCGTGCTCCATCTCCAATTGCTTTGTCAATGCTTGCATCTCTAGCAAGGGATCCCAACCGCCTGGCTTCCCTGCCCTCTAATTCCACACCATTGGCTCCAGTGTCTATAAGGTTGTTTCGGAAATGAGTCCCATTGTCTGACTCAATTCTTTCTGGGGTGCCATGTCGCCATAGGACTTGCTTTTCAAGGCCCAGGATAGTCTTCCAGGCGGTGGCATGGGGCACAGGATATGTTTCCAGCCATCTGGTGGTTGCTTCCACCATTGTAAGTACGTGGCGCTTGCCGTTGCGGGTTTGGGGGAGTGTGATGTAATCAATCTGCCAGGCCTCTCCATATTTGTATTTCAGCCATCGTCCTCCATACCAGAGAGGCTTTGACTGTTTGGCTTGTTTAATTGCAACACATGTTTCACAATCATGAATAACCTGTGCTATAGTGTCCATGGTCAGGTCCACCCCTCGATCACGAGCCCATCTGTATGTTATCAGCGCCCTTCTCATTCTAATCCAAAACATAGCACCCTGCCAGCTACTATGAGGAAAATTAACTCTGTCCTACCTGAAACCAGGACAACGGTTTAGCAGGTTTGATTTCTGAAGTGAGATCCATATATTATTCTATTTGATTTCTTTTCATTGTGATTGTTTGATACCTTCATATGTCACTTTGTTTCCACTGATGAAGATGCTTATACAAATTAGATTCTATCTTCCAAGGATGTAAACTGTATCCCTTTATAATCAAAACTAGTAGTGCTGGTCAAGCTCACTAGTAAGTTAAAAAGCAAAGAAAAACAGAGGCATTCTCTCCTTCCCTTGTCAGAGTTAAATATTTCCAAGGATGTGTGTGTATGGGAGGAAAAAAAATGCACTAGCCACAATTCTCTACTTTCAGGGCTAAAATATATCCACATTTCCTTCTAACAAATAAAGCTTTGCTCATTTTCGTCATATGTACAATCACTGATTTCACTTGCATTTTCAAAACTATTTTAGTTTTGAAAATTACTAAATGCTTTCTGCAAAGTATTTCTGTATTTATTCTTGTCAGATTTTTTTTTTTCAATTTTAATTTATTCCAGGTAATATCTTGGCATGCTCAGGTAATCCTAGAGGAATAAGACATTGTGCAACATCAGTGCAACAGGACATCCACTGAAATGTTAGATTCCTACTGACAGACCTTTTCGTGCTCGGGGCTGTGACTCTGATGCTTGTTCCAATCTTTGCTGAAGGACTGAAATCTGCTCATGTCTACTTGTACTTCTTTAACTGAAAAGCATTACATACCTATTCCTGTTGGACTTCAAGCATCTCTGTGGATGCCACGAAGCGCATACCACATGAGAAATTCACAAGTGTTAATAACGTGTGATTGAAGCCTCCTTGCACATTGTTAAAACTTTCCCACCGTGCCTTGACAGATGATCAGAAATAAAGGTGGCTTGTATATATTTGATTACAGTACTGCTTAAAGGTTGTATTTGACAATAAAAGTAAATTCATCTAGGGACTATATGTCATTTAAGACCTAATGCCAGAAAACTAAAGAACCTTTATGACAGGAAATTCTTAAGGAAACTCAGGAACACACATATATATGATCATATAATACATTACACACTACCGTGAGAATTATAGAAGCAAATTTTTAAAATAAGACCTAATGTGTATGAGATCATAGCCGAAAACAAATCACCCTATGCCAAGAAGTTTTTAGGGTTATTACAAAAAAGTTATGACTGAAAATGACCACCTTAAAACACTGTTTCATCGTGTAAACAGGACTTCATTCATATACCACACAGTGCGGCAAAAGACAGATTTTTCCTGTATGTTTATAAAGATGTACCATTTCATTCTTTTGTATGTATATGTGTGCATACATAGCAATAAAGAATAACGTTCAATGTTCAAAGTGTGAGTCTGGGCACTGGAAACTATAGTTTCCTTCTTTGGGAAGTCACAATGAGTGACTCACCTCCCCATACAGAAATGGAGCAGCACTCACAGGGGTCAGCTATATTACCTCCTTTTTCTAATCCACCCAGTTCATTAATATCCTTCCTCTTATATACACTGCCATTCTTTTTAAGACTCAGACTTCCTTCATTATGTTCTCCTATATTTATATATACAAATGTCCTTGTTGGCTTTTCTCCTGCGCCATCCCTCTCTGTTGCACCCTTGTCTCACTGCCCTGTGCTGCCTCTCTGGTGGGTGCACAAGGAATGCTATTTTCTCACTTCAGGGCATCACTGAACTCCAGGGTGAAGTCTTTGATACAGAATGTGTTAGTCTGCTTGAGTCCTCCCAGGTACTCTTTTAGTAATTGCTATTAATGAAGAAAGATCCAGAACCCTGACAATTATTTCAAGAAGGACAGTGTACATAACGGGTGGGCTGATTAAAGGTTTGGGGATCTTCTCCCCCTCTTTCAGTTCTTGCATGTTTGCGGGGGTGAATTCCCTTGAACAAAGATGCTTTATGTATGTAGCCTACAATGTTCTGAGCAGCTCTGGAGGGGACGAAATGCTAGTTTGATATGAAATAACACAATTGTTCTTTTTATACAAAAGTCCAAGTATAGATGGTTTCCTTTACTGCATCCATTCCAAAAGTTAATTTTGCTGTGAAAAATCAGGTGTACAGCTCGACTCTTCTCACAATGTGTTTTTTTTTTTTAAAAAAAAAAAAGTGCTTAGAAAAGCTGAAAGAGACAAACACTAAGAAAAAGTTGCTACAAGAAATTGAAGACTTAAAAAAAATCGGAATTAAAGACAACAGATTGTTGTGAAAATGAATTCCACTTTAATCAAGATGGATTTAATACAAGAATACATTTCTGAGAAGAAACTGTTTTGCAAGGTAATCATCTATATCACAATAAATATCTATTTGCTAGAAATTGAAAAATTATTTTCTACTTCAGCTTTTCCCTAAAATCTCTCAACTCCCCCAAATGTAGAGGCATATTTAGCTATGTTTTCAGATCAATAAGTCTTCATTGGCTCCCTTATTGAATCATGTAATGCTCTGCAGTGATTATTTCCCCTAGTTTCATGTCTTCTGTGTAGATTTGTGTTACAGCATTATGTCACTTTAGTAGTGTAAACACTCCACATGCATTATCTTCACTGTTCCTTGACAGTCTTTCCGAACTCCTTGCTCATTCTCCACTCAGTTTTCAAGGCAACTAATGTTCCAACCTCTGTAACTTCACTGAATGACTAATCCTATAGGACTGATAGGATTATGCTACAGTCTTAGGACTATATTATAGTAACTACAGTCTTTCTCTGCATGGCCTCCAAGACGAGGATAGAAATACAGCAAATGGAGCTACCATAAGGTGCCTGCAACTCGTATTTCACACCCCCAATAAGCCCTGCCGCGTCTACATTTCATGTGTGTTTTTTCTTTTTCCCCTCAAGAGTAAGCCCCTAATTCCCAGTAATGGAGTGGATTTTTCCCCCAGTTAGCCTGGCTTCTCCATGATAGTTTCTGGGACCCTAGAACTACTGTTTTACATTTTCCAAATTAAACCACATTTGGCATCCATGGGCCCATGAATATGGAGTGACTGAATCCTTCCGAGTTTGCTCATGCTGTCCCTCACTATTTTCCTGCACTGAAGACATTATTCAACTAATTAAAGGGAATAAAGAATAAATAAATAAAAAGAGGTTTATTTAGATACTTAGGTAGACTAAATCCTGTAAATAAACAAAACAAAGAAATAGGTGACTAACAGACTCTTCAACAAAGAGGGCCTAAGTTTTATTATGTGATAGTTGCTCTTTCCAGCTGTGTAAAACTTGCTCTATTCCCAAAGTTTTTTGCTACCCTGATAAGTTATTATTTTAACAGAGCCTAAAACAGCAGTGTAAGGACTTCAGTTTTTGTTTTGTTTTGTTTTTTTTAACTATGGTTTTGTCTATAGCAAAGCAATGCACTAAGCTGCTACTGCAATTATGAACTAACACCATTAAAATCTATAAAGTTAGCAGAATAAATAAAAAAAAGTAGCATTACGTCCATACACATTTACAGAAATTGCTAGTTATCCTGGTAACCTGGAACTATGCTCTAGGCAATCTCCCAGGCAGTAGATAACAAAATCACTTTGGGATTCTTATTGATGCAGATGATGTTCTCATAACACAGACTTTTGATTTGAGAAATTGGAAGTTATTTGCTGCAGTAACTGTGAACCTCATTCTGTAGCAAGACTGAAGTCTGCTTTGCTTATGGATGCCCATGTATCTTAATAAATTGCATTGATGAGAGCTGCAGGACATAGTTTCAGCATGCTAGCAGCAGGACAGGTAGTTACAGTTTATCTGTTTTATTAAAGAATATATATATTTTGTTTCTTTGTCATAGTTATTGGCTTAATTATAACTAGACTTTACATATGAGCATATAAAGTACCAGTTAGCAACCCCAAGTCACAGCCAATTATCTCAGCTTCTATTAGGGATGAGGGAAAGAAAGAAGCATGTCATAAAATTGTGCGTCTCTTTCATGTCACATAGTGATCACAACCACGCTAGCAAAATTCAGAGTCATTGTGTTCTCTCATCTAGAATATGAAAGAAGAGCCTTACTCTTTCAATCCAACTTGATATTTTATATTCATAACTGGACCTAGTTTCTTTTGGGAAAAAGACCTATTCTCTTTGCTTCTGTGGACTGATTAAAACATTTGGGTGCAGGAGAAGAGCGCCAATACATGTAAGTTATCCTTTAGTTCCAACCCTTCAAGTGTTATTCAGTCATCTTTTCATAATTTCAGAACTCGATGCAGGAGCAGAACACACACAGTACAACCAGGCCACAAACCAGATGGTATCACACCATCATATTCTCCTATGTTTCAGACAATCTTTCTCCTAACAGTGTTATAACAGACTGTTTTGATTGTATTCTTTATATTAAATGGATATCTACTACCAAGAAACCATGCGATCCATACTCCGACAGCATGCCTCTGCATTTATCATACATATAAATAACATGTTATAAACCAATTGAAAACATCTAGAGTACTTGCTGCTTGAAATAGTCATTGGTTTAACATAGCAGACCAACAGTAAGCAACATTATTTAGATTTTTATGTAGAAAGATGGGTCAAATTAAATGTTCGAAATTAGCATTGGATTTTATTTGTCCTGTTGATTAACTTTCTCAAAGTAGTAAGAAACAATTCACCCAAATTCTGTATCAAGTAAAATATGATATCTGCAACTCAAGAAAAAGAAACAGCATGATTTAGGGAAGTTCATGCTAGGGAAAACATAGGTATATTGAGCATCGGGGCCAGACTACGTTGTTTTAGTATTAATTACAGACCATGTAAGACAAACTGCCTCAACACAAGTTAAAGGCAATTTTCTCAATGGTATCTAAAGCTGAAGCTACCGGTTATGTTTTTTACTTAAATCAACAGCTAACGGTCTTTGAGGGCACCCAATGTCATTCCCTCCTGGTTGGCATGGTGTTTATTTTTTCGCTAGATCTTCACACACGCTACAATATGCGGCTACACTGCTGCATTTAAGAGCTCATTGGTTTAGCATCAAAAAGGTCATAAAAAGCAACCACATTGACTGTGATCCTCTTCTGAATCCCTAAGCACTCAAATGGTATGACTTGGGAGGTAAAGGAGAGTGACTGGAAGATTTTACTCAGTTGAAGGTTTCCAAGCAACCTTGCACTGTTGAACAGCCTCAAGCAATGGGAACAATGACTATCTTTGGCTAGAAGCCATTAAAGGGAAGCCTGCAGCAACACCATTGTATTCCTACCATGAGTGGCTATAAATACAGGCTACATTAAATAGAATAAGAAATAAAAGAAAAACAAACCTGAGGATGAGAGTAAGCAGAGGCATCTGCAAATGGAATAATTTTGGCATTGTTTTAACTCCCCTTCTTGCAGAATATAGCAAAAGGATTAAAAAATACTTAAAACACAAAAAATTGTACTGCAATATTTTAAATACATTTGGAATTCTGATCTAAGCCCAGTCCTGACTTACAACAAAGATAAGTAGGTGTTGTGAAATTGCCAGTTACTCTCATAACCTGTTACCAGCTCAGCCCCTTAAAACTGTAATTTGGATCCTTGCTAGACATTTGAGTGTGGTCAGGCTTGGACTTTTCACATTCTTATTTCATGCTTACAGAGGATTTGGCAAAATCTAAGAAATCCAGGCCACACATCTGAGCGAACTGGTGGTGGTTTGGAAGAGATGTAACTCAGATGCCAGATAGCTACTTAGTGGTATTAGACTGCAAGTTAAAAGATAGGTAGAAGAATCAAATATATGGTGAAGTAACATTTCTATTTTGTTCTGGTTTTCTTTTCCTTATTTCTTACAGCATGTTTTTAACGAAGCTGTTTAAAAAGTGTTTCCTTTTAATCAATGCATTCCAGTTATTTATGTTACATAGGGCAACCTGATATGAAATCCCACAGCTTTCTACCATTAACATCTATGATAAATTTGCATAAGCCTTAAAGCTTGTTTCTAAAAGTAGCCTGATGTTTTAATTGAAATGTTTATAAAGGAAATTCAGAATACAAAGAAATAATTTAGAAGATTTCACTAAATAACTTAATCTACCCAGACTTTCTTTGAACTCTTGCAGATTCTATGCAATGGTTTTCTTTTCAGCAAATACGCAACATAGTTAAGGATTTTTTGAGCTTTGCAAAAAAACACAGAATCTTGTACTACCAAATACCTGAACATTTGCAATATATGTTAGGTGCTACCATTGGTTTTGAATTGGTCCTTAAACAGTGTAGTTTATTTTCTGAAATGTCAGTGGAATTACATTTGCTAGAATAAATCACAAAATATATTTCGGCTGATATTTCTGTGACACATCTTACTTGAGTGCTAAAATACCATGGAAGACAAGAAAGAGTTGGGAAAGGCAGAGGCTGTAAAACTAAAAATATCACTGGCTCTCCTTTGAAAATAAAATACTGGACTGTCATGCTCTGATAGACTTAGGAAAAATATAAAGGAACAAATTACTCAATTGCTGTGCAGTAAAAATAATCTATAGATAAGTGAGACCGTTTACAAGCCATGGTTGAAGCATTGTCTTGTACCAGGAGAGGTGTTGAGCAGTACAGCTTAGCATTCATTCAGCCAAAACAAATAAATTACCTTTAAAATGTGTAATGCTGAATAATTACACCTGTTGCCATACAATTTTCTGAAAGTTTATTACTGTTCTTATAATTCCAGGGGAAAAAAAAGTCACGATCACTCATATATTCTTATTTTAATCAAATCAAAATAATATTTTACCAAATATTTGTCTTAAATATTTATAACCACATTGAACAATAAAAAGCATAATTTCTGATGAGTTTGCCATTAAGCAAATGAATTCTTCTTGCATAACAAATGTAAAATAGTGATTTTTTTTGCCCTATTCCAATCAAAGGTAGAGTATATCTTTCCACATCTTTCTAATACCCTATTACAGCAGATGGTGACAATGCATAATTAGATTTAAGAACTCATTAAGATCAATTTCTTTATTTTCTATTATCATTTAACCATTTAGATTGTTTGCAAACCATCTTTAATATACAGAAAAGACATTTGTATCAAGCTGTGCTCATTCAGGCACACACAGAAAAGCTTTACACAAAGTGAAGTTATTGTACAGAGGGTCAGTTAATTATTATATCTGAAAACTTAACTTACATAAATTTGTATTGTATGCATATTAATCCTTAGACTAAACTTAGGATACAAGGCTTTCCTTTTTTTTTTTTTTTTGTGTGTGTGTGTGTGTGTGTGTGTCTTTAATCAGTGTAAATGGTTATTGCACAGTTGGATTTTTTGTTTTTTCTTTGAGCTCATAGCCACCTAATCAGCCCAGAACCCAGATTAGGACTGTCATGTTGCGTCAGGAGTTTATAGTGAGTGCTCACTAGAGTGCCTTTAATCCTCCAAGGTTTACTCAAATGTCACAACCATCTGGAGGAAAAGGAGGCTCCTTGCTGGGTTCCACTGACCACAAATTATTTGTAAGGTGAAAAAGACAACTGAAAGCAAAGCCAATGCTAAATATTTTCACCCCTTTACATCTCCTAAAAGCAAAAAAGAACGCCCCCAGAACTACTTCTGATAACTTGAACAAAAAATCCGGAACAACTCCACAACTTCACTGTAACTACTAAACTAAATAGAAGGCCAACTCAACAACTGAAAGGTCCTTTTTGTTACTATAGGCAAGAAGAACAGATAAGGTACCTATGTCAAGAATACTGCAATAAAGACTCACCCTAAGTGTTTGTAACTATGTTTACAATACATAAACATCTTGTTTGGACTAGAGACCCATGATATGTGTTCTTTGTCAAATATTTGAAAGATACATCCCATGTTTGGAAGAAATTATAGCTTGTTTACTCCAAATTTTATTCCTTTTTAACTCAGAGACACTCATTCACTCACTGTAACAGACTTAAAAAGACATAAATATATGTTAAGTAACAGGGAGCTCATATTTACTTAATCAAATTATAATATTATAATAATATAATGGCAACTTTATCACAGCTTTTATTAGAAAGTGGAAATCCGGCTAAGAATAAAACTATGCAGCATTATAGCTTTGCTCAGAACTTTCACTTCAGAGCAGTTAGCAGTTAGGGGTTCTTTTGTCTGTTTAGCTTTGGTTTTTATACCCAATGTAAGCTCTTGCTGCCTTTAAGAAAGAAATCTGGATCTAGTTTTCCTTTCTTTTTTAGGAGACACATTCCTAATCCTCTTCTCCAAGGAAAGCCACTTCCTTATCTGGCATGGACAACACTGGGAAGCCAGCTGCATCCCATTCTTTAAATAACTACATCTGCAGCTGTACTTACTTTAAACTCAATACTTAGAAGTGCTTACCTGTACTTGCTTTTTTCAAATGGAAGGTTAACAGTAAGAAAAATAAGAAATAAATAGATACTGCAGACACTTCTGCTCCAATTTTTTTTTTTTTTTGCTACATTTGTCAAGATGTCTTGCATTCCTGTCATTGGTTTCTGCTTTTCCTCTGCACTATATTTCATGGTTCAAAAGTTAAGGAAGACACTTCACAGAAGTGGGGAACTCCCCATGATAATCATCAGAGATGGAAGAGCTTTTTTCCAGTTAACAAGGCTCCCTCCAGATTTTGACTTTTCAGCCCATTAATTAGTTACTTTAAAAGAAATTATTTGCAGAAGTAAACATGTTATTGCTTACAAAATGCATGTCAACAGCATCCTTAACCAGTTCATTTTCATGATCACTCATTCAGATGCCATGGTATTGTTTAAACTCCAGAATGGATTGGTCAAATAGTAGGGCTGATTACTTAAGGTGTCACTGGGATTACCTGTAACTGCAGTGGAGAGTCCTTGTTTGCTATTAAGATATCTCTTTACCAAAATTTCAGCCACTTCCAAATTGTACATCTATTTGCAATTTAATATACAGAGTTTTATTACCATGATAACCCAAGATAAAAGATCAAAACCCATCAGAATTTTGAAAAATGTCTTAAGTTTATTTGTTATGTCATCTAAGCTTTTACCATTTAAGTGGAATCCTTGATCTCCAGTGTTTGCATTCCTGAGCTTCTAAGTATCTCATTGAAAGTTACAGGAAAAATAACACTCATTTCACAAATAGTGACAGCTAACTCATACTAACTCTGTATCTGCTTCTTCTTTGCAAGCCATGCACACTACTTGGAATAAATTTCTGATACTGCCTGATGAACAATCTTTATGTGCTCTGTGGGGCAGAACGAGCTATTTCTTTTCTCACAGAATCTACACTAAGTAGATGATAAAAGCACACATCTCAATATTTAGGATAATTAATACATATAATTAGAGAATACATCTTAAGTGAAAATCAATAAACATATCAATTTAAAGATACAGTTACCTACAGTTGCCTATAAGAATACAGAAACAATGTTAAAAAATAAACAATTAAGACAAATGAGGATAAGCATGCTTACAACTATATGGACACAGAAATAAAACAAAAATAGTGCACAAATGTACCAATAGACCAAATACTACATCCTATAATCAGCACCTCAAAGAGAGAAAAATAGTTTTCTGTATTTATACAACTCTTTACTGTAACCCTCTGCACATTCCTTGTATGTACATTTTTTGTTTATCAAAGCTGTAAAATGTGAGGGAAAAAACTCATGGTCCATGAAACACTGGAAAATTTTCAATCCAACAAAAAAGTCCAGATTATCTTTATCCACCATCATTTAACCAGATTATCATTGGTTACTTCTGATACGCATTGGCACTCAAATACAAAAAAGGATGTTTCACCTTACGATTTTTGAGCTAGCGATAAGTCTGTGAATAAAGGGACATATATACAGATCTTTTCTTCTAAATGCAATTTGTCTGACTGAATTCACATCTCTACGCACAAAAAGCTTCTTCTGTAATCTAAAGAGCATTCCATCTTTGTATGAATTTCTCCCTAAATCAAAATTTCACAGAACAGACAAATACCCTTCAATGTAAATAATTTTCCTCATAGACTGAAAAAGGAAAATACAAAAAATGTATGGAGAAAATGCTTTTAACTTTATGAGAAGAATGAAGCTTTGTTTCTTTAGGTGTGTTAAACAGAGTGGATCTTCGTTCCTTTCAGTTACTCCTACTGACTATTAAATGGTTGGGTTTGGGTTTTTTCTTGATTTTAATCATTACTTTATTGCAACAAGAAGAAGAGTAAGTAATAGATTCACTGATGTTACCTCCTTCTGGAATCACTTCACAGGTGCTAAATTCCTTGTGCATTTTGATTTCAGGAAACAGAGACAGACAGCACAGAGCAAACTGGCCAAAAGACACATTATGGTGGGCTAAAATTAAGACAGCCCAGATGGGTAAACACTATCAACACAAAAGACTATAACAGGTACTCATAAATCATGCAACAGAAACCAAATATTGGTTGGAAAAGGGAGAGGGAACAGAGTAATGACACAGTTGGTTTTGATTAAAATGGAAAAAAAGACTAAAAACATCAGTTTCTATAAAGTATAACAGTTGCCTAAAGAGTATTAGGTTCCACTAGGAACTTCAATCTTATTTTTAGAATATTACAATACAAAGAGGGCCCAATTGTTGCAACAACAATCAACAAACCTTTATTTTATGGCAGCGTGGCAGAAAGAAACAATATGCATTCCCTAAGTATAATTACTAACCCTGTCAAGTGAATACAATCAGCAGTGTTCTGCAAGATTAAACTTTCGGCTGGATGAAAACAGCTCATTTTATCCACTTGCATTCTACTGAAGTTAATTTCTGTCTGAATAAAGAACGACAAATACCAAGACCACTGCTTATTTTCCACACTCATGCAAACAAGTATATTAAAATACAAAGAACTCCATGGAAGGGAAGGTCATAATCAATTGCACCAAAGTTAACAAAGTTAAATCTGAAGGTAAATAATGAATTTTAATTGGTGATATATTGATGGGAGTGGGAGAGAGTTAAACATTTGGAACCAGGAAAAAAAACAAAAACGCAAGATCATGAACCATAGAGACAGCTATAACCAGATTTTGATTGTGTTGCTTTGTGAGTATAAACTATAAATATGATATTAAAATGTTGGAAAATCTAAATATAATGTCAACTGTAGGGTGACAATAATGAGAAGCAGAGATAGATCTCTCTACCACTTATTTATATCTGATATATTACTGATACCTGTCAAATTATGTTGATGCATCTACTTCTTGCCCTACATCTCTACAGAAGTTAGCATCAAAAGTACAACAGTTCTGAGACCAGTAATTCTAGAAGTTGCTACGTGAGTACAAATGGCTGTCAGAAGGAGAAAACCTTCACTAAAAACAATTTTTAAAATGTTCTATGAAATACAGCACTGAAGTCCACCTGTGCAAAAGAAATCAACACACAGATTTATTAACTTATAAAAATTAAAAGTTTCCATGGGAGACAGAAGACTATGTTGGATGGCAGCCTTTAGGAAGGCATTCATAAGATGTTTAAAACAATATTTGACAAAGGAAGCTGTTGAAAGCAATTCATCAAGAACATTCTGAATTAGTGTAGGTGCTAAAACTAGCCCCTTTCCTTCTTCCAGGTCCATTACCAAGTCACCACAATGCAGTTATTTAAGACTTATTTATATTGTTATTTATTGCATTTTATACCTTTATTGATGTTTTTGTATTTTAAAGGCAAAGATAACCTTCATAAGGTGGAATTGTGTTCAAGCCATGAACCCCAGAACTGTTTACCCCATGCAATTCCCAAGGAGCTCATATTGTAGATAGAGCTCTGCTATCCTTTAAACTGGGCTTACGAGACAGCCATGTCAGAAGTTGAGGAATGTCTGAAAGCATGAATTTGTGATCAATACAAGAAACAAGACTATCATTTGAGCTGAACAAGCTAATAATTTTGCCCATTATTCCATGCAGCCTTTCCCAGGAAATAAAAACAGGCTATTACCAAACTGACGCAGTTTGCCTGAGAGTCCAAAGGGAAAGGTAACCTTAACACCTGTTACTGGCAGTCTCGAAATCCCAGGAGCTCTGTGGGAAGGCAGTATTGGCAGGGTCATTCTGACCAATTACTGTCAATTAACAAGACAAATTATTTATAGTTTGATTTGGTGCTTCCTACATAACAGCAATCAGAAAGCAGCAATGGCCCTGTTAGCACTTATCTAATTTAAACAACAGTGGTCAAGTTTTTGTTCATCTCTGGACACCAACTTCAAGAGGGCACTTCAAAAAAAAATCAGATACTAAGAAACACTATTATTTCATCTCCTAACCATTTTTCCTTCTTCAAAAAATGCAAACATTGAGATCTGTTAAGAATAGCAAATCTATCTGTTAAGTACAGAATTACTATCTGTAAAGATAAATACAAACCACTCAAAAGGCAGTTACAAACTTTCTTTAATCTGGTACTCAAAAGAGGTAATTAAAAAAGGGGTTAACTCTGCCATATAGTGCCTCTCAATAGAACCCTGCTTATTTAGCACTCACTGGAAAACAAATAAACCAATCCAACTTTTTTCCAGCATTCATTTTTGTCTTCTTGTAAAAAAGACCACTTACAACCACTTTTTTTACATGAAACTTCATAGCAAGCATACCAAATAGAAAAGCCTTCTCAAAGACATACACTATTCAAGCAAGTTTCCTCAAGAAAAATGATGTGCTAGAAAAGAAAAATTGTCCCCAAATATACAAATACTTCAGTAAAAACTACAAAATTATTAGATACTAATCCTCAGTCAGAACCATCAGTTATTATCCGAGTAATACACTGAAAGTTTCATTAATTTTCTTTCAGATGAGAAGAAATACTTAAGAAATCTCTTCACTTCCAGAATTAATAAATTTCTAAATATTGATTCAAAACAAGTCTTGTTCATACCAGTTGAAATGCCTATTGTACTCAGAACCAATGCGTAGTTTTACACTGGCTAGCTTTTTATGTCCTAGTTGCTTCACTGATTTTAAATGGATGGAATTTTGACACCTATCATAACTAGGATCTCTAAAAAAAATGGAGGTGATAATATAGTCCATCCTTAACACTGAAAGCATATTTCACCCCAGTAAACCAAAACTTCTTTGGATTGTTGTAAGACTCAAGGTGAACATCAGCCTTAAATGGGTATTAAAGGCTAACATGTTTTAAGTGTCAGACAGAGAAATATGACTGTTTCAGAGACACATGAAATTATAGTAATTATCACCAGTAATGTTCTATATTAGCATTTTCCAACTTGCACTGACAAAACCACTGGTATAACCAAGCCTGTTCTTTAGTTCCTTAGAAGATCCTGCAAATTTGTTGTCCAGATCATAAATACCATGGGAAATTATTTAAATTATTTCCTGAATAAATTTGCTAAGAGTTAGATCCAAGAAGATAATCAGGAAGAAGACAGAAAATCAGAGTTTCCTCTCGCCACACAAGAAAGAAAGCACTAACACAAAGAGCAGATGGTAAATATGTATGACAAAATAAAAGATCATGAAAAAACAGACAGGTCAGTGAATCAGGATAAAAGATTCAAAATAAGAATGGAGATGAAGACTAGCAGTCATATCCCTCACCTGCAGAGATGGGATAAAAATAAATAAATGAATAAAGTATGATCATAAAGAAAATAATTAAAAAGAAGAAAGAAATATATTCATTAAGTGTTAACAATATCCACATTCCACAAACTCAGTCACTGAGATTTTATCAGCTGTGGGAGCCTAAAATTAGGCCCCTGTAAAATTATGTGATTAGAATGCAAGGATTTCAAACATGCCAAACATCTAGAAAATCCCACTGAGCTAGGTGGTTTTGGGTGCTTGCTTTTACTTACTTTTCCTTAACCTACATACTTGTTACATCCAAGCCTTTATTACTGTCAGCTCAGGATATGGTCCTAAATGTATTTTTGACAAACATCAGACCTGACAAATCTGCTGCAAGTCAGTGGCTTTTCTTCACGTTGCAATAAAGATCACCTCCAACAGATGCTGCTGTTACTACTAGTTCACAAAACATGCCTAAACACAAAGCATGCAAAAGGACAGATAACAATCTCAGAACACCATCATATTCCAATATTTCCAAAGAAAGATTAAAATGATGACTATAATCAAAGAACAAAAAAAAAATATATACATTTTCATGCATTTTAGTCTTTACAGAGAGTATGAAACAAGAACTGAGAATAAGTTGTTAGTGACCATCCAGGTGTCTTGAAAAATTACAAATTCCCAACTCCTAAAACATCATCTCCTTGAGGAGAATGTAGTCCTTCAACTTTTCGAATTATACACAAATAAACTGTATAGTGTTACCGTTTCAGTTTCCAATTTATCTTTTATGTTTTTTAAATCCGTGAAGTTTCATTGTGTCAGCAGAGCTGGACTTAGGTTCAGGTTCAAGTAAATTGTTTTCAGCCTGAAAACCTGATGACACAGCAGACTGGTCAGGGTGCTCAGGGTGCTAAATCGTGAAGAACATGAGTTCTTCTGGCCAGCATTGAATGAGCAGTATGAAACTGAAAAAGAAAATCAACACATTTCCTTGTGCTTTTACTTCACCTATGTATCCCTTGAGATCCTGTACTGTCTTACTCTATGTTTGCCACGTGCTCAGAAAAGTGGATTTATCTGAAAACCCTCTGGAGTCCCTAGTGTAATACAAATAATATAATAATGACTTGTGCTTACTTAAAAGAGGGAAGAAATGGGTTGCAATCTTGCAATGCAAGGGAGATTTTTTTCCCAGTATCTCCAGATAAATTGCATCTGACAAACCAGTACTCTTTCAAATGCAGGTCACTGACACACAGTCTTTTCTGGTATGCCACTAAGACAGAAATATTTTGGGGTGGTGTCCAGATCATCCAGCTATTACAGTTACAGTGGTGTCACAGCTGATTTTCTTTCTTTGGGAAGACTGCTAGCTAGTGGGACAAGCTTTACGGTTTCACCTCTGTTTTGAAACAGTAGAGTTTAAAAACTGAAGATTACAGAAACTGTCTAGCAATTCATAGCTGAAACCCTTCATATAATATACACTAACTTCCTAGCAAACTGACCTATATTATGAAAGAGCATTACAACGTTGCTTTGAAAATGGCCTTATGAAAATTATGTTCTTAGACCTTTCACCACAACTACCTCATTATTTATGTTTACTGCAAAAGGTAGGCCAGAGAACTAGATCAGAGAAATAAAACAGACCAAATAGACTACTGTCTAACAGATCTATACTTTCTAATAAACAGTCCCAATGTAGATTCAGTGTTAATGTTTATAAGCAAACAAGATGTCCTTTTTAGGGCCCAGATATGCAATTATTCCTGTAAATGCACCCACACCCCTAGCAGATGCAAGAACTCATGTGCACATTTAAGAGAATCATTCTCTTCCATTTCTCTGAAATATCTTTAGTAGACAGAATTAATTTTTGTTTAGAAGCATTAACAGGGAAATCAGTTTTGGCAAGCCTTTGATGCTTACGCCTGTTTCTTCACTGTGCATCAGGTACACATGACACACATCTGTTAAGGCTTTTCCTCATTTGTGCACTCAGAAAATCATCTTGACATTTCTAACACAAAAATGATTAATTAAGAATAAGGGATACTAAGAGAAACTGCAGTAACATGTTGTTAGTCTGTAGTTTACTAATATTTATTTCTTTAGGAAAAATCATAACGTACATCACCTGACATTGAATTTTATCATGGTATTTTTTTCTTACTGAATACTTAACTCTTTTGTGTATTCATCCTCTGAATAATAACTGCTGATACAGACTCATTCATTCTGCTGTAAGTTTCTGCTACATTATATCACTGCTTTATCAGCTGCACTGATTCTTTGTCTAAAATTAGCCAGCTTGGTTTGGACGGAGATTAGAACAGTGATCAAACACTGTTCCTGTTGGATGAAAAATGAATACCAAGCAATTTGGGACTCCTCCAAAAAGGTTCAATTTCCAATAAACAAGAAGTGTTGAGTAGGCACATGACATTACTGGAAACAATCACACTGATCCAGAAGAAAGAGTAGCAATTAATTTAATGTTTTAAAGCATAAATCAATGTGATGCCATTTTCCTTTGATGAATTTTTGCCACCTGAAGGAACTGATCTACCACACTATCATAAAAAAGGCCTTTTCAACTTTATTAGAAGTTTGCTGTGATACTTTTTGTCCAGGAAATATGAACCAAAAAGATAATCATCCTTCCTTAACAGGCTTCTGGTTAGTATGTGAACTCCATTTTATTGATTCAATTACATTTGTCATATTTCAACATATTAATATCACTATCACATGATGCTTCAGCACAGGAGGTACAAAGAAAAACATCTTTTTTTAATCTTGACAGATATTATTTTTGTGTGTGTATATATATATATATATAAAAATAAAACAAGAGTGATCAAAAAAAGACTTCTTCAATATATTGACACTTTCTACAAACTACGGAATACCACAAGAGTTCTCACTATAACGCCTTACCAAAAATCAACTGCCTCTCCCCCATGCCCATTCCATTCCACTAATACCTAGCCCATGATAAAGAAAATCAAGTAAAACAAAAATGCATCTTGCCAGCTTTTGACAAAGAACATATATGTCCTTCAAGCACTGAGTAAGCTATGTGGTATGTATATGTATAAAACATTTTTTTACAAATAATTTTTAAGTGATGCAATCTTATTTGGTCCATTTGTTATTTAACTTCGTATGACCACGTTGGGTATACAATCATGTATGTTCACAAAAAGCAGCACCTCAATACTTCCAGCCAACCTATCAGTAGTATACCATGATGGGCAAATATTTTGAACCGCTACAGTTCTCTATCCTGTCTACTGGAATACTGATCTCTACATATGTGAAGAAAAAAAAATCTATAGCCAGTTAATGAACAGAGTAGCACCACAGAATAAACAGGACTTAAACAGATTCACAGCATCTGAACTCCAAAATAAAACTTGAAAAGAAGCAGAGGGATGGAAGATAGGATCTGATGGTAGCCAAAGACTGAAGCAACAACGAGAACAGGAGAGATATTTAAAAAGCTGAAGGGATCAAGAGGCATTTGAGAGGACAACGAATGAGAAATTTCTAAATTCTAAGGCCAAATCATCCAGCCCATTACCTGTCCTGATGATTCCTATTCACTCAAATAGATTTAAACATCATCACATGGCTTCACAAGCTTTCAGTCTCCATCTACTCTTCGAGGTGACAGCATTCCTCCACTTCTTATTTGTAGTGCTTCATTCAGCAAAAAAGAAAGGGCACTGCAGATCAGCAGACACTTCCAACCAGTCTGCCGACCTCTGGATCATGCGAGGGGGAGCAGTTCAAGGTAAGTATGCCAAGCTCCCAGCTGGACAAACACAAGGCACGTTGAATCCATATGTTAGGTAGCAGAGAGCTTTACAAATGTTTCTAATACCATAATTCTTCAGTGCTAGCTAACAGGGCCTCTTTCTAATTTTGTTTGAAAACTCTCAGATTCTTTCTGCGCTATATCTTTAAAGTTCAGTCTTTACTACGTAAGCACATCATATATATTAACAGAATTAAAATTCATAATCTGAAAACATTACTGTAACAGCATCCTTCTGTATGACTCCAAGTTAAAATACAATGTGAAAAATATACAAATAAATGTCTTATAAAGAACTCAAAAGCATTCTGGTATATCTTACCCATTCTAAGACTCCCGATCTCTTAACTTCTCTTCTAAACTCAGTTCAGCTGGGCTGCAGCCACCTTTAGCAGTCCTGAGCAACTGCTCCTCACAAGCAGCTTTTTGGTGGTCAGCTGCCACCTACTTCAGAAGCTTGTCTTTAACTCAAATATCCTTCCTACTTCCTCTCCTAATTGAATGACCAGTCTTCCCTCAAGCATTCATATTTGAATACTGCTATACAACCACTGAATCTTCTCTTTTCTAAATTAAGCAAAACTATTCCTTTCCAACTCACCTCACACACTGTGTTTACTGAACCTACAGCTTATTTTGTTCTGTGTCAGGCCATCTTTTAATCTGCCCACATCTTTCTGCAAGAGTGGTGCACTGAATCTGGCTGCAGTATTCTGACTGACATCTCCCCATGATCAACTTAACTGGAATAAATCACCTACTGTGTCTGCTGTATGTCTGAAATGCACATACAGTATAGTATTAAAATGTAGTTTATAGAAAAATCATTGCATTGTTGAATAATATCCTGGCTGAATACTGAGCAAATATCCAGCAATGCACTAATATCCTGGATTCTGCTGCTGCATAGGCTGTTATCTCTTATTTTAAATGTATTTGACATTTTCCTCTTAAACATAGTACTTTTTTGTTGGATGCAGTTCTTAACAATGCTATTTTTCCCCTTTTACAAATAGTTTTGATACTTTCAATTTAATGAGACCATTTTGAATGTTAGTATTGTCTTCTGAAGAATTTTAAATAGCAGAAGAAGCAGAGGTCTTTATTAAACAGCATAGTAATTTTGTAGCTCTCTGACTCCTATCAAATCTCACTTTTCGTAATGCTTTGACACAAATTTCTCAGATGGCAGCATTTTGCTTCTTATTTTACCCCTCCTTTATATGGATTCAACTCAAAAACACAACATCTCCTGCAGCTAGATCACTCTTCCTGGCCTCTTCTCCTAAAATGGCCAGTGATCATCCCTTTCTTTTAAAACTCCCAATAATTTTGACAGTATGTAACATCACAACATCATTTCAGATAATCAAGTTTTCTCAATGAGTAATCCTTTGTTTGTGTGGGATGACAACTAATAATCCATCTAGGCAGTAACTAGCAAATCACACAAGGTCGAATCCATGTAGCTAAGACCATCAAGGTTTAATATTTATATTATTAGTTCTAGATGACTGCTCTGGGGAATTACAGTATAAGATGGAGGTTAAACAAGGCAGAGAAACATCACATTCATTTGTAGTCTCCTTTGCACACAGGGTTTCTGACATACATACAAAATCAGAAATGATTCACAACTCATCACCCTTTGGCTATAACTTTCAGATGTATTCCTATCATCTCAATCCTTCACCAAAGGTAGAACCAGCCTATGAGAGTACATAGACTACAATCCATTTGGAGAGGCACTCCATAAATGTTAATCCAGAATTAGCAGACTTCACAGACACAGAATGGAGCATCAAGAGACAAAGCATGCACAATACCCATATTTAAGGGGACAGTTAAAAATGAAATACAAATTCTCATACAAATTCATACAGACCCACCAATTCAAAGTTTCAATCTTTCTTAGATTGAAGCTGTTACGGACCAATGCCACTCAACTCTGAAGTTCCACAGTTATTATTCCAGCTACTGACAAGGTTTCCATAGTCTATGTCCCTGTAGGTTGCATTATAAAACAGGCGTGGCAACTCTATCTTAAACTGTTATCATATAAAATCTTCCCTAGTTCAGAAATTAGCTTTTTTTAAGAAAAAGGTTTTAAGCATCAAAAATGAACACTAGAAGAATGTTTAGAGTATCCTCTAGTTTTCTGAATTTAAATTATGAGATTCAAACAACTCAGAACTTTTAAAGAACATTTTAATGGTTAAATTGAACTACTTTTATGCCTATTTTGTTCCATTTAATTCTTTTTTCTTCTCAATTTTGGAATACACTAGCATTATTGCTCATTATGCAATAACAGAAAAGTAGATAACAGAATTTTCAAAATACCCTATGCTTTAGTACCGACATTTTTTAAAGAGCATTCCTCAGTTCATTATTTTGTTTCTGAAATTGAGTTACAGAACATTAGGGGGAATTATGTACAATATTTTCACAGATACTAAGACTTAATATGATTTAGAAATTAAGTTTATGAAGCAAAATGCTTCCATAATGTTTAATTTCTCACTCAAAACAAAAATTTCAAAACATTTAAGCAAGGCTCAAAAAAAAATCACCATTCAATAATTTAATACACATAGGTAGAAAAGATTTCCTTTTAAAATGAATATTCTATATTGGTCCTCAAACTCATTTGTAGACAGACTAACAAAACCAGAACGTATAACCAACCAATTCCCACAGAACATATTTCAGTACTTTTTTTTTTTTTTAATTAAAGGCTAAACTGTAACAGAACTTGAGTTTTTTATAACTGAAAGTAGTAAATAATCAACTCACTTTGTGTAGACATGGCTATTGGAGGACAAGAAATTTCTTGTCCTCCAGGCAGCATCCCCAACCAGATGAGTGCTCATGTAATACAGACCACAGTTTTATAACCTTCCCGTTTCAGCCTTCAGCTCTTCCATTTACATAGGCTGTAAAATCAAGCCTATTAGTTAACTGTGTTGTAAACTCCTTAATTGTTTGATTATCCCAAGGTGACTGTCCTTTCAGTGCAATCCAGGAGGCAGGGCCGAGGGGGATGAGCTTTATTTTGTGCATATCTTGTGTATCCTCTCAGTTGTCTCACTCTTTTCAGGTACTGTAAGACTGTAGCTGCTTGGGCTGGCACTGTCCTTGCTAAGAAACTATGCTCATTTCTAAAACACTATCTGTGGTAATGTAATGTTTTTCTTAGAAAGTTTCTGAAGGTACATGTTTTGAGTTGCTTGCTATGCTATAAGATTGTAGTGAAGATCTGTACTACGTGTATTTATGGTCTTTGACGAATTAGCCTTCGCTCCTGTACAGTACTGGCCCTAACCTCTTGCCCATACCTTCTAAAACACACACACACACAGTTACTACTTATCTGAGATATTCATCAAAGCCAGGTGCCTTTTTTTTGTTTTTTTTTTTTTTTTTGGTTGTGAGACAACTCAGCTCACAGAACTGAATTACTAATTTTGCAGTGAGGATGTAAGCTACATTACTGACACGGTTAATAGTCCTTCAATGATTCCTCATGAAACCCAGGCCTCAGGAAACATGGAACAGTTTTCCCACAGCGCACTGAATCAGAAGAGAGCTCTCCATTCTGCTGCATCACAGAAGAGGTACCCAAAATACTCCAAGGGGAGGCAGTAAGCACAGGTTAACTTGGATAGGTCTTTGCAGTGGGACTATTGATACCCAGGGCAGTAATTCTGGGTGCTTAGACACAAAATCCATCCATCCTCTTTCACAATAAAGGTCATATCTGCAATCAACCAGTTTTCATTTTGCTGATCTGCGTTCTCGTACAAGAACTGAGGTAGGGAGGGAGGGAGAACAGTCAACAGGTAGGATTGAAAAAAACAGAGAGAGATGTTATCAAAAAAAATCACACTAGTAGGCATCAAGAAAATGTGTGATGTTCGGCTACGAAGATGTCACACGACCAATTAAAAGGAAAAAAAGACTCATTCTCAAACAGCTCGGCAAATAACATTACTGAATACATCTTGCGTATCTTTGTTCAGCAGCTATTTAAGCATATGTAGTTTAAAGAAAGAACAAGCATTTTGAAAAACAATACACCACTGGCTTAGTTAAATAGTGAACAAAAGCAAAGGACAGAAGATTCTTCAAGTAGTATTTAATTATTCAGGACCTTTTAAGGAATTTTTCATATTCCCAAAGAAATCTCCTGCAAAGTTGTTATTTCAGCATCAACTTCACAATCAACTATTTTATATTGAATACAGTACCAATCAAGTTCAACATCAGTTCTGCAATTCATTGCGACTGGACTAAGGAATGCAAATGCCGCTAAGTGTCCTTCAAGTCTTATGTTAAGCTTGAGCACCAAATTCCTTTGTAGTTCTCCTAGGGTATTACCATTAGTATAGAAGGGTTAATAGCAAAGGCTGATGATTGTTTAAAAATTCACATTACTAAAGTGGATTACATGGCATCTACTGAGGGGATCAACAATGTAAGCCTACACTAAGCCATTATTGCAGAACAAAGCTTGCATTTTAAGCCTTTGGAAACAAGCATAAAATGGACAAAAGAAAAAATTCTTCTGATGTAAGAACAAGGCAAACACTACATGCTTTTCATACAGACTCACATTTTCAGAGCCATACAGAATACATGAAAATGTACAAATAGCCTCCCCAAAAAGCTCATCATGACTCCTGACAAGATCAGCAAACTTGGAGAAAAGGACAAAACAGATAGATAACTGTAAGTGATCAAATGGTATAAAGGAGGTCTGGTCTTCTCTTTTATTCTAGACACAACCAATAATTATCTTGAATTTAGCAATGAGACTGAGTCAAATACGATTGTAAAGGTTGGGTTTTTACATCCTCAATGAAGTGTTTGATGTTCAAAGCTGCTAAATGCTTCAGATTTCTTTTAAAGTCAGTGGAATCTGAAGTTTCTCAACACATCTCTATTTATCTGGCCATTTACAACTCAAACCTCATTAATTCAAGTTTGATAATATTAACAGAATCCTCTGGGATTACTTCAACACTTCCTCTCATGCTCCCTGAATCCATCACTAAAATTTGTCTTGTACAAAATTAAAAACCAATGAATAACACCCCCTCCCCCACCACCACACCAAAAAAAAAATGCCAACAACAAAACAAACAACAATGAAAAAACTCCAGAGCACATGTGCTTGTGATTTGGACTGCAATTGCCAGACCATTTTTAAGTACCTCTTCCTAAACAGTTTTTCTATGCATGAAGTTGCTTATTTCTATTTCCAGCTGCAAATATAACAGTTCAAGTCTCCTCACAAAGTACGTGGCACAGTGGAATGTTTTGATATTATGAAATTAAATGAATATTGCTGTACTCAACTTAGTACTCAATTCACGAGTAAATCATCTCACATGATAGCTAAATTACAAGACAATATCCTAACCTTCTTCAGGAATCCCATCCTTCAGCAGTGAGGAGTATGTTTCTACTAAAAGTACAAACCATAATATTTTAAGCACTATGCTAAGCTTCTCTAACAACTAGACAGGAAAGTATAATTTAACAATTTATGTTTCTAAACTGAACTTGCTGTTATTTCTCTCCTGATTAATTTAAATTGGAACAGCAACTGAAAAGTAAAAGTCTAAGAGTAACCCTAATCACACATGAAGTGAGCTATTGCAGACAGACTCTGTTTTTCTGAAGTATTTCAAAACTGTTAACAAAAGCAGGCTTTAAGACATTTGTCATCTGTGTTCACTTTAAAATGAGCATCATTATTTAAATTATGCTTTTATGATTGCACAAGTAATGAAGTGCACACATGGAACAGTAATTTTCATGCACAGGAAAAATGAATTCAGTGATTTTTATTTTTTTTTACTTTTTAGAGATTGGTTTTGCAAGAGTCTGAGATTGAGTACAGAGAACTTGCTGCATTTTTGCAAATTGGGCAATTCATTTAAACAGGTAGAAGATCTTTATACCTACTTTGAGTCTCAAACTCTTAAAATTAAGATCCTCTTAGTATATCCCATAACATTTTGTATTTCAGACTTTGGATCCTCTGAAAGGTGGATTGGATGAGGCAGAATAGATTAACTCATTCACACTTCCTCCCAACTCATATATTCTAGCAAATCAGAAAGGATTCAAATTTCTAAAGTCCCCTTCCCATCCCTGATAAGGTGGCATGGCCTGATTTCTCCCACCCTCAGTCCAAAAGCTGCTGAAATGTCCTTGGCGCTTGTGTCTCCAGGACATATACATGGTTTCTCTTGAAACCTTGAACACCTGAGTGTTCTCCTCCATAAGGGAGGGGAAGGGATACAACTGCATTGATAAGCCTGCCTTTTCTCATTAAGGATGTTCCAGGCTTTTCTTAAAATAGGTTATCTTTTGTAATTTTTAAAAATGTACTTATCAGCACAGCCAAAAAAAAAAAAAGTTGCACAGAATGATTATAAGAGATTAAATTTCTTTTAAATTGCGTCAATATTTGACAAATAAATTATGTGGTCAGCTACCCTATCATCTACTGATGAGATAAATATTAACTGTGAGAATAATCTACTTAAAAAAATTGGAAAAGACAAAACATTACCCCTTCAATTTGGCTTCATCTCAGTGGCTTGAATTGCATGGCTCAGAACACAGTCTTCTTGCTAGCATTTCAAGTATAAATTAAGCAACACTGAAGACAGAAGTTTAAAAAGGTTAAAAATAAAGGAAAAAATGCCCCCAAAAAGTTTTTGACAAATAATATGAAAACTTTGTCTAGTCTCCTTTTATTGCTCCATCTTCTCAATGGCAGATTGGTAAACTTGTTGCAGTAGCCAAAAGCATTTTAACTGACATGTAATCAATTCTTTGCCCTATGCACCACTGACACCTCATATGCAGTACACATAAATAGGCCAAGATATGTCACTGGCACTGACCTAATACCCTCATTTTCTGATTATAGACCCAGGTTCTGTAAAGCTACAAGCAGCTTTACAGGCAAGCAACTCGGAAGAGTAACAAGGCAATAGGAATTAGAAGGTATCTACATGCAGTAAGTAGGAGTTGAGAACAGAAATACATATTTTAGCAGAAGAGTACCTAACCTGGTTTTCAAGGGCACTTTTTGGATATAACTTAGCACCAGATATAAGAGATAATAAATTACCTTATATTTTTCTGACTTATATTAGTAATCAACAAGACCACAAGAACAAAAATTTTCCCAGGTAACTTATGAAGCTCACAAGCTGACACCCAGAAATCTTCAGCCGTCCCCAGGATTTTGCTGCAGCATCTCTATGATCAGAAAGGAGCTAGGACAGCCATTAAGAGGCAGGGAAATACTCAGCAAGAGGGTACTGCCTGCCTCAGTGCTATTACTCTTTGTGATGTTCCTTCTCAATATACCTAAGGGGTCCTGTTCTTTTGTTAAGCAGCACAT
This sequence comes from Cygnus olor, assembly GCF_009769625.2. Classification (NCBI taxonomy): domain Eukaryota; kingdom Metazoa; phylum Chordata; class Aves; order Anseriformes; family Anatidae; genus Cygnus; species Cygnus olor. The sequence continues at coordinate 60,421,938 of NC_049172.1, forward strand.
TGGCTTTCTCAAAATAACAAGGAAAGGGGCCAAAATAAATGAACCAATAAAAGTCTTTCTAGTTTTTTTTTGTAATTAATTCTCAGTTTACTAACCCTCCCTCCTCCCTCTACTGTAGTACATTTCCTAATCTTTTAGGCCCATGAAATGTATTCACACCTACAAAAGAATAATTGTGCCTAAAAATAAAAGTAAATAATTAAAAAGGAATTCTATACTAGAGCAATTTTCATTCACCTGACTTTAAAACACAATTGTAATAAGATGCAATCTTTTCCTCTAAATGACCCCCTCACTCTTTTATTTTTTCCCTCAATACTTATGTGAATAAATGTACTTCTCTTTCCCGATCTTTTTCAATCAGAAATAAAACTGGGATGCAACAGAGGTACAGTTTCCCTCTCTCCACCTTAACCTATCACTAATTGCTTGCAATGGTGGGAAGAAAAGAGAGAACTTGATACAATTTCAAAATGAAACAAAACAAAACTGGCCAATTCATTTAGCATTTAGTGAAGTGCAACCTCAATTTAGTGTTCTGACCTCAGAGGGAGTACCCTCGACTTACGTACTACACAGGGATATAGAAAATGATTCTGTTGGAAAATGCATGACCATAACTGCCTGTTATCTTACATATCTATCAAATATTAAACGGTATTATTCTTTGAATGAGAGAAATTCTGTCCACTGAATGGGCAGCAACATGAAAAGGAACCTACCGGGCTTTGTTAAATGCCCAGTACACAACTCACTTCTGACAAAAGGAACACAACAAGCTCCTCTGTGGTCTTGGCGTAAAGAAATACAAGAAGTTATAGATGGGTAAAGTGTCTTTGAAATGAATACTGAGCTGAGAAGAGAACAAATAATACAAACACAAATCAGTCGAGACACATTACAGAGCAGAAAAGCAAAAAATCCCTGTAGCCCTGACATATCCCTTTGGCACAAGCCACCAAACTAGCTCAATAAAGATACTGACGGAACACTACTACATGACTCTTCCTGGTACCATGGAGCGAAGTGACAAGTTGGCTACAAGAAAGAATAGGATGGAAATAACCACAGTATCCCAAAGTCTTTAGAGTTGGACCTGTTGGTGCCAATTGGCACCAGACCATGAGTACGAGCTTGAACATGCACTGTCCGCTTGGATGAGGGGGGAATCAGGGACTACTTCAACAAAGGATGTCTTTTCTGCTCTAACACTCAAAATTTTTTTAATGATGACTGCAAGCCCCACTCTGGCCTTTTCCTCTCCATAAAAATCTACATGAAGACAGTATTCATAAAGCTTTCTGTACTGCCTCATCTCAGATTGGCCTATGCATGCATGAGTTTAGGATTGTGGTTTATAGTGTACTCATGTATAATGATACATTGACATGCACCACAGCAAACACTGCAATAAATGTAATTCAGTGATCGATTCTTTAATGAAGGAAAATAGAAGCAGCGATAGCACATTTAATCACAGATAAGGAATCCAGTCATGTTTGTGGTGAATTTGAATGACTTTATTTCAACGTGCAACATAAACAAACAAAATAAATATATTAAGATAAATGCATCAAGTCTTAGTTCATAAAAACCCTGAACTTTATATCAGCACTCAAATAACAGTCAATGAACAAAGGACTAATGCCATGCAGGTCCATACCAAGGAATAAGAAAAATAGCAAGAGAAAAAATTCTGAATGGATTTCCTCCTCCTTGGTTCAGCTTTATTAAACTCTCCAGTATTCAAAATGAGTGATATATTGATCAATAAATATAAAATTCCTTGAATAGTGACATACTGCTGCTACAGGGGATGAAACAGGCTGACTAGGGATGGTGTAGCAATTCATTTACTGAATTATTATAATGTGAAACAGAAATTTCAATAACCAGGCAGATGAAAGTAGGGCCAGTCTTAAATGGGGTATGTCACTCATGCACTATGACTTCCAATGAATAAGCAGATTCTTTAAAATCCTGTGGTAGATTCTTTTCAGTTTTACCTAATTCTTTCTTCCTACAGTAGATGCTACTGTGCAAATATTTATTTTCCACACTCTTCTCCAACAGTCTCCACATTTTGATGCAGTATAGGCTGCCACGTGATTACAAGAAACGGAATTTTTCTTTAACAGTTAAATGAAAAATCCTACCATAAATCAGGGACTGATTTCCAGCAGTAGAAAGCCCCTGGGGCCAAGGCTGGTGAAGCACCAGCACAAGCCACCCCAGGGTGCTGCAGGATCACCAGCCACGGAGGCCCTTGGGACCTGCCTGGACAAAGCTCTGAGCAAGCTGCTTGAAATTTATAGTTCACTCTGCTTTGGGTAAAGGCCTGACTGAGTTACTCCGCATTCTGTGATTGTTTTAGTTACAGGCAGGATCCACACAACAGTTAATAAACCTAAACTCACTTGCTTGCATTGGATTTTATATTCAGATATTACTTGGAACTTCTTTTGAAGAGCAGCAAAAGGCCTAACACAGATTAAGCACAAAAAAATTAGGAGAAAAAAGTACTTTATTACAACAAAAATTAGTAAAGTCCAATTTACTTCACTATAATGGTATCTTTATTCCAATTATTATGCTGTTCACTTCCTTCCTAAGTTGGTATAATATCAAAATAAGATCAAAATATTTCCTTTCCTTCAATGATAAAATGCTTGAGGAAAATGTTTTCCTATAAAATAACTCAAAAGTATTTCTCCCTAAAAGTGACTCTTGTCTGAATAACTAATGGTACTTAGAGCACTCCACAGTGATGGTAAAGAAATAGTTATTCTGCTTGTAACTCTGCCTTCATAAAGCAAGTCTTTATTACAAACATACTTTATAATGGCATTGCATAACCCACAAATGAAATGTGGTTTAGCTTGATAAAAATGTAAACATTTTATTAAAAGATGAGTTAATCACAAAACAAGATTGTTTATCATGCAATGTAAAAAGATAAAGTAAATCATTTCTCTACAAATAAATGTGCAAAAATTCACACACGTTTTATTCCCAGCGATTTCCATTTTAATGTTCATGTGCTAGGACTGATTCAATAAAAAATTGAAATTGTTCCATCTTCAACATTTACTGCTTTGAGACATTACACAAAATAAAATGAATAGCTTAACATTTTAAAGTTTCCTCTTTGCTTACACTGAAACTTCTCTAATTCCAAACCCTTCTAATTACACACCCACTCTTTAATATAAAAGAATCTCTGAACCTCAAATGGAGGCATCTGCCAAGAAATCTAATGTTGTTTAAAAAATCAAACTGCCTTCAAATATTAGGGTTTCTAGAGCACTCCTTAGATGGTTTTAATCAAAATGCTCACGTACCAGACTGAAGATGTCTATTTTTTCATATGTATATGCTAGAATTAACCGTTTTTTTCTTTTCTTCTGATCATTTATTATATTTCCTAATTGTTTTTGAGCTGCTCTGAACTTGAAGCGTGTCCTCATAACCTTCCCCTTCCCATTTGTGTGTTCCCTTCAATTTTATGCTATTCACTAAATACAAATTGATTTATGGCAATATACAAGTCACCAGTGCTCCTGAAAACTATGCAGAAATTATGCACTAGATTATAAAAATATAACATTTGGAGATTGGAAGCCAAAATACAATACCTCAGATTAGGTGGGACAATAAAGGCAGAAGAATTTCAGAAGTTGGATGCTCAACACCTACTAAAATCAGTCCCTGAGAGGACACCTGAGGTTGGAGATACCAAAGAAATCTGTAGTCTTTTTATTTTTTCAGTGTCTTGGTCATAATGAAGAACTCTAGCTAAATTCTTGCTTACGTCACTCATAACATTCCTACTTGAACAGTCCTTGTAACACCTATTTCCTTGGGGAAAAAAAAAAAGTTACATCTGTCACTTAAAAATAGTAACTGCTACTCTCATATTAGCTTGTACTATTGAACACAAAGGCTTTTTGGCCTTTTTTTTATGCCATAATTCTTAATTAACATCAATGTCCTCCACACAGAATATTACAATAGAATATATATTAATATGTTTATTTTAATAACCCTATTATTATACATCCATATGATCTATCTCCAAACACCACTTTACAGTTAAAATACCCTTGACTATAACATTTGCGCTAATAAATAACCCAAGTCAATCCTGAATAAGAATTCTGGTAAGGAACATTACAACGTCATCTATTTCTTTTATCATACCACTATGCTCCCTAGGAACTGTGATCTGTAAAACTTGTCTATCAAGATACCACATTTATCTCAGTGATACAGGATTCTTTCCTAAGGGACTTTAGCAGTGTAGTATGCAACAAAAAACACAGAGTAAATAGGTGGTTTTTAACATGGGAAGAGACCAACAAGATCAGTGTCCACGACTTGGTAGTAACCACCTATGTCAAAGGAATTCCCTTTCAGACTCAATGTAGTGCATAAGAAAAAACTTTCCATCATTTTCAACAGGAGAAAGTAAAGACAGTGCCGGGTACTAACAGCACTCAGGAATCTAACACTGGATGTTAAGAACAACTACAGTCTACATTCAAAGCCAATTTGGCCCTCTTTATTATTATTTAGTTTTTACTATTTTATCTTTGAGTTTGCTCAGAGTTTGGTTTCTATATTAATAACCAATACCAACATTTTCAGGACACAAATATTTTTAAAACATTAAGGAGCAACATTGTCTAAGAAGTTATAAGCTTTAAGAGAAAAATTAACCACAAATATGTTCCAGTTTGAAGTGTTCTTACATGGAAGCAACAGTATATCAGATAGATCTTCTGTCTGCTAGGAAACAGTATATTAGATAAAAGTTCAGCAGAAATATTCAGAGATGGTGCAGACTTTCTAACACAACAATACCAGGGTTTACCACAGGGATTTAGATGCCTGTACACTAGTTTTTAGACGGAAATCAAAGCTGAAATCACGTTTTTCTAATTTGGATCTTCAGCTTTGTCATCTACTTTTTTTGATGTGAAGAACAGTGGTTCACATAGGATTTAATAGTTTTGGTCACACACTGACTGACTCAAATGTGAAAAAGGCACACAAAAATATACTTGCTGTTAAGAGACGCTGTGTTTCCCAGAATACAATGGATGTTATGTGTGGATACAAACATGTATATGCACACGATTGTGAAGATACGATTTTAATTGTAAAAGTGATTTTAGTCATGCAATGAACACTGCAATTAACTTTTTAAATTGTCAACCTGATAACAAAAATTACCTGACTCAAATAATAACGCGTTTCAACTGAGTCAATGCGTTATCTGGCTGCTGGCCAGAGAGGCCAAGAGAAAGATTCTTATCCTAAAGTTAGAGCAATTACTACACATCTCCCAGTCTTCCACTGCATCTGCATATGTACAGAGCCAAAAGGAAAGATTCAAGCCACATACATCCAAAAAGAATCTGATCCTGAAATGCCAATAACAAACTGCATTCATGTTCCACGCGTGCAAATCAGTGCAGCATGCAAATGGTCAAAGGAAAACTTCTGCACTGCAACTCCACAAGGATTCCATTTCATAAGCCAAATATGACAAAGAAAGGCATCCTCCTTCTGTGCTGGTGTACCCAGTGTCCAGACAGCTCTTCAGTATTTATGAGCATACAATTAAAAATCACTACAAATAACTAATAACGGGAATAGTCTGTTGACGCAAGAAGGATCAGAGTAAATGACATGAATCATATACTGCTTATCTAGACAGTATTTAAAAGTCATCTTATTAATTTGCCACACAACACTGCGTGGCACAAAGATATATATCCATTTACAAGGTTCAGCATTAAAATGGCAAAACATCTACAGCTGCACAAAGAAACAGAATCAGATTCAATGTAGTACCACCTAAAAACCTGTGCCCTATCAATATCACTTCAATTTGTTCCTACTAAAGAAAAAGCACATTTTTTTTTCCCAAATTAAGATGTGAGGGCAAACACCTCAAAGACAACATTATCAGATAATACTCTAAGTTCCCTACCTGGAACATTCAAAAAGCTGTCCTCAACCTTCCTATCTCCCAATGTCTTCTTCTACACTAACATGAGTTTAAGAAGCATCAGACTGAGCTGTGGAGTACTGAACAATCTAATCTGCATTCTGATGGCACCGAGGGGGATGTCGGTAAGATTGACTCTGCTGGCATACGGATATCCAAACAGTACCAGAATGTACACCCACATTATTTATATGACACCTATAAAATTTCTATTAAGACACCAAAATACATTCAGCTCAATTTGATGCAACATAACCAGAAATATCTACTGTGAAACATTATAATTTAACCTAGAAAGTTAAATAAATCACTGAACTAAATTAATGCTGAATTTTCAGGAATGCCAGTAACCACCATAGGAAACCTTCTTTTCTTAAGAGGCACCAATCCAGAGAATCAATATTACAACAAAATACCATTTGTCAAGTCCTGATAAGAGAAGCATCTATTTTCTAGGCGGAAACCCACTGGGACTGCTTGTTAGAGATGACAGCTCTGGTGGTCTAAACAGGCAACAGTCAACTGACTTACTTCTTAAATGGGTTGCTATTAAAAAAATAACAATAACAACAACCAACCAAAGAAAACACACCACGGACAAAATCAAAGCACCAGTGATTTTTCTCAGCCCTGGAAGCTGAAGTGCCCAAAGCTGCATTTTCAGCACCTAAGAAGAATATACACCTAAAATTTGTTTTGGAACATGGAAGATCAGTTCAGACAACCTCTGAAAACAACCAAATCCTTCTCAGAGAGCACAGATTTTGTTATATTATACAGATAGGGGATGAAAAGAAAGACTCTGAATGCAGTTCTTGATCAGATGCATAAGTAGTTGCCTTGGATAAGCCCATTTACCTAGCTTACAAAAAAAAAAAAAAAAAAAGTAAACCGAGCCTCAGAATGATTTATTACTGTTACCTACATCAATGACATGGATGCTGCAAGGCTAATGTTGTTTCTATGCTCGAAAATCGCAGGATGAAAGGCACAGCATAAGTCCAAAGTAGTGGCGGTATAATTAACTGTTCAGTGTAAAAACTATCATGGGCTTTGAAAAGCTATCTTTTGCTTTGAAACGTGTGAATATCAACCCATTCCTGGATTAACTGGCTCTGCACAGTTATCCCACACCACCATAAAAATTCCAGAGGTGATACAGTATTTACATTCAGAAACATTATCCTTCATCAAGAGAATGGTCTTTCCAGTTTTGGGAGGAAAAATTACATTGATACAACATTGACTGGGACTGCTTGCAGTAATAAAGTTATGTATGAAGGTGGGCACGTACAGACCAACTCATATAAGTGGAAGAAACTGCAGCTTAAACATAAAACTTCAAATGGAGAGCTATGCCAAGAAAGTAGTGTTGAGTGAGGTTGGGAGTTGCTGCCTACTTTTGAAGTCCCTCCAGATTAGGCTGCCAGTGAAACACACAAATCAAGGGCCAGGATTGATCCCTGTTTTCTTGATGTCTCTTTAGTGATGTTTCTTAAAAGCACTTACAAGTTGTGAGGGGGAATGACAGGGGGAAAGCTTTATGCCTTTTCTGTAAGTCCTCAGGCATTGTAAAGACTTCGGACATTTAATTGTATACAAAATGTCAGATACTTTAAGTTATTTCTAACATATGTTTTAAAAAAAAAACTGTTTTCAATTCCTAAAAAATACTCTGTCTCTAAGACACACTTACTAGTGGTTCTATTTCTAACACTGCATCACAGATATTACATCTTGGCTCAACTATAACAAATTTCTCCTCATAAAATTCAAAATGGCCTTCTTCCAAAACTAGCCTTCAAAAAAAAAAAGGGGGGGGGGAAGAGAAAAAAAAAGCTCTTAATAAATCTAGCACCTGAAAGCTCTCTGTCAAATACCAGCATTTTATTAGTAGTATAAAAACATACTGTGAACTGTTATTATAAATAAGTTCTATGTATTTTCTTTGAGAAGTGTTCTTATTAAATATGGAGAAAAAAAAAACAAACACAAACACCAAACACCTTATTCCAGCACAACTAAACTAGCTCCAAATTATTATTTTCTGGGATTTTTCTTTTTAAGCACATTGTTCATTGTTTCAAGAACTGATTTACGAGAACATTTTAAGAAGTTATAAACTCCACAGATAACAATGCCAATCCGTCTCAGCAAATGAACACGAGTTCAATGGGAATCTGGGTAACCTAAAACGATCTTATATTAAGGCAGCATCATGTTTCAGGTTAACCACTTAAAGCTTCTAACATGACAAACTGCAAAAGCTCTTTTAATGTTAATAACCAAATAACGAAGATTCCTATGTACAAAGGGACTGCACCTGCTGGTCTTTAACGAGTAACACCAATCAGTAGGAAACACCAAGGGCTAAACCCACAAAATGCCTTAGTTGCAGGTACCAATATTCAGAAATCGCTGATATTCTCAAATTTCCTGCTCAGCTGCAACCTAACCCTCTGCATAACTAAAAACTCCATGACAGGGCCATTTAAGCTATTTAGGCAGTACGTACAAGACCACCAGACCACCTAAGTTCAAACATTCAGACACTTGCAGCCTCCCTAATGCCATAACCCTGACAAAATTAAGCAACTCCATCCCCAAACTACAGATTTTGCTGGGCATAAGCAGATCACTGTTTCAAGTAACAGGCTGATTTTAGTGTCCAGAGAGCCCGTGCAGTTGTTCTCACATCACCATTTTGGAAAGGCGTTGAAACTTGGATGTTCTACATCTCAGGTGATTACTCTAACCACCAGGCCACAGCATTCTTCCAACACTGTTTTACTCTGCAAGAGCAACCAAATATTCAGTAGAAGGCTTGGGGAAAAGGAGAAAGGAGTTACCAGTGGTACTGCAATGTCAGAGAGCAGGACTAAAACCAATTTTCATTTTGGCTGTGCAGTGGAACATTTTCAAAACAAAAAATTAAGAGAACTAAGTTCCAAAACATTCAGTACCTGAGCAGAACCTTCTCCTTGGGCCTTGGGTGCATCTTTCCAAGGCATGGGTGCAGATGAAAATAAGCCTTCAGTGGAAAAGTCCTATTTGTCTAGCTTGATAAACCGCAGCAGTCACCTTCTTCGTTAAGATAACTTGTGTTTAGCTTTCTTTTGTTTCTTGTGAGAAAAGTTCAGCCATCCCAACATCAAGAGAAAGTACACCAGTAACGATGCAAAGGAGACTCACTCAACAGGCATGGAGGAAGAACTCTTAAGCCACACATCTGCCCTCAGCATTTCCTACTGTTTTCTTAAATCACTCCCTGCCAGCTTGCAAGTTCCTAATAAACCTGTTTTTAGACACCTAAAAGGGGACCTGGGCACCAATTCAAGACTTACAAGAAGTTACTATAAAAGTGAGGAATTTCAAGAAGAGTAAAGGCACATGGGTGCAAACTGCAAACTTAAATCACTCTCAGCTGGCACTTCGACTTTGGAGGAGGTTACCTGCAATATAGCATGTAACTACACTGCTGCTTTTGTTCATGCCAAGCATCATCCCAGTCTTGAAAAAGCTGAGAAGCATGGACCCAATTTGTGGACTGCACACTGAAACATTGCGTAACAGTTTCTTTCTTTGACTCCGTTGGCTTTAGATCCATTAAGTAGTGAAACATCGCAGAAAACCCTGCGTCTTGACCATTATAGACCGCCTCCAGAAAGCTAAGAAATATGTAGTCTCCTTGCCTTAGGAACAACTTAAAGATATTCCACTTCTAAAAAAATCCCACAGGGTAGCATGTGAACAGTGACTTCTTCCCTGGCTATTTTAGATTAGAAACATATGATTCTAGCTCAGTGAATTCTGCTTTAGTCCTGCTGCATCAACTCTGGTCTATTTGCTCAGCATCAAAGATGAGCACAAATTCTCCCGCACTTCTACACGTTTCAGGAAAATGTAGCTAATATCGCAGATGTATACTGTAAATATGTTCTAGCAACAGTCAACTACTTGACTACTCACAAAAACAAGCACAAACATTATTGTTAAAACAAGGTGCCAGGGAGATTACTTTCTTATCTTTTCAGATATTCTGTGGACTAAAAGCAAAGATGAGGCCATAACCCCAATTAATTAATAAGAATTGAAAACAGGATGATTTTATACTCATATATAAAATACACTTGAAATTAACATGAATTGAAATGTAGAAAACCACCACAAATAGAGCTTTAATTTATATCATGGCTGCTGTAAAAGATGGTAGTTGAACCCCACATAAGACAGTTATTGTACACCTCTCTGTTTCAGCATCCTAAAATACTTAAAATCAAGGCACAGACAATGAAACCAATCAGAAGCTAGGAAAAAAAATGTTGTAGAAATGCTACAGAAAAAAAAAAAAAAAGGAAATGAGTGCATTTGTAAGAGAAAACAGATGAAATTAATGGGGGAACAGAGAGGTCTCTGCTCTTCTGAAAACAGTCCTACATGTTGATCCTTAAATAATATGAAACAGATACCAGTGATATGAAATACTTCAAAACTAGTTGGGAGGAACATAATACATTTGCATGTCTCACAATGAAATGTACTGAAGAATGGAAATAGAATGCTCCGTGCATAAAATGATGTGTTCTGTTCCACACACACACACCACCATGTTAGATAAACTGCCAGATCCTTCAGACTAACTAGAATCAGCCTGAAAACTATCTGCGAGATTCAGCAAGACACACTGCACTACACGGAAGTAAGATTTTAAGAATAAAAGGGCAATAGATATTATTATTTATTTTTTTAAGTTCTAATTCCAACTTAAATAATCCTTTTTTTTTCAGTCATAATAAAACAGAATAGTCAATAGTGGGGAAAAAAACAGCAGAAATTTTAAATAAGAGAGAGCTGAGGAATTTCAGGAAAAAAAATCTAAGCCATTTTTTTTTAAAGCCTTTCTTCACCCTCTTTAACACTATCAAAGTATATCAGAAGGTTTGCATTTTCTGCACTACTGTGAATACAAATGCATTTTTCTTTGTAAATGATTGTTCTGTGTCAAAAGCAGGACCTGATGAATGCATTGAAAGGCCACCTAACTTCACTGTTGCTGCTGGAACACTACCTTTAGCTTTTGTTAAAAGCCATTCTGTAGCTTTTCACAGTATATATCAATGAAGAAATGTTCCACCTACTAAAGCAATTACTACTTCAGGAGGGTAGTAGTTCATGTATTCAACAACAGAATTAAAATACAGCAGATCAGAGCCTAATACATTGATGCTGTAACTTATATGCAGATCAACAGAATAGTCCACTGAGCAGGAAAAAACTGTTAGTTAAGACTCTTTCTTTAACAGCTCAAAAACTAATTTTGTTCTTCTGTTGCTTATTAACAGGAGCAATAGGAACGAAGTTGCAAGAGTGCAAATTTATTTTTTTTTATAACCTAGTTTGTGGCTTTGCAAGAAGACATTCAATAAAGAAAATAATTTATCTAAAAGATTTTGTATGAATTAATCAAGTTAAGATAAAGGGAAGTATTAATATGGTGACATCAATGATTATTAAAATAACTACTGTTTCTTACTGTTACAGGAACAGGTTGGAAAGAGCTTTCCCAATTATTATCTTGGAAAAGTTTCAGTTATCATGAATCATAGAATTGTTTGGGTTGGAAGCAACCTTAAAGCCATCTAATTCTATCCCCCTGCCATGGGCAGGGACACCTCCCACCAGACCAGGTTGCTCAAAGCCCCATCCAGGCTGGCCTTGAACACTTCCAGGGACAGGGATGAAGCATTCACAACTTCTCGGGGCAACCTGTTCTAGTGCCTCCACCCTCACAGGAAAGAATTCTTCCTTATACCTAATCTAAACCTACTCTCTTTTAGCTTAAAGCCATTACACCTTGTCCTATCACCACCCTCCCTGACAGAGTCCCTCCCTAGCTTCCTGTAGCCCCCTTTAGGTACTGGAAGACCACTCTAAGGTCTCCCCGAGCCTTCTCTTCTCCAGGCAGAACAACCCAACTCCCTCAGTCTGCCTTCATAGGAGAGGTGCTCCAGCCCTTGATCATCCTCGTGGCCTTCCTCTGGGCTCGCTCTAATAGGTCCATGTCTCATGCGGGGTCCCAGACGTGAATGCAGCACTCCAGGTGAGGTCTTATGAGAGCAGAGCAGAGGGGGAGAATCACCTCCCACCTGCTGGCCACTGCTTTTGATGCAGCCCAGGATATGGTTGGCCTCTCAGTTTACTGGAGTGAACATTGCCTTATGCTGTTAAGGCAATAAACATGTGAAAAACACTATGCTACATCTCAGTGTGATAAAACAGAACAACAACATAGGTTCTCAGCAGCCTTACCCTCATCCAACTGCACTGAGCTTTAAGCAGGCATGCATACTTATAAACACAAACTGACTGGAGCTACCAGCTCACTTGAAGCAAGTATTTGAGTTCAATGGTTTATTTGAAAAATATGCCACCATCATTTTGATAGATAGCAGTGAAGATAAGTTTGATCAATTAATGTACTGTAGGGGATAGCCTATTGGTCTCAGCTTTCACCTCCTTACATTCTTTAGGGAGTCAGAAAGAAGCTTTTAGAATACGACCCTTTCACAGCCTTGCCCTTTTCATCTGGATCTCTGAGATGAAATTGCTTCCAGATAGGACCAGATTCTGCAAATACATTTAAAAATAGCTTAAGCTAACTCCGAACAAAAGACAGGGAGTAGATCCAGTAGTGGATGAGGAGGACAGGGGTCAGGAAGTCTAACTGTAGGGGGAGGACATCTACAAAGACAGCTTCTGCTGTCAGGAATCCCCTAGAGACTTCAAGGAACACAGCAGGTACATTAGCCTCTCGAAGTGAAGGATCCTGAAGGTTGAAGGAAATACATAGAATCATTAAGGTTAGAAGAAACTTGAAGATAATCTGGTCCAACCATCACCTACTACCAATACCACCCACTAAACCATGTCCCTAAGAGCCAGGTCCAACCTTTCCTTGAACACTCCCATGAACTGTGACCCACCATCCCTGGGCAACCCGTTCCAATGTCTGACTGCTCTTTCTGAGAAGAAATGTCCTAATTTCTAACCTAAACTCCCCTGGTACAACTTGAAGCCATTCCCTCTAGTCCTATCACTAGTTATTGTGAGAAAGAGGCTGACCCCCAGCTCCCACAGCTTTCTTCCAGTAGTTGTAGAGAGCAATAAGGCCCCCTGAGCCTCCTCTTCTCCAGACTAAACAACCCCAGTTCCCTCAGCTGCTCCCCATAGGACTTGTGTTCCAGGCCCTTCACCAGCTTCGTAGCCCTTCTTGGACACGTTCCAGGCCCTTGATGTCCTTCTTGTAGTGAGGGGCCCAAAACTGAAACAGGACTTGGGGTATGGCCTCACCAGAGCAGAGTACAGGGGAACAATTACCGCCCTGGTCCTGCTGGCTACACTATTTGTGATGCAAGCTAGGATGCAAGCAGGCAGAGGCAAGCACAACTGCATGCTGACCTCAGTTTGAGGGAAAGAGAATGACAGTAAGCCTGGGAAGCAAAACAAGTAGAGAAAAAATAAAAAAGAAAAAAAAAAAAAAAAAAAAGAAAACAAAAAAAAAAAAAAAAAAAAAAAAAAAAAAAAAAAAAAAAAAAAAAAAAAAAAAAAAAAAAAAAAAGAAAAAACCAAAGAAAAAAAGGGAAAAAAAAAAGTATTCACTGTTTTTGTCATCCTTTCACCCCTGGGCCAAAACTAATAATTTTATTCTTCCCTTAACATCAGCCATATCCAGGATCCAGACGAACAAGTCTTTGCTAAGAAATGGGCGGTGTTTGTCTTATCATCTTGCAAAAATCACAAGATTGTATCTGCATTTCTGTAACCAAAGCTGTAACCTTCAGTGGCAGTACATTGTTTACTTTAACTTCTAATCTTATTATCCACCTCTATTTAAAGTTCGGGACATTTTTCTGCAAAACCGTGACCCACATAAGAGTCTTAGGGTGCTCCAATGGAAAAAAAAAAAAATGCGCAGGTTACTTAAGTCACATTTATTAAAGGTATTACAGAAATAAGACCAAAAAGAATGAGAACAGTCTCACACTTTTAGATTAAAAAACTCTAGCATTAAAATAGTCTTCAATTTAGAAGATTAATGCAGATGTTTTCACCTAGACAACAATGTGGTGACAAGCTATCAGACAACCCAATTCCACCAACTCAGATAAAATAGCTTCTAACAAAGTGTTTTTAAAATAAATTTGTGAATCTGAATAATTTTCAATGTAGATGTCCATGAGTGAAATCAGAATCAAAATACAAAAAAACAGTATTTTCAACACCATTCTGAAGTGCAATAAATTATCATATTAATTCTATGTTCTGCATTCATAATATATTTTTGAGATGTCGATAGTTTCTAAGTTTCTTTACTGCAGGTTACAGGTAGCTTTGAAGACACAGCCTTCTGAAAATTCAGTTATTTATATAACTTATATCACTGAATGCTAGAGACACTAATGCACATAACGTGGGAAAAATACAGGAAAAAACACTTCTGAGTTTTTCGCTATTTTGGATTTTTTTCTCGATGAGGAAGGTTTAGATTCTGGAAGAAGGACTATTGCCTTTGCAACTCCACTTATCAGAAGAGACCTAGTAATTTTGTCATTAAAATACTTGGGTTCTGTTATGAAAGGTTCAAGTATAACAATGCTGAAGAAAAATTCTCCCATACTACTGCCAAAGTAAACCTACTTAAGATGCTGAAATGTTTGGCAAGCATAAAAAAAAGTCACTGCAAACATAAGTCAGTCAACTCTCAATTTAATAATTCTTCCTTTATTTTTAGATGCAGTTTTATTGGTCTCTGTTCTTCTTACCCTCTGTGAAAAGTCCTACCTAACAATGGAATTTATTCAGCTCTCTTTTCTTGGTTTTACAACTAATGCAGGCTTGTATCTGAAGGATAGGAACAGTGGATCATCAAAACATTTGGAGAAAAGACACAACATGTCCAAAAGGCAACAAATTAAAAAGTAGTTTTCTCCAACAAAGACCCTTAGGAAGGAGTATTTCTTTTCAGCACCTCTAGAAAGATCTTCTCAAAACTCTGAGAGCTCATCAATTATTTCTCTGCTAGAAATAGTTTAAAAGAGCAGAGTTTGTGTTCCTTCCTCAGCTGCCAGAAGCATGCTTGCTTCTTCAGGAGTGGAAGGGGCATGAATGCTCTTCCTTCAGCTTCTACTCAGGAACCCCATCCTCCTGAGAAGCTCCAGTCACTCAGCAGTTTCCTAAGAGGCAACAGAATGAGCTCAGGCTCATGCTGCCTCATGCAGGTTTTGAACCTACTTGCCAAGGCACTGGGGAAGGAAATGGACAGGTCCAGCTAGTAGCATGTACTGTATAAAGAAATAGTTTTGATTTCATTCCCAAAATCCACTTTCCATTTCCCTTTCACAACATTTTCAGCTGTTTCTTCTCCACTACACTCAGCAGAACACACTAGCATATGTCAGCTCTTTTAATACTTACAGCCACAAAAGGTGTATTTTTAGGGCAATGCCTACTACATAGTTCACTATCTAATCATTCATAGGTTAGAGCACCACACACATTTTAGGAAGATGCAAAGTGAAAATGTTCATTAAATTTAGCAGAGAGATGGCTAAGGGTAAAGCCTAAAGATATTGCTTTAAAAAAAAAACAAAAAGACAAAAAAGACAAAAATACCACAGTAGAACCCTGAGAAGGCTTTCTTCACTTGAATCTGGACTTCTCTGTACTAATAAAGGGTGAAGAGGAGTTTTGAGCCTGGCTTTACAATATTTCTTAACACAGTTAACAATTGGCCATGACCCATCCGAAGGAAATGAAAAGCAAGTTGGCAAAATGTGTGAAACCTCCAGGCAACATGGAAAAGATCGCTACTGACATGAAATGAGGGGTTCACTTCAGAACACATCTGAAGTCTGGTTCACAGCAAAAGATCCAGTTCACACAGTTAATCCTCACCAGCCTCTGTAGTGGGTTTATGTGGCAAGGTTTGATAGTGGGTGATGCAGGGGTGGCCTCTGTGAGAAGAATCCAGAAGCTGCCCCATGTTAGATAAGGGCCAGTTTCAGCCAGCTCCAAAGGGACCACTACTGCACAGAGCCAAGCCAATAAGTGATGTTGCTTGTGGCCTCTGTGCGAGCATATTTAAGAAAAGGGGAAACAAAAAATGCTACATAACAGCAGCAGGGAAAGAGGGAGTGAGAAACAGCCTTGCAGACCCCAAGGGTCAGTGCAGAAGGAGGGCGGGAGATGCTCCAGGCACAGAGCAGAAGTTCTATTGCGGCCTGTGGAGAGGCCCCTGCTGGAGCAGGCTGTCCCCCTGCAGCCCATGGGTCCACGGTGGAGCAGATCTCCACGCTGCAGCCTGTGGAGGAGCCCCCTGTGGAGCAGGTGGATGGTGTGGCCTGGAGGAGGCTGCGGCCCATGGAGAGCCCCCAGCAGGAGCAGGCCCGGGCCGGCAGCCGCAGCCCGTGGAGAGGAGCCCACGCAGGAGCAGGGGGTCTGGGGGGGCTGCCACCCGTAGGGGACCCGTGCTGGAGCAGTTTTGCTCCTGTGGGTTGAGCCCCGTGTTATGGAGCCATGTTGGAGCAGTTCTTGAAGAGCTGCTGCCTGTGGGAAGCCCACACAGGATCAGTTTGGGAAGGATGGCATCCCATGGAAGGGACCCTGCATTGGGGCAGGGGCAGAGAGTGACCATAAAGGAGCAGTGGAGACGAAGTGCCATGGACTGACCGCAGCCCCCGTTCCCCTGTGCCACTTGGGGGGAGGAGGTGGCAGAGGGTGGATGGGGGAAGGTAGTTTTAGTTTGTTTTCTTTGTTTCTCACTTCTCAAGCTTGTTAGTAATAGGCAATAAATTTCTTTAATCTCCCTACACTGAGTCTGTTTTGCCCGTGCGATAATTGAGTGATCTCCATCGTCCTTATCTCAACCCTTGGGCCCTTTTCATCATATTTGCTCCCCTTTCCCTTTGAGGAGGGGGAGAGTGAGAGAGCGGGCTGTGGTGGAGTTCAGCTGCCCAGCGAGTAAAAACACCACACCCCCTTAACCTGAGATGCGACAGGCGTACATCTCTCTGATCCACATGTGACCTCTTCAAGATTATGTTCTAACACTGCCTAAAAGTTACACTGGCTGCCTTTGGCTCCTAGAAGAAATGTAGTTAAGTTATAACTGCCAAAAACCTTCAAAATGAATGAATTACTTCTTTGCTCAAGAGTCAATAATCATCCTCAGATTTACCAGTTTTTACAAAGCAAAGACCTTCACGTGAACCAACAAACACATTTCTGCTTTTAGAGGTTTGTTTTGGTTGTGTTGTTTTTTTTGGTGGTGCTGTTTTGTTTGTTTTTTTTCCCCGTCATGAAGGTGGATGGAAGGAGAAGGTGAAGGAAGGTAAAACTGTACTTTTTTTTTTCTTTCCCAAAAAAATATTACGAGCTACATAAACTTGATAGCTATTTTCTTGTTCTGAAGGCAGATTAGCACAATCAGTGTGGTCTACAGTTATTATATGGAACATGGCTTTTTGTCGTATGATTTTTTCCACAGATGAACATACCACTATTAGGTTATATCATACTAGCCGTTATAGGACTGCAAAATAACAGTGAAGCTCTCTAAGGAGAAGAATTAAAAATAGTGGTACACTTATTCTTACTAATTAACAATAATGTCAAGATACATTGGTACTAAGAATTTATAAAAATTGGATTGCAGCTACTTCCTGAGGCTTATGTCGTATCTGTAGCATTGCACCACAGCAGGGTATCAGAACACAGTGGGACTATTTACTCTGTCAATACTTGTCAATCTATCCAGCTTTCTACAAATACCTCTTGTATTTGGAAGCACTTTCACAAACCTCAGTAATTAAATTTTTAACACATGACAGGCACATTTAACAAATCTACTAAATTAAAGCTACTAACATGCACAAGGACAAAAGTAATGTCATGGTTACCTTTGTGCAACTGGAAGTTACATGTAAAATCTCTTATAGTCATTTCGATAGATAGTTATTTCTCAGGTATGATTTCTATTTATTTATTAAAAAAAAAAAAGTTAAATGAATAATAGGGGCAGTGCCTTCTGAGTCAAGCACGTAATTTTTATTCTCCTCCACTCAATGTTTCCCACAGAAAGTAAATAAGAAAATATGTATTTTTATATAAAGTGTCTTGGAAGTCATTTATGATAAGGCTAGACTAACCAGACTTTCCGTAAGAATGCAGAAAAAGGAAATTGTTCAGGAGAAAAAAGTCATCTTCTCCAGCAAAGACAAAAGTCTAGATATCACTGTGCCTATCAATGGAGATCACAGTGAAAGTCACCAATAATTAAGGTCACACCAAAGTTCAGGACAGTACAGCAAAGGAGAAATGATAAAATATTAGAAATATTATGCTGAAGAAATTGAGAAGACAAAAAGCTTTCACTGTACCCAAGAATCTGATAAAGGTGATAACTGAAGAATGAAAGAAGCGTGACTAAAACATGATACCCCCTGAGCTCTGACAAGTTATACAAGAAGAAAGTGTCATCAGAAATTATTGCTATCTTATCCATTAAATGATCCTCTATTTCATTGCACCTAATTTTTTCTTTCATTGATCCATGACATTTAAAAACTAGATTTGACTAGCGTAAAGTTCCTCCTGACTGCCCAGGAAACTTAAGCTGGAACACTGTCAAATTACAGGTTTAATTGCATTATACACTGTCAGAGCTTGTGTTGATGAGGAAATACAAATTTTGATGCTGAAATATTCCCTGTCCTGTGACTCTGTGTTCAGAATTGACAAGCCTGTGTTTCCTTAAGAAAAAGAAAACCCTGAAACTCTAAGATCTAAGAGCCGGAGGGAAAAAAAAAAGTCCATAACCCAAAATATCTGTCCACAAATATAGGAGAAACCATAGCATCTTTCTCCAAATATAAACTGAATGATGATTCAGGAAGTAATACCTGTCATAATTTAGATTTGCAAGAGAGATGAACGCATGGAGATATTCTTCATTTCTGGAATGCCTTACAGATATTTTACAGCTAAACAACATCCCTGGGAATTATCATCAGCATTTTCAAGTGACCATCTGCAAGATAGGGAGTTATATAATTTGCAATATTTCTTGGTTCTGGTTCAATGTGCAGGCTACGTCGCTTGGTGGTATCGTCTGCCACTACATTCTTACAGTCATCTTACCCATTTCACACTGAAAAAAACAAAAAGAATGTGTGAAAAGAGCAGCCGACAAACTTGGGTAATGGGAACAAATGGAGAATAATGGAGAGAGGAAAGACACTAGCTCCCTCAGCCAGAGTCCTGTGTATGTAGATTACAGAAGTACTGATAGTACTGTTAAAGGAAAAATGGGAATCTGGAAGAACCAGAAGGATTCTGAATTTCAAGA
The DNA here is from genome assembly GCF_009769625.2 of Cygnus olor. Lineage (NCBI taxonomy): Eukaryota > Metazoa > Chordata > Aves > Anseriformes > Anatidae > Cygnus > Cygnus olor. The sequence continues at coordinate 60,441,359 of NC_049172.1, forward strand.
GGTAAGCACGTTGCTCCCAGATATTAACTTTATAGACTATGTCCAAATACTAGGAAATTGTGTTGATTGATTTATCAGCCCAATTAGCTGTAGGCATTAAAGACAGGGCTAGAAGCTGGCACTGATGGAAATGGAAGTGGGGAACATTATTTTTCTTGTCATTATGAAAAATGCACAGCATCTTCATCTACAGACACATCACTATTTCTTAAGATTCACATGCAATTTACAGTATTGTTTCCTACATTTTCATATGCTTGCCTTGGCACCAGCTTCATTACGATGCTGGCAGTGCCATCTGCAGCTCTGAAAGCATCTCCTCTGTCAACAGCTTGATCTCAGATGACTCACTCAGCTTGGGCTAGCGGGCAAGGAGAAAAGCCTCTTAAGCTGGTGTAAATAAGTCAGTCACTGAGCTGCATCGAACACCTTGCAAGGAGGAGTCAGCCAAGTGAAGAGACTGGAAAAACTGTCTTCAACAGCTTGAAATTCTACCCTTGGAATTCAAAACTTTAATTTCTGAAATTCTAAATTCTGCCATGGCCCAGATTCCATTACAGAATCGTGCATCATAATTCAAAACAGAGGACAGACAACCTCATCCTACCCAAAGCAATACAGCTCTCCCTAACCTTTGGCACAGAAACCCAGAGAACCCGACATGAAATAATCTGCCAGCCACCAGGGCTGATACTCACCACAGGTATCAGCACCATATGGTAGACATCCACACTACAAGACACAAGCCTATTTAGCAGAGAAGCTAGGCAGAATATTAAGAAAAAGCCAATGTATTGAGTTTATACAGGAATAGTTTACATCAAAGGAAGGAAAAGGGGTTGCGACACAAATAGGAAAGATCTTTGTGTTCTGGCAGTATTTTTCCATTCTATAAATCTGCTTTCTGAGTTAATTTTCAGGTCAGTCTGCCTTGATAGCTACTTGAGGATACCAAAAATTACTTTGGAATTATATAAAGATATTAACATTTTTTTATTTTTTTTTTAAAGGGTGGGGTTGAAGCGTAGGTTGAATTCATGCAGCACCAGGGAGCTCATGAAAGGCTGGCAAGTAACCAGCTCTGTACCCACAAGGGGGAGCCTGCCCTTGTGAATAAATCTGAACTCTTGCACTTTGGTAGATAGTTTGTGGTATCAGACAGCCCACTGGCCTGCAATACAGAACAGAAAACTTACAGCAAGCTTCAGGCTTTAATCAGGGATGATGTTTGCATAAGAGGAGAGTCACAGGAGGGGAAGAACAGGAAGGAAGTTGGAAGAAATTAAGAAACTAGCATGCAACTTTCACAAAGAATGCATCTATCTGTCTAAATATATTGATTTTAAAAGGAAAGACCAAGCCCAGGGAAACAGGAATGGAACACACGTACTCAGAAGATATGTTTCCTTTTCTTATTTATCTTGGTTCCTTTAGTATGCCTCTTCACTTATAATCTGCTTGGAAGTGACCAAATATTTGTTAGTATTTCCACTTAGGAAATATTTATCTTTATAGCCATGGTAATACATTCACATAAAGGCACCAGAGCTGCCAAATTCCTTCATTATAATTTGGATCATGGTGTAGAGGCTGGGGTGTTGGCACTTGCATCTCACTGGGCCCATAACAGCAGACACTCATCATCATCAAGTCATTATCACATTTTCCCTTTGTGGATGTGTTTATTTTAAGAAATTCCCATGTGTTCAAACACTACCTAGGCTTACTTCAGAGTACCAATTCTATATAAAACTTCAGTATAGATATTTCCTTACTTTCCCCTTATGGTTCATACATTCTGGAGTGGTTTCTACCGATTCACATCTCCAACTTCACATCCAAGAACAAAACAAAAAGCATAATACAAAGACCAAACAAAACCATAGTTTTCAAACGTTCTTTAAGCCCCCCCCGCCAAAAAAAAAAAAAAAAAAAAAAAAAGCTCACCACGATCCCTTTCAAAATTAGTTAATTCACACCATATTTCTTTAAAAAAAAATAATAATAAAAAAAATAAAATGACACTCCTATCTGGAAAGTTTTATGTAGTGTAATCCTCTCTAACCATTACACAATCTCAAAGCACTGCTGATAAAACTACACCCAGCAGGATATTCTAATTAAGGACAAAGCAAAACAAAGCATCAATTAAAATGTGATTTCTGGTTATACAGTATTTTCCACTGGTAAGGAACTGACACCAAAGTCAGAACATCCTTTCAATCTTCTGGACCACCCAACTTAAACTGAAACTTTTTTTTTTTTAATGTAATTTTATTCATTTAATTACTGGTCATAACTTTGTTTCTGTATTCCATTTCTTTTCCTAACCAACTTTACAGGAAATAGACCCAGGATTTTCCACATCTTACATTAAAATGAAAGAGATTGCTAGCAGATCCAGGCAAAATCATTAACCTTAGAGTACCAAAATAATTATGAACACATACTTGAGTAGTAGGGATACATTGATCATTTTGTCTATATCTTCTTTGGAATATACAAAACTACTCTTACCTTTTGTTTAAATACTTGCCAAATTCATGAGACCTGGCACTAGTATTGAGCAGGGTGAGGTGTTACACCACTAAAAAGTTTTCTGCAACATTTGCATTTAGCAAAGTAATTGGAAAGTCATTCTGAGTTCAGAAGCCAAAATAAAACACAATGGACAATACGAAGTCATACGGCCATAATTAAAAAATGCAAGTAAAATGAACAAAAAGGCAGATTAAGAACAGCAGACTTGCTTACAAAACAAGCTCACCCACAGCTAGACCATGGGGAAAGAAAAAAAAAAAAAAAAAAGGAGGCACTGAATACTGTTACAAAAAAACAAGTCTAAGGTTCCAGTTTCAACCAAGTGCACAATCAAATAATGTTACATTGCTAAGGAACCATGAACTACAACTCTGGAACCATAGCATCCTTTATCACATTCTTATTCTCCCTATGAAGACATTAGGTTCCAAATATATATCTAATTCAACAAATAACAATGCAAGATTTAATGAATACAGGTAATATTTACAGATAATATTTATCTTGATTACTTTCCTTTGGACAAGCTCAAAAATGTTTTTAAGAGAGGCATCTCCAGCTGCAATATATCTTTCCTCTGACTACTTCAAAGGCTGTGGATTTTTTGTTTTTGTTGTTGTTGTTCATATGTTAGCATCATACAAGGCCAGGCTGGATGGGGCTTTGAGCAACCTGGTCTAGTGGGAAGTGTCCCTCCCTGCCCATGGCAGGGAGGTTGGAACTGGGTGATCTTTAAAGTCCCTTCCAACCCAAACCGTTCTATGATTCTATGTTCTTAAACATTACCATGAAAGCCCAAACAAATACCCTTGCTAATATATTTGCGTAACGACATATCACACCCTAAGGCCTTGCTGCATGCATGAAAGGCTCAGCTATGAACACTCAAATTCCTCTTCCAGGGAATACACAAAAGCAAGATGTGTTGATGCTAACAGTACTTTACTTCAGTAAACAAACCTTCAAGTCTGTTAGAGGAACAGTAGCATAACCATGTGATTTTATTTAGATATATTTAGATAAAAAATTCTTTCTACTTTTGTTTATTAAAACATGCAACAATCCTCGTGTACTCTAATCTAAATTTATTTAGAAGAAAGCATTTGAAATAATACACTAATAACACTTCAACACTTTTCTGCCAATGTTGGCAGGCTCTTTAGACTGATAGATTCCTTTGTTAAAAGCTATCATGATGACCTGCAGCTCTTGTAATACAAGTATAACAGCCATCAGCAGATTTCTAATCTACACTGTCAAATACAGTATTCACCACTTTCAGGTAAAAATGTTAGCTTCCCAATGTTTTATAAGTTTGTTCCTATTACCAACTCACTGTCTAGGGCCTATCTAGTAATAAAATGTACCATTTGTTAGCAATGCTTGCTCCTTCTGACTATTTCACCATCCTAGTCAAATACATTACATAAAACATAACAGTGCAAGCTGTCATACTGTAAAACAGAATTAGGCCGTTCTCCCCACTTGTCTCCTTTGTGAATAAATTCACTATGAAGACAGATTATAACAGACACCTGCAGTGAATAAAATTCATAGCAAAGAAAGCTTTGATTTCCTGCTCTTGCAGTGTGAATCCAATACCCATTCTTACTCCTAAATGTTAAATCTTGTGAATTTATAATTCCAGCAGACTGTCAAGTTCCACTTCTCTAATAAGAATTAATTGACTTTGGAAGCATTACTAGTATTTTAACCAGAGTACCGACTGTATGCCAAATGATCATTCTTAGGTCACCCATCTCAAAGACTTGCAACTTGTCACAGAAAACTTTTCTTGACCAACCAACCTCTTAATTCAATTACATTTCTCCTAGTTTTGCTCATTGTTCTCACTCTGTATATGCACACAATGCTTCTATTCTGCCTCTACTCAACTGTTACATAACTAAGCTAACAGCACATATTTATTTTAAAGCCTTCCCCATAATTCAAATCCCGTTCAGTTTTATTTCATTTGGATGAGGAAAAAACAAAAACAAAAACAACAACAACAATAGCTTTTGCAACCTGATTACAAGAACAAACAAAAACTCAGTTTAGCCAAATCACAGTGAAATGGTTTTAAGCATTGTAACAAAATGAAAAAGAAAAAAAAAAGTGCACATTCCACAACATTAGCCAGAATAAAACAACCCAACCTCTCCATTGGTTTTGCAGGGCTACATAGTATAGTTCAAATTTTTTTATTTTCCATTTCCTGCAGTGTCTGTTATACATATGCACAAAACTGCACAATGTTATTGCTCCATGCTGCACTGTACATTTACGTCTTATTATCACTAAGTGTCATAAAATAGCAGTGTCTCCTGTGATCAGTCTTGATTTTGACCTAAGTATTTCACATCTTCCACACGCCCCAGCCCATCCACACAGGATAAACAATTCTGGAATACTTAATTTATATCAAGTTTAAATCCCTTATTATTGTTTCCTCTTTTTATTTTTTTTTAAATTATCCCTAACAAGTTTTATCAGTATGCTGTTTACACAGTCTAGATCAGTGATCAACAGGATAGAAAGACAATGGACCCAATATAAATATTTCAGCTCAGAACCTTATCTAAAACTTTAACAGTCTGTAGCACAACTGGCCATACCCCAGCAGCTTTGAACTTAATGTTGTATGTAAAATTACAAAGTAAAGGTAGCAGTGCACTGCATGTTGCAAAATTCACTTTCATGTTCATATGGCACTCTAGTTGAACAAATTTTACTAACAGTACTCTTTATTTTAGACCCCAGCGTAGCTGTTACAATTTTCTGATTATTTCCTGTCCCAGGAAGTCTTGTAATGTGGTGTAAGATTATGTTCTTTTGCACAGATAAAGCAACCGTTATCAGCCAGAATGGTGACAATGATCCACTTTGACAGTTAGACCCTCAAATCTGGCCACTCTCAGTTACGATTTCTTTTTTTCTGTATGAAATTTAAATGATATATCTACCAAACCTACATAAAAAGCAAATTCAGACGGGATACACCACCTTTGCACTTTGTGTCAGCTGAAAACTTTTGGCTTCTGCACCTCTGCTATAAACACTGCACCTGATAAGAAGTAGCAGTCACTCCTATTTAGATTTGGTAGGCTCTCCACTTTGTAAGAGTTCTGTTTTTTTCATTTCTATAAAATCACTCTGATATAACGAGCTTTTTTGGGTGGTATTATTTTGTCCTTTTGTCTTGTAGACGTAAGTGATGGAAGAGGTATAAGTGATGATAACAAAGAACAACATAGGAGAAGGTTTGTAAAATTTGACAAACAGAAAAACAAAAGCATTTCTTCTATTGACTTTACAAACTCATTACTACAATGAAGGAGGGAAGCCAGCCTCTTGCCTTTTACAAAGGATGCACAATTCATAAAAACCAGAACATGATAAAACCAATTAATCACGTACTACATTTAACACTAATGTAGAAGTATTAAGGACCAAACAGGAATTTTCTCTAATTTCAGAAAATATCACTGCTTTCATGAAGTGTCTACGTGCGTTTGGGTGTGTCTTATTTGCAATCCACTTTGATTACTCTCTCTAGATCTGCTAAGCTTTTCAGATTTTTTCCCCCCACATTAAGATACACATTTACACTCTTTTTTTTCTCTCCATTTAGCCTTTCATATCTTAATACTCTAAGAAGCAGCTACTACAAATACCCTTTCATTACATTAGCTGTTATCCTATCTTTGCAACCCTTCCCTGTGGGCCTTATCGAACTTACAAGATGCAACCTTTTCAGTTTTGAGGTCAAAGAGCTACCTAAATCCCTTCCAGCTATCCAGAATTCCTACGAAAAATCCACAGAAGAAGAAAAAAAAGAGGCTTGATGTTTCCTCTATCTCCCTTGTATTAAAGTACTAATAAAAGCATTGAACCACAGCCACGAAACCTCCCCTCACGCACGCTCTGAAGTGCTACCTTATAAAGTGCAAGCAGCCCTTCTGTACAACTCTATGGATTAGACATTCACAATAAAAATAAAAATGTCATTGAACTGTCTGGACAGAAGGGGAAACAAAAAAGAAAGAGGCGAGGATTTTGTCTCTTGTATGCATTACCCTGCAAATCCTCAAGGAGTACTTAACCAAAGATTTACCCCCCGTTTCAGCCCCTTCTTTCTCTCCCTTAAAGATTAAGGGCCATGGAAAGAAGCCTTCAGAGTATGGTCCTGTAAACACCCTTGAGCCAGGAAGGGCCTGCACCTGGGCCTGGCTGTAAAGATGAAAAGAGTTCAGCAAGTCCCAGCTTTATTCCCCATGAGGTGGGCCTGAACAGCCGCTAGCAGAGCTGGCCCCTCAAGTGTCTGCAGGAGAGAATAAACTCCGCTCTGTATTCATAAGCAGCCTTTCCCAAATAACACCGCCAGCCTAGGCTCCAATAGTCTTACAAGGTTCAAGACAACAGGCTCGGTTGTCCCTTGCAGCAGCCCTTCCTTCAGCCCTCCGCTCTGAGGCCAATACTGCACTTTGTCTATTTGCACTTTTCCTTATCCTTACCATGACGAGAGTCCCTTTAATTGCTGCTTAGATAATCGATGTGGCCTAGCCACTGGGACTCTGCATCCCACACAGTGCACCACGGTTTCAGCCAAAGTCTGTCTGTGGAAAGTTAAGACTGCATCTTCCTGCGCACGTACTTACTTACCTTAACCATTCACTAGTCCAATAAATCTAAAATCTCTGGCAGAACTGTACTGTGAAGAGAAGGTAATGTAAGTATGGGGCAGGGCAACGCTCTCTTTTATCCCAAGTACTCTTTCATCTGATATTGCAATTCAGAGGAATAGGTATTGCAGAAATTCCCATTAAACACACTGGAAAAACGTACTAGCTGAATGTGAATATACTGCTTTAATTGCAAATGGTCAAATATTTTCAAGAAAGCAAATGCAAATACATCTGACAAGCCTGTATCTGAATATTAGGTTTCAATTTAATAAATATATTCACGGAATTGTGCAAAACATTGAGATCTCACTGGCAGATAGAACTCACACTGCAGCTGTAATATCTCATCAAGTGTTGGATGTTTTATGTCATTTGTGTGGAGAAAAAAAACATTTACTGTATCAGCAGATTCCTAAGTTTTCCAGCTCACTTATTGACGTGTAAAGGATATGATCATCAGAAAAAGAGTATACCAAAAAACTTGTGTCATCAATAATTGAATTAATCTGTTCTGGGTTTTTATTATTGATCTATTAACATGCTTTAAAGTTGGGGTTTTAAAGCCTGTCAGTCTGATTAAAAACACACCTCTAAAAAAAGAACTCCAAAAAATACAATGTCTCAACCTAGCTGTAATTTCAGTTTTTACTACAGAATATTTATGGAAAAAAAATCAGTTGAAGAGCAGCTGCACTTTAACAACGAACATTTCATCTAACTTTAGCTCTAGGATGCAAAAAAACTATTCAAACATGCTTTGTAGGGCAACATTATTGCAAAAAGCATTTGTAGCTCATCATTACAACAAAAAGCATTATTAAGGACCAAGAGCAAATTAAAGCTTTTAGATAGCCTTGACTTTCTTTGATACAATGGAACATATGAAAGTAGATCAGTGCTGCCTAAAGTGGATATGCATTTTTGTAGTAATGTTGCTTCCCTTGCCAATTTCCTACTCCTTTTGAAAAATTCAGACAGTAGCTACTACAACCAATGCACGATATACTGTTTCATAACCCTTCTTCTTATAAAATCTCACATTCCTATTGAGAGCATACAGACAAATCTTGCAAAACAACGACCTCTAATATTTGTAAGTTATTGTAAAATTTTTGTTGATATATTCTATTTTTGTAAGTACTTTTCTATGAAAAATATGAATTCTCTATGCTCTTTACAAGAATGTACAATTAGGGAAATACTTTAAAAGGAAAAACACGTTTCTTGTTTGAATCCTATGTGAGTAACTTTAGAGAAGCTTTAAAACAAATTCAATGCATTTAAAATGCTATATAAATCAACATTCAGGATGAAGGGTCAACAGGGGTTAAACTGTCTGTCCTTCTTGACTACATTCATAAATGTCTTTTCTAGCTGTACTTATAGAAGCAACTGCAGAGTAACTTGGATATTAAAACCTCCAAGGAAACCAACAATAAAAGCTGCTAAGAATTTCACAAGTTTTTTTTTTCTTTTTTTTTTTCTTTTTTTTTTTTTCCTTAGGTGTTAATTAAATGATCATTTAACACTGAAATGTAAACACAACATTTTCATCTACTGACAGCATAGCCTATTATAAATCCAGGGTAATAAACGTCCTGGTGTTAATACTCTGAACCAAGTTCCCACAACACACTAAGATGCCTTGTCGTGTCTAAGGTTAAGCATCTAGACACAAAACAAAGATTGTGCCTACTCGACTTCCAGTTCAATTTTCCCATCGCCCAGTGACCTAGGTAACACTTTGAGCAATAAAGAATAAATTTAATTTCTCCAGCATTTTGTGAGGATTAGGAACAATTGTTGGCCTGCAATGACTTTTTATCCTTGGATTCTTTTTCTTCCAGAGCATTCCCCCAGTTCTAAAAGAAAATTCTGATGGTTTAAGACACAGAACAAACAGAACTTTAAATTAGGCTTTTTTCAATCAATTGGAACTGTTGGAGGGGAAGCAATCAACCTTTCTTTGGACTTTTCTGAGCTATTCAGTTACGTCAGGCTTTAATCTTCCACTCGCAGAAGAAACCTACCATCTTAGGGACAAGTCTCTATACTTTCACATTTTCCCTTGGCCTGATTTATTCCTCTTTTCTATTCTTTTTTTTTTTTTTTATCAAGATGACATGGCTGCACTTAAATGTCCACTCTGTGCAAGCTGAGACTTACAGATGTCCCCTTTATAACATTTCACACCATGTTTCTGCACCACATAATAATGGCATTTCCTCTGACATGCCTTTTTACTTTTCATTACTTCCTTCACTGAGATTCAGTTTCCTACTTAACTCTTGCCTAAAAGGTTTCCTATATCACAATTTACCAAAGCTTTCATGGTTAACCCTCCAAGAACAACCCAGAGACTGATTCCAACTGGACATTAACATGGTTACAGGTGATCCAAAACCAGTTACTTTAATTTTCATATTAAGAAAGCAGTTATCTCAATTCTTCACTTTAATTACTATCATATCATCAAAAATACAGAGGATAATTATTTTTGCTTGGGGCCAAGAAGGTCGAGGTAACAAGGCCATAATTACTAAAGTAGACTTAATTACTTTGAATATCACCATGTTATTTAAAAGTGCTGTGGGTTAAATAAGTAATTATTAATGATTCATGTTTTTACATTAGATATATTTAAATGCTAACAGCAATAAAAGATTATGACTACCACAGATACTTATGTTGGTCCAGAAGAATCGCTCTAAGCCATATTTGTGTTTGCTTGGTGTTTAACATGATTTTCAAATTAAGGTTAAAAGCAACTATAAACAGTTTTGGGATGTTTGTTACAATAAAAAATCAATAGAAGTATCCCTACAGATGCTTGTTTCTGAAAATAGTAAACTATAGCTTCGGTAATGCAGATTATGTAAAGATTTAATGATATGCTTGGTTGCGGAGTTAGCTTACAGCCCTGAAAGTCCATCCAATTTGTTATTTTATCCTACAGCAGATGAAATATCATCATTAAAACAATATATGAAATTGTATTTTTTTTACAAGAAATAAAGACAAATTTAACTGCAACTTAAAGATGCTTCCCAAGTATCTCCAAAATTAAAACCAAACATCTATCATGAGAGACCCCCCAAAAAAATTGTTTCCAATTTAAAAAATACCGTACTATTCAAGTAGCAATCTCAATTTTGTATGTTTGGAACACCTTTTTTTCCCCTCCCTGCACCGCATCATAGCAGGTGCTGTGGAAATACAAAAAAATGCATAGCTGATGAAAGTCTATAGATTAAGAGACTCTAAAACACTAAAGGGCAGGAAGAGTAATTTAATTTGAAGTTTAAGTAATAATTGCCAAACACAGTGATAATATATTTTACTCTTTTTTTTTTTTTTCTCCCCTGACTACATTTCAAAAGTTCATTCTGGTTCCACCAACACTTTTACTCATCTAAACCTAAGGCTGAATATTGCTGTTGCTAGGATATAACTACTGCAAGTTGCACATGAAATACATATATATAATTCCTATTTCTATGTTCAAACAATAAATCACCTGCTGCACTGTACAAGTTTTTGCAGCACTTCCAAAATCTCTATAGTCATCTTGCCATCTCTTACCGTACATAAGTAGGACTTATGTCTGAAACAAAGCTGTAGTGATATTTGTTTTGCTCACTACGTTGTAAAGGGTGACTGAGTTTTCAGTTTTGAAAAGTTATAGCAGAGAATGAGAACTGAAGGTAGAGGCAAGCAATAGGACAACAGGAAAAAGCACACACACACAAGCTAAACTGCTTAAAGCATTCAAGCTCCTGATTTATGTTTCTCCCTAGATTAAAAAATGAACAGGTGACAGAGAAGCAAAAAACAAAAATCAGTTTATAACATCTTACAGAATTTTGCCTCCTAGATTTTCCATACCAGAAATGAATGCCAAAGAAGAGAGACAACAAACCTAGCACGGTAGGCAACTGATTCTTAGTTACTCAACTCCTTCATATAGGTAACGAACCTTAACATTGATGTATTTAATATCTATTGATTCTTGTATTCTTAAATAGTCCTGTCTTTACCTATGGACTGAAATTACAGCAAAAATAAAACTCACAGAACTGACAGCAAACTTACAGCATAGGGGATCAAATTCACTCTGAAAACATTCTAGACTGGTGCATTAAGCCTTCAAATTAGTAACAATACACTGAGTTAGCAAAGCTATGATAATGGTGCATCCACACTGCAAGCAATAGTAATTAGTCTTGCGTGTTAAATTAGGGATTTCCTTTTAATTACTGGCTTACAATACAACAAAGCCAGAATTGTACATTTTTTTATACATATATGATATGTAGCATCTCTTTGTTAATAAAAATAATTTTGAAAGATATTTATTTTCTAAGAACTATACTTACTGTTCAAAAATGATGCTAATAAAATAATGCTGGTAATTAAAAGTTCATCAGCATTAGAACTGCTAACTTCTTATTGACTTTACTGGTTGGGAGCCTATTATTTCTTTAGAGAAAACAATTTAAGCATTCTTGTATTTGAAATTAATCATTACAGTAGAAAAAAAAAAGAAGCCATTAATACTGCTGTGATGAAAGACTTGTTTCCATTTACTCTTAAAAGGATAAAAGTCAAATCTGTCATACAAAAAATAAAAATCAAGTAGTATTACACAGACTACTAAAATGCCCCATAACAAACCATAAAAACTGAAACCAATGGCTAAAAAACACTTTATCAGGAAGGATCTAACAAAAAGGTGAACTATTAATTCATGGAGAGGTTAAAAAAAATCCCCTGCCCCAATGATTTTTTTTGTTATACATCCAGCACACTTCTGCAATAAGGTGCAGCACACTAACATCACTGCAGCACACGCACCAGTGGGAACCTACCCAGTAGTCTTATCCAGCAGCAGTTCCAATACCAATCCGCTTGCAGAAGAGGGATTCATCAGTAGTGCTTTCTGAGAAGGGAAAACTTGCTCCTCAATGGATTTTTAACATCCAGAGCCACCTGTCTGCAGTTGGAGTAAGATTTTGGAGGCTTTGGGATAATGAACATTTTTTAATGAGCAATTTCTCTACTCATTAGGGCATTCTAGATTAAAGATAAATGTCTTATCGATGAAATTACAACTGCAGTTTCACTTGCCATGGTTACTGTTAAAAGGGATGGGATGTGACAAAACCATGAATTAAGCCTCAAATACAGCTACCTTAACAATGAGACCGGCATCTTAAAAACATTTTAGAAGTCACTGCTTTAGTCGCTTAAGATACACCTCTTTTTTTTCCTTTATTTTCCATTCTGATTGCTTTCTTTTTTCTTTTTTTTTTTTTTTAATTTTCCATTCTGATTGTGCTTTCCACTCTGATTGCTTTTTACCTTTACCAAGAGAACAAAACCACCCACCACTCAGCAAACACCTAAAGAAGGTATAACTGCAAATGATGCAAATCACAGGTGCCCCTGCAGCAGCTGGAAAAACAGAGCCGAGAGCCACCCGGAGAACTTTCCTCCTCTTTGCGTCAGCCATCCGCAGCCTTCCCCGCAACAGAAGCGGGCAGCAGCGCTCGCTCGCTTGGGGTAGCTGGCTGGATGAGTAATGATGTCGGTCCGGCCGGACAACGGTAACCCTGGCAACTGTAACCTGCAATTCCTGCCTAACCATTGTGGGATTTATTGTGGCAGGGGCCAAAGAGGCCAAGAGTAAAATGAAGCAGAGAACTATGGTGTCTGACACATCTAGTACCACACACTTTAATCATAGCTGGCAGAAATTAATTCAGGAGGAATTTTTGCAAGGGCCCCCCATGCAGTGTGTTTTGTTGTTGCTGCTGCTGCTGCTATTCTGGTCGAGGATTTTTTTCCAGTTTTCTTTTCTTATGTTTAAGATTTTTTTCTTCTCTTATTAACTGATAGGGTTTTTTTGTTTTGTTTTAAGTCACTAACAGATATCTCAGAACCGAGTGTTTATTAATCAGACTGTATTAAGATTTTTCCTTTAGAGGAGAAATATCTTATTCACAATGTGCTTCTTTTCAAGTGCACTGTATCAGATACCTTTCCTTTCTAATATGTATTTAATATCAGACCACATCCACTAGAAAGATTGTTTTCTTTTTCACAGCCAGTATTGTCATTATTACTCATATAGAAAATATCGGTCAGTAAGGGAACTTAACCTCATTCCAAGTGCAAGAAACATAGATCAAAAGGGACAAGCTTTGTGCATGGCATTCAAAATCCTTTACATGCCACTAATTAATAAAGATATCTTTTAAAACCAAATTCTCAAACAGCTTGGGCCCAGCCCTCGGTATCCTGCAGCAAACGGCAATCAACGAGCTGTGATCTAACCAGCCAAAGTAAGCAGTCAAAATCCATTTGCCTCAGCCAAGCACTCACTAGCTCCCTGCATTAAAGCACCATCGCTGATGCTGGACAAGTTAGCGTGAGTGGGCACACAGGTCACTGAAAACAACGCATCCCGCTCCTGCAGGAAAATACTTGTTGAACAAGGACTTGTGTTACCCCCTGGGATTTACAACAGCACCTGTATTTTAACAGTATAGCATCAAAACAGAGGTTCATGTACATTTTCCTTTGAAAGGGATCTTGCAAGGTAAGATTCATATACCCTGCAGTGCTAGGCATACTATTTTTAGCACACTACTTCCTATTGAAATGTATGTGTCAAAACACCTTTGCAGATAACTCTTAATGAGAGAATCAGTTTCTGCTTTGACTAAAATTATCCATTTTAACTGGTTCCAAGAGATTTCTTGGAAGGCTGCTAAATGTGAGAGTAACCTGAAAAATAATTCATTTAATTACCTTTGAAAATCAAGAGTCTCCAGACATAGGAAATAATGCACTGTCTCTTTTAAACTCTCAACCTATCACTTTCCTTTACTTACACTTCCCATCTGTCAACAAGTGCTTGTAATTTTATTACAGTGTCCTGTAGTTTATGCAGAGTTGGTATTATTTTACAGAGTTCTGTTAATGGACTGGATAAATGGTAATGCTATTTAAACTAGTCTCCTGCTCCAGCAAACACAGCTGCAACTGTACTACTATTTCTAGGCAAACATCTTGACCTGAACATGCAGTGCTCTCTCAACCCGTCCAAAGAGAAATTGGAGCAGACAGCAAAGGGAAAGCATAGCCGGCCGCTGGCGGCAACCAACTGTGTCTAATCATAATTCATATACAGTGTACCCTCTTTCTTTTATATTGCATTTAGGCTACACAACAAGCATATGTGCTTCTTCACCTGGCATCTCATTTACAGCCAAGGGTCAAATAGTAATTATTACTCACAGAAGCTCAATAGTACGTTGAAAACTTGCAGTGCACACACTGTTTGATTAGCTGTTAAATGCCAAAAATAAATACTAAACCCAAAGAATATTATACATTTTATTGATCATTGAAGAACTTTAATTATGCTTTAAAATATATTTATTTGGATATAAATACGTATAAGTACATACAACAACAGTTGTTAAGAAAAGATTTTATATTCTTCATAGCGGTCAAACTATATATAATCTGAAAGTTGACCAAGAACATTTAACTAGCATCAATACTTTTGTTGGACTGACATTTTTAAATTACAAATGTAGTGTTAAGTGACCACAGACTTTTAGTATCATTTGTATTTTCTTTTAAACATGAATACATTATAACCAGACATTCACTTTCATGGTCTGATCAACAATAACCCTTAGGCAGAGGAAATTTAATACTGCGAAGCTAGTGATCTCTTACTTTCCACCATATACACTATGAGCAGTTGTGTGTTTTATGTCAAAAGATATTATAGATTTAAGACTAACATTTATCAAATATACAATTCTGAATTAAATGCATTCAAGTATGATTTTGCATGAAGTCTGCATCCATTTCTTTCCTGCAAATTGTCTCATTTCTATTTTTTACAAACTTAGGTAAGAACCTTTACACTACAGTTGGAATAATAAAATGATCATAAATCCCTTTCATTTTCCTTCCTGATGGAAGTAATATCTCCATGATTGCTGATAGAAATTACAGAAGAGACTGAATTGTTAATACATAAAACCACATATGAATATGTTATAATATTATAGCAGTGTAAAAATATTTCTGTCAGAACAAAAGCCTTCAGGAGCTTTCTGGCCTAGTAATTTAACAACTCATTGCATCTACAGGGAAGTTTGGGAAACAAAACATGCATCCAAAGCAGAGGGAAGAAACAGAAATACAAAGAACTAAATGTTTACAACAATAATAGAGTCATTTTCAATTTTCCATTGCAAATTACTTCAAGAAGGGAAAAAAGAACTACTATTTTGCAATATTAGAACAGAAATAAATGCCTAAAAATCAAAGCTTCATTATAACATTTGTTCTCACAAACATTTCCATATACTAAAGTGAAAACAAAAATAGGAGAAACTCCGCCTTCCTTCACCTACACTCATTTTTTTCCAAGCACACAACCGGTGAAACTCAACAACAATTTCAACAGCAGAAATCTCACCACAAGCCTAAAGAAATGTGTCAAATACACATCTTTAATTAAAAGATGGCTGAATTTTTCAAAGCCTATTTAAGCATGTCATGTTTTATTCCATTCACACCACATACTGTAAAGTTACCTTGAAATTTATTTAATAATAATAGGTGATTGTGTAGATAAATACAGAAATCAGTATCTGAACTTCATTCCACGTTTACACTACAACATAAATTAGTAAATTCTTACAAATCGCCAATGGGTCAAAACATTGATTTTAAAATTTTGCCAAGAGTAAAACATTATCAAACCAAAGAAGAGAATCAAAACAACAACTCATTACCCAATTTGATATAGTTTTTATTTATCACAAAGGATTTCATAGCTTTTTTTTTCCCTGAGTTTATGTTGCCACCTGTGTTTAATTTGGGAGAGACATCTCCACAGGCTACCATTTGCCAACACTGATTGTCTTGGTCGATCGAGTGTGTACAGCCACAAAACCAGAAACATCACGAAGTGCTTGTACAGTGCTATGTCGCTGGGTTATGTCGCTCCATAGACACTTAGTTCATTTAACAAAGGAAACGGTAACAAAATAAATAGATTAATTAAAAAAAAAAAAAAAGAAAGAAAGAAAGCCAAAGCATTCTTTCAGCAAGACTTCTTAACAGAGAGGGGCATGGATGAAGCAGTATTTTGTTTCATGCAAGTATCTGCATCTAACAGGTTCTAAAAAAAAATTTGCAAAGTAGTCAAAGAAAGTACCCAAAAGATCATTTTTCCTAAATGCATTTTAGCCCTGTCTGAGGCAAAAGACAAAAACCTAATGCAGAACAGAGTAACAGATCAACCCAAATTTTTGAGAACAGTTATTACTTACAGCCTGTATAACTTCGGTGTCCCCAGAAAGAGCAGTTCAGAAAGCAACTGGAGGTTGTTTCTGTTTAGGCGCCTTTTGAAAGAAAAAGAAAAGGTTGTGTTAGATTACAAGTAAAGTGCTACAGCAATGCAATGCATATACTTTGAGCAGATTCCTATGCTGTAACAAGCTGATTTTAAAGACCAGAAAGACTATGTAATGCTGGTCCATTAGCGGAGACATGGTCCAGCAGTAAATTTACCATGGACTAATTACATTTTCTGGTTTCCCCAACAGACTGTATTACCTATTTCATTTTATGAAAGATTATTTTGAATTTAGTGTGAATCAACCACTAATTCAGGACTCTATCCCACATAAATGAGAAAACTAAAAAAAATACAAAATCAACAGAGTAACTTCAGTCCTCCTCCAACTGTGTTCCTCTTAGTATAATGAAGCACACAAACATTTTGTGACCTTGAAATACTGTTCAAGGGAACACATAGCAAGCACATGAACTTAGTTAAGTTATAAGAGAATAGATCTATATAATCGATTTCAACAACAATAACAAAAAGCTGTTACACCCTGATCAAATGAAAGCCAAAAAATCAGGAAGTCACGACTTATATTTGGCATTACAGGTTTTATTTATTTGTTTTTGGCATATGGTTTTGTCTATAGCTGTAAAATACTCAAAAGTTAAAATAATAATAATAAAAAAAACAGTTGTACAGAAGATACATAAAACACTACAAAAGAAAAATTTCAATTGGAATTTGAAGATACCTATTTGTCTATAAAGTTTCTCACTGAACATCCTGACCAGGGTTTAAACCTATTTAGTTTGACGTGACAAGTTCCAAGTCCACTGTAATATAACTGTAGGTAACAGAACAACCCCTCTCCAAAACAAATACATTCCATCTTCATGATTTTTTTAAACATACAGTGCAGATTATTCTTTCTAACGTGTATAAATGACAGCCCTGGAGCATACAGTCATACCACTCAAGAATTCAAACTCAAAACAGGTTTTTGTTTTTAAGCAATGCAACACACGTCACCTACTATTTAAGCAAGGCAACATACTGAAAAAACTGTTTCCTCCTAACAACCTCATCACAATCCAAGTTCTCAATGCACAGTACTTTTCAATCCACTACTTTTAGGGCATTCCTGGCCACCAGACCGCACAGTGTAGTCTGATATTTATTTTATCCCTTAAGCATTACTTAGGTAAACAGGTATTTATCAAGACATTCCACAAGGTTAAAAAAAGCTACTGGACAGAAATTATGCAAAATTAAGTTTTAGAATTTCATAAAGTTTCAGAACTTCTTGTTTGTTAGTCTTAGGGATGAATTCAAACAATTCAGCCAATTACTCTCTCAGGGCTGATTTTTCATACTATAACCGTTGTTCCACATAAGGGTCCTTCCAATTTAAAGGTTTTTCCATAAATTCCCATGGATACACACTCAAGACTCAGTTTTATAGCCACATGATTTAGTTCACTTAACTATTGTTCCCTTAAATTTCAATGTGACTACTGATGAGATCTACTGAGAAAGATTCTTACATACCCACAGGCTTGCTCCCACATTTCAAACGGTGAGAGAGCAATCAGGTTTTTGAGGTCTAGATATCGACAGTAATACAATTTTAATGTTGTGTTCCTTTTTGTTAGTCAAACACCAGAAATCCTAGTGTCTTTAGGCAGGAGAAATTTCAGTCACACATTTTGAAGACTAGAAGAGACTTTTGAGTGAGAGAAATGTCCTGAAAAGAAAAGATTATACCACTGGGATAAAGTGAGGTGAGTGAAGATGCATTTTAATAAGAAATAGAAAAAAACCTGCTTAATCCAACAGCAACAAAAATAGAATTGTGATCCCACAAATCATAGTCCCAAATGAGTAGAAGGGAAGTTTTCAGTAAAAAAGAAATATACAGCTGTAAAAAGAAGTTAATAAATATTGGAAAACTTCTGATTTGAACAATGCCTCAGAAAACTGTACCTAATTGTAAAAAATAATAATAATAAAAAAAGTAGCATTTTATTGTTTGTAGATCTACTGCATTTTCAAAATAAGGCAATTAAAAAAAAAAAAAAGACACTTTCTTACCTTTAGTAAATTTTTGTAGAACAGAATTAAAGACAACAAAACTGAAGTAGTAGGAAGAAAACTGTTTCAAATAAATGATTACATTTCTGATCAGAAAAGAGTATTAGGAACATGATGGAATTCTGAGAAACTGAACCTGAACAAATGATTTAATAAAAAGAGAAGTAAAATTCATTCATTTTTTCTCCTTGTTAAATAGATAGTTCAGACTTAATCCTCTCAGGATATGATTACAGATGAAAAAATACATGGGAAAACTTGTAAAGACTTTGGCAAGTTAGTCTTTAATCAGAAACTACTAAGGACAAAAATCTGTTCATATTTTTTTAAGGACTATTTGCTTCAGATACCAAGCAATAATCACTAGCTCTAACTGAAGGTGCAATGAAATCACACATTATCTGTATGTCCAACATAATACAAAAATGGTGATACAATACAATGACATTAATTGATGGTGGAGTTCTTCAGACAGGTTGTCTTTCCCTAAATTGCAACAGCAATCTTAAAAGGATACACTCAGCATGGCTTGATAAGTATACTTCACAGGCCAAATAGTTGTGCTAGTACATAACTATCCATACAAGCAGTTAATACCTTAGATCGTGAGTTTCTATTACTACCTATAGTTCACACGGCCCACGCAACTGAGTATACATAGTTTTAACAAAGGATGCACATGCTGCTGTGCAGACATTAAAAATCTAAATTGTAGGTAGTAAATCAAACTCATGAATTAACCTAACAATAATAGCAGTACATTCATGACTCAAGAGTTTCTACCAACTGAGCTTGGCACTTAGAATTAGTTTCAACCTACATTTTTACTTTGCCTTCCACAAAATTAAAACATTTGTTCTTCGAGCACTAAGTGAATTGAGGGGACACGAGTTAAATAAACTACCGACCATTCAGTATTTTGTAGTTTCTACTTTGAATGATCTCATCCCTCTCATTGTAGCTCCTTTTAGGGGCTCAGGTTTATCTACCAAAAATCTGGATATCCTTTATTACCTGTGCCTAAGAGTACCAAATATTGTTAATTTTTGTGAAGGCGATGAGAGACATTTCCTTTGCAATATTACTTCAAGAAAGAGGCTTCAGCTAAACCTAACAAGTTATATAAATATATATAAAATATTATATACTAAAAAAAATGCTTTCAATAGGGTGAATTTGTTTTTCTTAAGTTTCTTGTAAGTAAATTTTATGACTTTACTGAAATGATTTTTTAAAGACTACAATAGATATGTTACAAAATAAATAAATCTATGAATTCAAACATAAGTGAATGAAAAGGATATGTGGTGAACCTGGCACACATACACCAGTATGCCAGAACACAGCAGCTTTCACGTATACAGTCAACTACGAAGAGTTTGCAATCTTTGAAATAGAGCCACACACAAAAGAGTCCAGAAAATACATTCCTACTTTAAAACAGATATTGGTTCTCTGATACTGACATTGCCATCTTTTCCTGTGGCACCTTTGCCTCATGCAGACAAACTTAATTTTGTCTGAAATAACAGTACCTGTCCTCAACATGCAGACATGGAATAACTGTGAGACAGACATGATTGTCTTTGTCCCTAGAAGCTGAAAAACTGACGTAACCACAGATTTAGGAGAGAGAGAAAGAAAAAAAAAACAGTCATTACAAACTGCAAGAACTACAGGTACTGCAAAGTAAAAACAACCAAAAAATAAAAAATAATCACTTTTTCTTTCAGTGTGTCAGCACAGACCTCACCGCAGCTTGCTAGCAGACAGCATTTCCCCTGGGACAATGTGAGAAGAGAAATTTCGGTTGCATCAACTGAACTGCTCTCCCAGAACTGGCATTAAGTTCAAGGTATAGCACTGAAAAAAGAGTGATGAAATATTCCATACTGTTCCCTTTCAGTTTCCCAACCAAGCTAGAAAAAAATGGTGTTCTCTAGCAAAGGAGGAAGGTTCAGAAGAGATGAAGTGTTAGTGGCATTAGCAACAGAAAATGTACTGGAGAATCTCTTCTAATATTGCAATACCTTGAACTGTAAAGTCCTTGGGTGGTGGCCAGAAATAAATGGATGAGGGTCTGACATCACATAATTCTTTCAATGTAACAAAGCTGAACCACAGTTGCAATTAAAATAAATATAATTTCTGTTTCTTCCATTACTGAATCCAGCTTTGAGATGGGGCAAACTGACAGACTGGCTCAGACAAGTTTTTGAGCTTTTCATGATAAATTCAAGCAAGATCCCCACAATACATAAATTACAAAAAATGTTTTAAATACTTCAGTTTAAACTTTCTAGAGCTCGGTCTTCTAAATATAGTAAGGGCTAGAAAACCAACTTTGAAGTGAAGTGATGGAAAAAGTGTATGAATATACTCAAAGATATTACAGCTTTCGGAGGAATCAGTATGAGGACACAGAAGGGGAAACTTTGACAGATGGGCAGGCAAAAATAGTCCTTAAAGGAAGTTTGATACCAATAGGCAGATAAAATGTAGGTACAGTCAAGCAACAGGTTACATGGTGAAGCATACAGTGCAGGAAAAAAAAATAAATATATATATATATATAATGGCTTGATTTAAGGGATGCATGCACAGCTGTGATTACTATCACTGCCCATAAGGAAACTATTCACATTTGTTATGGGTTCTAGAAAACAGGCTATCCTTGCAGAAATGGCAACATAACTGGGTTTTGTCTTCTGCATGGAGCCAGAGGATGTGTAGGTGGATGACAGAGTTAGAGGCAGAGTAAATTTTGGGGAGAACATTTTAAGCTCCCAGTGACAGTATTCCAACCCAGCATGGTCTGGCCATCCCACCCATCCATTCTGTTGTCACTCTAAGTTTTCTTGCCACAGTAACCAATCTACTATCAATCCCGCAGAGGTAGGGAGGAAGGAGTGGGGAAAAAAAACTTCTTAATTACACTGTTTGCAGTTTAATCATCTGCAATTACTACAATTCACAAGCATGCCTGTATTTGTTTTCAAGACCTGTTAGCACTTTACAGTGGATTAGAAGCAAGTTGCAGGGAATCGACTTCATACAGTCAGAAAAGCCCTCATCTTTTCCCATGTAGGCTTGTCCTTATTCTATTCCATCCTTGTTCTGAGATGACCTTCATAACAGGGGACCTCAGGAGGTCTCAATCTCCTGCTCAAAGCAGGGTCAGTTATGAGATCAAGACAGGTTGCTCAGGGCTTCATCCAGTACAGTCTGAAAAGCCTTCAAGGACAGATGTCACAGCCTCCCTGGGCAACGGATTTGTTCCAGGACATAACTGTCCTCACAGTGAAAAAGTCCTCCTCTTATATCCAGTCATAGTCTCTCCTTTCAACTTATGCTTGTCTCACCACGTTGATGAGCCTGGCTCCAGCTGATTGATAACTTTCTCACAGGTAGTTGAAAGCTGCTATTTTGTCCCCTACAAGTTGTCTTCTTCAGCCTAGATAAGCCCAGCTAAATACTTTCAGCTGGTTTTAGTTCAAGTAAATGCAGTTCTAACTGTAGGCCCCCAAGAAAGCAGAAGCCTTCAGAGCTAACTTGAGAACTGATCTAAGTTAAGAGCAGTTCCAAGTAAATTATAAATCAACTGTACTCTTTAATTAGAAACAGTCTGTCCCATTGGATGCATAGGGGCTGAGAGCCTTCCGAAACTTTACATATAAGGCACAAATACATTTTATTCTACACCTGTTGCTTCAGGAATGATAGAAGGCTTCCAACTCACACAAAGTTAACGATAGCAGAAGCCATTATTCTTCATTCCTCCTCTGAAGTTAGCTGAGAAGTAAATAATGCTTTCTGTGCATAGTAACACACAGTACTGTATGCTTAGAAACTCTACTCTTCAACAAAGAAGCACATCCACACCTACTGTTTGATTGTCATTCATTGTTTGATAGCAATGTTTGAAGACATTATTATCACACCATTTAAAAATACCACATAACACCTTTTCACTGAAGCTCATTTACAAAATATTCATAGCCTTTAAAAACACACAGACAAAATTTTCATTAAAGATCAATTTAATATGAAATGACATGTCAAAAAATTGCTGAGTGCTTATGCAGCAGCAGTTTTTATTCACAATGACTGGGCACCATGAGGCTTCTCAAGTAGTTCCAACAGGTTACAGGGATATGTATCTGCTGGGAAGGTCTAATACCAGTTCAGGCACTATGATATCAGGAAATTCAGAATCAAACTAAAAAATAATGGAAGTATCTTGAAACGGGAAGCTAGTGCACAGCACGCAAATCATCTCCATGGACTGGTTTACACACATTTAACCATCAAGTCGCAGACTGACTAGAGGCTCTGTATAATAAGCATCAAAATGAGTGATCCTGTTCCCTCACCAGAGAGCGTATACAGAGCTTGACTTATGCTTAAGACTGCAAGGAGGGCAAGTCTTCCTACTCTTGTCCAAAAAGCAGTAGTGTTGTTATATCTGCCAGAGGCTGCGAACATTCGTGCATCAGTGTCCAAAGTCACACTCTAGTTAACTTCCACACATTTGGCAACTACCGTGTATGAATGCAACTTGAGCAAACATCATCAAGTGACAAGAAAGCCCAAGAACTAAGACCTAAGCAAAAAATTGGAGAGAATTGTTAATGGAAAAACTGGCACAAAGGTCTTCTTGTCTGTAGTTAAGTTACTCACTATCTCTTTAAACATAACAATATCAAGTTTGATATGCTGTCCACATGAGTAAAAATTGAAATCTGAAAAGTTCAGTGCTAAACTTGCATGATTTGCATTGCTAAATTAGAGTTTGTCCAAGGTCGAGAACCACTTAATCAGAGCCCCATTTTCCAGGCTAAGTAGTAACCAGGCTAATAAAGATGTCCAAATTTGTATCTGATATCAAATTGAAACTAATTAGGTATTTGTTTTATTAATAATTACTTTAAGTTGAAGTGGGACCATCACATAATAAATACCCCAGAAAAATAAGTTTATTACTTGCGTAGAAAGTGGGGAAAGTTACTTTACAAACTATCTTACTACATTCTGCTAGCATACACTACTTAAACTCTAATGTATTTTCTGTCCTCCATTTTCCTCTTACCTAAGGTTGCTGTCAAGTCCAAAATTACCACATTCCTCCCCTACACCCATCAATTCTCCCTATGTTATACAATACACTAGTTGCACAGAGAATCAGAAGCTTATATTAAATTTGCTTCTTTTAAGAGATATAAGCAAAGCTAGGACAAGCTTTTCATTTGAGGTTGGGGTTGTGGGGTTGTTTGTTGTTTTTGTTGTTAGTTTTTGTTGTTGGGTTATTTTGTTTTGCTAAGAAGAAAAGGGAAAGAAATGAAGGCTGTTGTTTTCTAGAGGCTCCGATGTCCCTTACCATTTCAGCTGAAAGGATATTTCTACAAATAACTGGTGATTACTCTTATTAATTCTACCTATTTCCATTAAAGCGTGAAAAAGCATGATCCAGGAAACTACAGGCTGATCAGCCTCACCTTGAGTCTGGAAAACTGAGCACAGAGGAACTTCATGAAGCTCAACAAAAGGGAAATGCAGAGTGCTACACCTGAGGAGGAATAACCCTATGCACTAATGAACACTGGAGGAATACTACTCAGAACACAGCTTTATAGAGAAAGGTCCAGGGTGAACAGGAAATCAAAGCAGCCAGCGATGTGCCATCACAACAAAGGAGGCCACGAGCATCCTGTACTGTACAAGGAATAATGCTGCCAGCATGTCAAGACAGGATCCTTCCCAAGACAGGATCCTTCCCCTCTGCTCAGCTCTGGTGAGACAGCTGGAGTACTGTGCCCAGTGCTGCACTCACTGCTACAAGAGACGTGGACATACTGGAGCACATCCAGCAAAGGGCTGCAAAGATGAGTACAGAGGCAGACTGAAGATTCCCCACCTGTCACAAGGGGAAAGGTTGAAAGAGCGGGGGCTGTTTAGCCTAGGGAGAAGGGGGTTCAAAGAGATCTTAATGTGTATAAATACAATATGTGTATGTGTACCTCATGCACTTCCTTCCCAAGTACTGAATGAAACTCTTCTCAGTGGTGCCCAGTGAAAGGACAACTGACAATGGACACAAATCAAAACAAGAAGTTACATTTAAACATAAGAAAAATCTGTCTAAGAGAGTGGTCAAACACTGGAATAGATTTTCCAGCGATGTTGAAGATTATCCATCATTGGGAGACATTTGAAACCCAACTGGAGACAGCCCTCAGCCACCTGCTCTGGTTGACCTTGCTTTAAGCAGTGGCATCGGACTGGATAACCTCCCTTCAAGTTTTCAATTTTGTGATTCTTTGAGAATAACCCATTGGATTTTATTCTACTTTGAGAAATGATGATTTCCATTCTCAATTTTGACATACAAATTAATGTGTGAAGATTAAAGGACAAATAAATGATGCTGAGTGAGTCAACTCTAAGGGAGAGTAAGAATAAAGGTATCAAAGATCAGTACCATGTTTCAGGCTTGTTCCCCCTCTCTGATAGGGAAAGCGGTTTCCTCTAATAACCAGTTGCTGGGAGGTCACCAGAGTCCCATCAGAGACTGCTTTAGGCATTGCCAAACTGCTTCTCACTCTGCATCCAGATCTGTCCTCACCATTATCATCCTGACTGATTAATCAGAAATGGCAGTGCAGCAAGAATATCAACGTGGAGCTCCTTGTCTGTAAAACCAGAGAGAATCTGAGGAGAGAAACCTTTAAAATCCCCCAATTCTAACAACAACTTTCACTTGCCAGAATGACTGGCAAGATTTATCTGAAGACTCATTATTTAGACAAGAATTGCTTGTTGCTCCAGAAGATTTTAGTCTTGATAGAAGGGAGAAAAAAACTCCTTAATAACTAGGGCACAAATCCTGCCCCAAACATGACTGTCCTCATCTGGGAAATGGAAAAAAAATCAAGTATGTTTATTATGACAGCACTTCACTGTAGTAGAGGTACAGGGAAGCACGCAAAATAACTCTAGCACTAACTAGACCATATCAATTGAATGAATTGCCTCTTATTTTAAGAGTTTGTACAACATCTCACCAAATCTCAGCATTTGAGGCCACTCAAATACTATAGACAATTTTTCCAAGCCAGGAATTTTTTTAAGAGTTATTTTGTAATGGACATCTACCCAACAGGAGGAAACAAATTAGAAAACTTTCATAAAGTAATATGGAATCAAGTATCAGATGAAGCAAGGATGATCAGACAACAGAAGGGGTATCTAAAGGGGGGGAGCGGCGGGGTGGGGGGGGAGAAAAAGAGGAATTGTGTTGGATTAGGGGATATGATCTATTTTGGGCAGACTGTTTAGAAAGCAGGAAAGAAGTGCCTACAAATAGTCTGGAATGGCTTGTAACTGTCTTTCTGGTACCAAGTCAGCACAGTAAGTTTTCATTCAAGTATTCTTGTGTAGCACCTGTACAGGCATCCTGCCAAACTAAACTCAGACAGCCTGGTGTGTTTTAAGAAAATTAAGAGGAGTTGCTACATTGTATCTGATTATAAGTATAGGCTATTGTTAAAAACAAGTCAACACAATACACTACAAACTATCAAGGAAAATAACACCGTTCTTATGATCTAGTTTTCATCCAGCCTCCAGATTAAATGAAGTAATGTAACAGTATGAGTCACTGAAGTAAGAGTCCTGCAGCCAAATTCCTCATGGCTTTTGGAGTTTAACTGTAAAATTCCAGGTGAAACTGTGGCTTCCACAATTAAAATTAGGAGCATTGTAGATGCCCTCTGAAATATACTACATTAAAAGGTAACGTACTGTGAAAAGTTTTTTTTTCTAATTTTTACCTGTTGCCATCTACTATTAAATCTGTTTGTGCGCGGTTTTGTTGTCATTTAACTTGATCTGGATCTGCAAGAGATGTGATTTTTACAGAGCAGAATAGAAACGTATAGCTTTAAGTTTAATATCAGTGCTTCTGTAGCATCAGTTTAAAATATATTACGACCACAAAACACTATTTGAAAGGAAAACGTTGATAAAACAGTTCTGTAGAATCAGGTTTGGTTTCAACATTTTGCAACAGTGCAAATTACCCATTTCAGAGGAAGCAAGAAAGAAGAGCATCCAGCAAACAATGTGACAAAGGATGAGCACAAAACAGATGTGGGAAAAATAAACAGCCTTCCTGCCCTGGAATTTGTAAAAAGGTCTGCAAAGAGCAAACAGGACTTCTCACTGCAATTTGACTTCTAGACCTATAAAAGGAGTCCCATGAGAAACTACATTCAAATGAGTAAAATATACTAAAAATAATAATGAAAGTTTACCAGGCTTTCAAAGAAGAACATAGCTCTTGGACTGAAAAGTTTATCAGAGATTTTGTATTATTCTGCAATCAAAATGCAGCTTTATAAGCTGATTTTTAAAGTGCTATTAGAATCCTGCTTCTCTTTTTAAATATCATCTTCAAATACAACTTTTTGTCTATTTTCTGATTTACCAGAAATTTTTCTAGAAAAGATATTTGAAGTTGTTTTGACAAAAGTCTGCTAATACAGGATAATTACTGTAGGTTTTTTTTTTTTAAACTATAAATACAGGTGCCCCAGTATAATTCTTGTAAGACGGTCTCACATTCCTTTGGTAAGTGATTAGCACCGCAGGCTTCGCAGTCTCCTCCCTGTTCTAAAATGAGGAATGCGCTATGCATTGCCCTTAAACTATGTAGGATTAGCAAAGAGAAGGATTTTTCACATCCATGATTAACAAGGAATAACTGTTCACCCCCTTCAGGGCTATTCAAAAACATTCTCTACCTGAACTCATTATTCTTCCGCTACCTATACCTTTATAGGTGTGTTATTAACCCTTCCAATGCTCATGTTTTCAGACCAAAGCCAGACAGGTGCTTAAGTATCAATGGTTCAAAGGGGAGAAAATCATAACATTCAACAGGCTTCAAAACAAGTTTATACATAAACTTCCCAAGTTTCAGGCAGCCCAACACAGACCTTCCTGACTGTGGCAGTCAGATTCTGTTCACAATGTACCCCAACTGAAAGAATTAATTCTCAGGCTTCAGGAATGAACTTGCACACCAAAATGAAGAACAGGGATCAGTGAGAAAAACTGGAGACACCTTTATAGCTTGTGCTAAGAACCCATTCTAAGAGCTCAGTAAAACTTCAATTCAGATGACAACTCTGTTGCTTATACAAAATAAGGTCTTAGTGCCAAAGATGCTTTTCTTGAGACTACATATACAGTCATACACAAAAAGATGAAGTAATTCATTAATTGGCTATTCTTTTACCAATGATAGTAATGAACAGTAGCAGTGACTCAGCTGCTAAAACCACTTTTCACCATGGATCCCAAATTCCACATTAGGTTTAGATTTGAAGTTTAAAGGCTATGTAAATTAGAAAAAAATACAATTTTGCTTCACAGTATTAGTATAACTAAGTATTTTTAAATGATGTTGTTCTGCAATGTTTGGCATTTTTTTTCCAGAAGTCCCAGCTCCTGAACTTTGATCATATAGCTATGTAGAAGAAATTTTTTGTTGTTGTTGTTGGGGGAGTAGAGGGGTGGGGGGTGTAACATTTCTGTTCTGCAACTGAAAGGGCTATACTCTACCAGTTTACCCCCCACCCCCCAAAAAAAATGTTCAAAACAAGATTAAATATTCTAGGATTAATTTATTCACAGAGATCACATTTCAAGAAATTATTATTATTTTTTTTTTTAAGAGTTACAAGCTTTCCTACTTGGAACAAGTCTTATGGATAGAGCTTCTCAAATACTCAGAATAAAACCACAATCTCATGCCACACCAATACATAATAAAAAGTTAGTACACGGGTTTATTTTAAGCTCCAGAGAGCATGTTTTATCCCATTAGTGATACAGTCAATCTTATGTTTAAGAAACATCAGCAGTGCTATGAGAGTTCACAATAGTTAGTTTCCTATCATGCAGTATTATCAAGTGTTGGTGGAGCAGTATTACTCCTGCTTCGTAAGAAAGAACATACATGAAATATAGCCTCCTAGACTAGAAAAAAAGGAAAGAAGTACTAGTTTATCCAGTCCATTTTGAAGCAGCTGCTAATTCCCTTCATAACTTTCTAGGTCTGGTGGCTGTGTTGCCCAAGACAAACTGTATTTGTTTTTATTCTAGATGGAAAAAAATTATTTCTAAGTTCATCCTGCTATGCATGCCTTTGTAAGATGAGGTGCTCTGTAAAACACCGCATGTTTCAGAGATCATAAAAACTCAGAAGTGAGTTTTTCATTTAGAATTTCAAAAACTGCTAATACAGCCTGTGTTTAACACATTTATCAGAGACTAGGTTAAAGCCCAGATAACTCTAACCATGTAATATATGAAATAAGCTAAAAATCCTTTACTATACTGAGTCCCATATGACTGGCAAGATGGATTTGTGTGTGTTCCAGAAGCTGCAAACACAGCAGTTTCATACATAGATTTGAATATGGAAAAAAAAGCCTGAATAGTACTTCATTTTGTTTACTAAGTGGAAAATATTTCTCCTTAAAAATATATAATTGAAATACATACCTCTATTTCTGTGCTGTGACACATCTACAAGTTTCAAATCATTCATCCTTAGATGAACAAAACTAAGAGCTTTCAATAGTACTAACTCAAGTACTCAGGCATACACTCCTCAGTTAATGCTCCCCTCATCGTAAGTTTTAATAACTTGTTTTAATGCATTTGTCAAGATGTGGTCCCCAATATATAACAAGTACAGGCAATTTCTCAGTTCTGCTATTTCCAAATTGTGTTGTAAAAAGTTCAAAAAATGCATGAACTATAACAAAGTATTTAATTCTTGAAATATCTTTCTCCATCATTCAGTGATACATTGTAAGAAGCATGAAAATAGACAATATAGATGGCTTTTAGTTTAAAAGCTATTTCAAGTATCAACATGAAGTTCAACCCCTACAGCATTCTTGTCTTCAACTAGGGATTTCAGCTGACTCACACCATAAAACTCGGGGGCTGGTTTTCTTGGGGAAATAAGTATTTAGCTCAAGTCCTAGATCAGAGACTAGATCAGAGACTGCAAATGATAAGTCTAGAACCTCTGAGTAACATTTTGCCTCTCTATACTAGTTTTCATCAGAAGTAGGTGAATTTTAGTGTTGGTTTAGTTTTTTTTTTGGTTGGGTGTGTTTTGTTGCTTTTAAATCTACGCTGTAATTCTTTAGAACTATTAAGATAAGTGGACTTTAGAAGTTTTATTAATTCAAGTATCAAAAGCATAAGGGCTTGGCTGGGAAACATTTTAGGCCACACAAGTAACCTTTCTCAGAAGAGTTATCAGCAGGACTACTCATGCAGACCAAGTTATTCATGTGGTAAATGTCTGCAGAATCAGACTCCAAATTAGCATTTTAGGGGCACAGTGCTTCCTCAGTGGATTATTCACAAGTACAGGAAGAAAAATCAGGGTAGTTTTTAAACTATTGCTGTAAACTCTTCATGTTCTGACACCTTTTGTATGTTCAGCATAGCCTTACAGTGACCATAAAATTTTTACCTAGCATTTGAGACAGTTATTAGGAAAAAAAATTACAATTAAAAATAATTTTCTTATCAGCCAAAAAAACTTGCCCCTAAATGAAAAGCTAACTGCTCTGCTACATAAACAAGCAATTCATCCTCATAATCCGTCTATGTTGTATTTCTGAAGTAAAAAAGAATATAAGTAAATTTTAGACAACCAGCTCATAACAAAACCGGTTCATAGCCTATAGCAGCTGTCTTCAAGCTTTTTATTTCCCTCCAGGTGACAATAGCTTGTAAAAACACTGGGATACTACAAGAGTAGCTGCAAAACCACAGAAGGTGGTGTTCTTGGCAGTAAATGATAAGTTTTTAAAAAGTCATTTTAAAGTTGTGTCCAGTGGTGGCATTAGACTGAAAATCACCACTTTCTAAAAACTATCTTCATTGTTCAAACTATTATAAACATCACACAAAAATGACAGCTTTAAAAAGAAAGAAGAAACAAGTGTTTAACTTAAGCTATACAACTATAACATTCTCATAAGAAATATTTTGAAAATATTGTCTCCCATAAAAATCAGTAGTCTCTAGACATTCTTAAACATTATAAAAATTCTCCAGACTGTGACCATTGTCCCTTCCTTCCACAAAACAAAATGAAACCTAACACATGATGGTGGTCTATCTAAGATTGGTTCAGGCAACATAACAGATCAGACCCTGAGCCTTTATGAGACCTGTCATGTACTGAACCACATGCTCTTTAAGAACCATTGAAAATGGATCCTACTAATATGAACACAAGCACATAATCATAGAATGGCTTGGGTTGGAAGGGACCTTAAAGATCATCTAGTTCCAACCCCCCTGCCATAGGCAGGGATGCCACCCACTAGATCAGGTTGCTCAGGTTCAGGGCCCCATCCAACCTGGTCTTAAACACTTCCAGGGATGGGGCATCCACAGCTTCTCTGGGCAACCTGTCCCAGTGCCTCACCACCCTCTGAGAAGAACTTCCTCCTAAATAATAATACAGGTTGGTGGTTGATATAGAAAGTTTTGCAAATGCTAAATACATAAACCTGATATTAATTAATCCAATAGTTTTTGGCACTGCTTCAGAATGTACACAAGGTACAAGCTATCCCATTCATTAGGAAATGGGCTATCCATATTGAAGTTCAAAGAGGTTTGTTTCAACAGACACTGAGAGCATCTACACAACACAATAGACCATTTGATTCAGCCATTCAAGGTACAGGCTGCAAAGAGAGACTTGCTAGATCAGAGCTCAGGCAATGTTGTACCAAATCGGTTGGGAGCAAAACTAGTAGCCCTTAAGCACTGAGATAGTACTGCCAGAGACTACACTTAAGGGAATACTGCAGAGTATACACATCTGACTGAAGAGTTTTTAGAGAAGCATCCAACTGCAAGGCTTATAGCAAGATTGCTTTCATCTTAACCTGGGTCTCTTCAAAACTCAAGTTTCGACAAACCAAAAAGCTAGCTGACTAAGTTGCTAGTTTCCATCTTGTACTCCCTCCCAGTCCTTATGTAGCAGGCACTACTACATGATCATTTATTGCGAACTGAAAATAACAGCAGTGCTGCTGTAGTAACAATCACCTGTCACAGCAGTATTTATTGCGGTTGTAGTTTCCATTACACTTCTACCACCACAGTGGTGTGACATTCTTGTTATGGAGCATACTAGGTCTAAATAGCTTTGTGTACATAGTATTACAGACCTAGTATACTACAGATTTGTTGTTTCTCCTGTAGTTTAGTTGAGTAACATTTCTAACCACCTAAGAGGTATACAATTTGTTTAAAGCTATGTATCTTCAGTAGTTTCCTTTTGAAGAAAAGGATGAGAGTTTCTTCTCCTAGGGACTTAATTTTACGGAGCGCTCCAGGTCTCCAATTCCCACTTCAGTTAAAAGATTAAGTTATTCAGCATTTTGCACGACGAGATCTTCAAATGGGTATTCACAGCAAGTGAATCACCGACCAACCAAACAGTTCTT
This sequence comes from Cygnus olor, assembly GCF_009769625.2. Taxonomy (NCBI): domain Eukaryota; kingdom Metazoa; phylum Chordata; class Aves; order Anseriformes; family Anatidae; genus Cygnus; species Cygnus olor. Next base: position 60,473,623 of record NC_049172.1, read on the forward strand.
TGAAATTCAGAGTAACAAATGATTTTGTCACTGAAATTCCAGTAAAAAACACCAAAAACACACAAGTAGCATCACTTAATCTAGAGATAAATTAATATAATATATTCTAATGTAAGAAATGTATTACTTGTAAACAGTTTTATAAATCAAATCAAGTTCATTTAAGATCCAGTAAAATTCCTACACCGTCCATTGGCACATCAAAAGAACTACATCAGGTATTATTTGACAGTAGCTTGGCAGATTACACTTAGAGTGGAAATGTGGCATCCTACACATACAAAAACAACTTTAAAGTGCTTGCTATTTACTGTATAAAAGAAAATAATTGAAGTATCCACAAGTTCCTTGAGAAATCCTTCTGAATTTCAGAATCCCAAGGAGATGAATTGGCTGTCAGATAACATTGTGCCTTCATCAGATGGACTTGGCAGTTGTAAACAAGAGGAATTTTCTCAGCTTTTCCTCACAAATATGAAATATTTGCTCTTAGCCAACAGCTGGGATGGTTTAAAGACATCCTGCATATATATTCAAGCTACACAAGTCACCCACACACCTAACACTGACTGAATTTCAGCAAATTAAAAACCACGAAAACTGACAATTACTGGAGCACAGAAAATTCTGAAGACAAAGTAGAATCTAACTTTTTAGGTCTAAAATTGACTGAACTTCTAAACGTCAGTTTGCTTGCTGAAATGTGAATGAAAATAACCCAAAAGAGTAACTGCGATTATCAGAATTTTTCTTCTGAACTAGTATCACACACCTGTAAGATATCTATTGTTTTCCAAAGATTTTACATGTTTATCAAGGAAAAAAAAATCTAATAGCAAGATGTGAACACTTCAGACAAGAAAGTTTTAACTACTGAAGTTCAATTTTTTTTTTTTTAAGTACTGCAGTTCTGTACTCAGCATCAGAAATCTTATAATTAAATGAATTTTAACCTGTCATAATATCAAGATTTTTTTGGAAGTACTCATAATCATGTAACAAGAACTTGCTTCAAGATAATCAAGAAATAAAGTTGATAATATACTGTTTTAAAACTTAGCAAGTATTTTGTATCTCAGTATCAAACCACATTCATAGTGAAAGCACAATTTTTTTTAGTGTTTATTAATGTTTCATGTATGTGTACTTACTCTTGCAATATGAACTACACTGCTGTTTAATTATTTAGTTAGACCTTATAAACTAAATTTAGGAATGTGTATATATTATTCCAATATACATCTCAGCAGGAAAAGCTGCACTAAATCCCTATGCTTTGTACTAAGTTTAAAACACATTGTAAAAAACACTGCATTAAGTCTGTTTTAATATAGCTTTGAAAATTCTGACTATGCATTTCTCAGAGCAGTCCCATTTAAGATTATTCAAAAGAAGGCTTCAGTACGTAACAGCACTTTCAATTTCTAGGTCAAAAAGTTAGTTTATTTAAAAAAGATTTCAGAAATATCATATTTAGTAACCACCAGTGTATAATTTTCTTGAAAAGCTTTGTCTATATTTACATGAAACAACGTTTTTTTTGTTTTGTTTTAAACATACAGCAGCTGTAGATCCAGAGCACAACTATAATTAGACAGAGAATGTTTAGGCCGGTGCTGCTTTTCAATGAAGTCAAGCAGAAATACCTTTCTGAAGTTAAGGCACCAGTGACTGAGAGGCTAAACAAGACCTCATAGGCATGCATAAAGAAAAGGTGACAATAAAAATGGAGCAACAACAATGCCTGATAATGAAGACACTATTCTCAAGTTCTACATAAATATACATTAATAAAGTGTTTCCATAGATTTTCCTAGCTTAAACTACATTCAACTACCAGCATCTGGCTTTTAATAAGATGGATTTTGTAATACAAGTCATACAGTATATTTTCAAAAAGACCTTCATTTGAGGAAACACGGCAAAATAAGAAAACACATAATGAAAACTAATTCCCAAACCTGCTTAGCTTTCTTTACTAGTCTTATTCATTTGCTATTTATATGTCCCACTGCAACAAAGCAGGTGTTTACACTTCAGCTTCACTAGCCAAAACCCTTGTCTTCCCAGCTCCATCCTCTTTCCCCACAGGACTCACTTTTTTTTTTTTAAAAAAAAGGACAAATCCAATTCACTTCAGAAAGTTCACAGTCCATATTTTTCTTAAGTCTTTGTGAAAGGCTTAATTCAAAAACCAGCATAGATTTCAACTGTTTCTTTCATACTGCATGGATGCAGACTAACCTTCACAACTAGCATTAACTTCCAACAGGACATCATATAAAACACTCAGCATCTTCAAGACAAACATCTCATGTGATATACAAGAAAACAGGCTTTTGTAGGTGTATTCACATTTGAAAAACTCCTTTGTGTTCAAGGGAAAAATATTTCATAGCACTCAAACTCTTCCCTGCAAGACAACTGCAGTTTACACTTCAAATCTGGACTGCTCATTCAAGCTCCCCCACATACACAGTCTGAGAATTTCTTACTGCTCTCATGTCTCGATAAGGTTAGATGTCCCAAATTCGAAAAAAAAACAAACAGAAAACCAGAGGTCTGAGTGCATTAACACATGACTGATTTGATAGGAAATTATTTTCTCATACATTTAGAATTAAAATACTTACAGCCTCTCCAATTCTTTTAAATCCTGGAATGCTCCTCTCTCGATAGTGCTAATCTTGTTCTCCATGAGCTGACTGAAATGTAGAAATTTTTGTATGTAAGTTTCAATAGCTCCAACATCACTTGTTGCATTAAGAGTAGCCATTTAAAGACAACCTCATCTTCATTACAACACTACAACAGTTATTCAAAAGCGACATCCAATTTAACCTCCTGGACTCCTGTCATCCAACACTTTACATGACATCATATACCCAAAAAGGCATGAAATAATCTTCATTAAAATAAACAAGAATAGATAATACATCTACTCAAAGAGTCCCAGGTTAAAAGGTTACACATTTTGCATATATGCTGTGCGCATACAAGCACATACATCATCGTTCTTCGGCAAGCTTTAAGATTCCAACTGAATAGTATGAAAGCAAAACTAGTCTCACATGAGAACAACACAAATACAGAACAGTGGTGTTTAGAAAAAAATCAGTGAAAGATTGCACTGAAACTGTAACCATAACAATAGTCTAACAAAAATTAAAAATTACTACAGCATGATATTCTGCTTAAGAAGGAAAAAAATATACAACTACTCGGTCAAATAAAATAGCCTTAACAAATAAGCTATGTAAATTGTGCAGTATTTTAAATGTGATATTAAACTACCTCCCCCAAAACCCACAGATTTTGAAAAGCTTCATAACGCTTACAAATGCATTTACAAAAACAATCCAAATTATTCCTTGGTCAAATTCACTGTTAAAGTACTTTCTTTTTGCCCAGAAACTGTAAAAAGTAACAGTCAACACCTAAGACTTGCTTTTTATTAATTAAATAGCTTTTTACCTCTTTAATGAATTCCCTTACGCTTCAGCTTGAGCGTACCTATTTTCAATGTGAACTATAAATTTACTAAGCTTAAACTGAAGTCATTCCAACAGTTATTCAGGAAGTTTTAACAACCCTTTTTTGTAACCTACATGCCAAATTAAAATCTCCATTTATTTTACAACCTTAGGCAGAGATTTAAAAGAAACATAAACAAGATGACATTTAAGTCATTTGCTAACTTTTTTATATCAGTCTATAACATAGGGGAGAGAATGTAAATTCAGATGCAGTAGCACAAAAGTTAAAAAGCAATAGATAACCTAGCCAGTTTATAAACTGAAAGGTAACTAATTCAATGTGTTTTTTTTTAATAACATAATCTGAAGCTGCATGTCCTAAAATGGATCAGTGACAGAAAGGGAAAACTTACAGAACTCGAAGGTGCCTTAGACCAGCAAAGTCAGTCTTGGTGATTCTGGTGATGTTATTTCCATTAAGATCCCTAAGAAGAATAATTCAGAAGTAGCAAAATTAAAACATAAGAAGTTGTTTTCTTTTTAAATTATTTTGTGTGCTTTCACAGGCACAGCATTTTCTGAAACTGGAAGTTGTAAGCGATCCCAGTGAACCGTTCCTACAACTACCATTGTGCGAGTTCTAGATTTCCAAGTGCCTGAACGAAGGTTTATCTCAAAAGTAGTAGTTTCAAACTCTGTAATAAGAAACCCTTACAAAGTCAGTTCTGCCTGCCATTATATAGCTCACATTTATCTTTAACAACAGAACAGCCAAAACCTGTCTGAACATCGGTTATGACTGCAGATAGAAAACCACTAAGGCTACTATAGAGAGATGACAGTACGTTAGGTTGTCTGATAAGAGTTACAAAAACTGAACAAGTGACAGAAATACAGACCATTTTCTACATTTTAAACAATTCTCAGCTTTCACAGTATTTCTATAGAGGCAGAAGAGGTCTTTACTTTCTGTAGCAAACATTAGCTTTCAAACAAGCACAAGATTGTTGCAGGGTAAATACTTAAAAAGATGATTTTACAAAAACTGAACTCCTCACTTGTAGCATAGGAAGCTGTATTGACTGCGGAACTCAAGGCATGGTCAGAAGCAACAGAAAACTGCATTTAGGCCCTAGCATTTGTTCATATTTCAGCACTACTTTCTTCTGTAGAGTTATTTGTGTGTCCATCTCTCCCCTCCTCTTTTTTTTAAGTAAGATTTTAGGTCAACTTCCCTCAACTGCAATCACTGCAAATAAAACCGACTTTAATTCCTGAGGTAAGCCATTAGGAAGTGGTATCACATGGAAACTACCCTAACAATTACAGCTCATTTCCAACGTATTTGGGAAAAAAAAGTCACTTTTTTTGGTGTTTATACCACACGCGGCCAAAACACCGCCGTAGGGAAGCCACACCAGTCCCAGCAGAAAGCAGTGGCCCTGGTACTCTCGCGGAGTGAAATTCATCACTTGAGACGTGTTCATACTTCAACATTTAAATGACTTAGAAGCTAATAGTATGCTCATCTCTTCCTCCCCTCAGCCCCTCCTGAAAGCTTCCTGACACCAAAGAGCACCGCCCGCATGCCTGCTCTCCCTCACGCCTGGAAAATACCCTCATCGGAGGGCACTGAGCGGTCTCAAAAAGGGGTCGGGAGGGCTGAGGGGGTCGCAGCTGAAGCTCAGCTCGGCGCTGTGCGAGGGGAAGGGGGGCTACAGCACCTAAACATCACCTCGCCCACCGGCAGAGCCCCGCCGGGCTCCGGCTCCGCGACCCCCCCGGGGCCTTCCGCGCCCGCGGAGCGCCGCGGCCCGGCCTTAGGGAAAAAAAGCCCCAGGAGCCAAGCTGGCCGGGAAACGGGGGCCCTCAGGAAAGGGTGGGGATGTTCAAGAGGGGGTGTAGGGGTGGTCGTTCCCTCCAGGATGAAAGGCGGCGTGCCGGGAGCCGCGTCCACCTCCCTCCCGTCCCCGCGCATCGCGGCGAAAGGGGCGGTGGAAGGGGACGGAGCCGCCACCCCCCCGCACCCAGGGCGGCCGGCGGGACCCCGAAGCGGCCCCGGGGGACACCTCTGCCCTCGTGGTCGCGGGGGGCCCGGGGAGGAGAGCTGGCTCGGGTTACTTACAGCCTCTCGGTGTTGCGGGGAATGTTCCTCGGGACGCCGCGCAGCGCCAGCCCGTGACAGTCCACGGTGCTCCCCGAGCAGGAGCACTGCGCCGGGCACGGCTGCGGCGCCACCTCGCCCGCCATGGCCAGCAGCAGCCCCAGGGCCAGGGTGAGCTTCCCCCAGCCGCACATCATCACCGCCCGCTGCCGCCCGGCCGGGGCCCGCCGGCCTCGGCCCCGGGGAGGCGCGGGGCGCGCCGCCCTCCTCCTCCTCCTCCTCTTCGTCCTCCTTCTCCTCGCCGCGGGGAGCGCTCGGGCAACTTTCAGGGTGCGGAGAAAGCGGAGTCCTCTCTATCCAAAGCTAAGCCAAGAAAACAAGCCCGGCAAAGTGCGGTGGGTGGCAGCGATCCGCTGCTGAAGGCAACTTGGCTGGGAGGGGGCCGGAGCGGGGCCCTCCCTCGCTGGCCCGTCGGGTGGCGGGGAGAGGCGAGGCGGCGCTCGGAGCTCCTCTTCGCACGCTCCCGGCGAAGGCGAAGCAAAGCCACGGGTTGGGGCTACGGCGGACTTGGGCTGGCTCCTTCTCGTCCCTTGCAAAGCCGTGACTCCCCCCCGAGCCCCCGGCTAGATGCCGCGGAGCCCGGTCGGCGCAAGGGGCGCGCTCCCTGCGCTCAGCTCCGCTCCCACGCGTGTCCCCCCACAGCCCCACGGGGGGGCGTCGGCGGGGCTGACACGGCGCACACACCGCCCTGCCAGAAGCGTCTCAGCAAATCATACCCCTCTCGCAGGCATTCATCAAACTGTCTCACGGAAGGAGGAGGGAGAGAAAAAAAAAGTCAAACACACGAGATGATGTCGGGCTTGGCCTTCCACCCCCCGCGCCCCCTCCTGCCGTAAGCTCCCAAGCCAAGTTTAGCAGGAAAGGGCTGGTCCTAGAGCACGATAATAATAAGCAGCTCGAGAAGTGATTCGTTGCCCTCCTGGAAGGGAGTTCATCCACGACCTTCTTCTCCTCGGTGACAGATCACAGCGGTAGATCCTCCTGTGATCCTGGGAGCACGGCAGACGGCCCGGCACTCCGCTCCCCGCGGTCTCCCGGATACCGCGGCTCGGCTGCGGCAAAGGCACCTGATGGGAAAGGTGGGAACCGCTCGGTCCTTCCAGGTGAGGCCGCTTCAGCAGCTCCCGGGCTGGCCGCAGGCGAGGGAGCAACTTTCCTCCTCTCCCCGAGCGCCTCGGGAAGGCTTCGCTCCCCTTCCTTCCCCCGCCGCACCTGAGCTGTGGGGTGCTGGCACCGAACAGCCCGGTCCTTCGGCTCCCCGGCGCTGGGGAAAACGGCGGAGAAGCCGGAGCAGGGAGGCGGCACGCCGGCTCCTTCCCTCGTACCCCGAGCCTCGCCGCTGGAACAATAGGATGGCACCGCCGCCCGCAGGCCGGCTCTCCTCCCCGCCGCAAGGTGCCCGCCGAAAGTGCTCCGGAGAGCGTCACCTCGCCGAGAGCTTCCCCCCCGCCCCGTCCGCCTCCTCCTCCTCCGCCTGGTCCCGCTCCCACGGAGCCGGGAGCGCCCCACGCGCCGCCCTATATAGGGGCTGTGGGGCCGCGCCTCCCCGGCCCCGCCCGCAGCGCCCCGCGCCGCGCTCACTGGCTGCGCCGCCGCCCGCCCCGGCCCGGCGAGAGATGGAGGGGGGCGGGGGGGGGGGAGAAAATAACAAGGGGGGGGCCTCTGGGCGACGCCAACAATGAATGAAAGTTGGGCGAGCGAGAGGGAGGCGGCGGCGCCGGGGGAGGCAGCACCCCCCCGGGGAGCGCGGTGGCGGCGGTGCTTCCCCCCCACCACCCCCGGAGCTCCGGAGTTGGTGCGCGGAGTTTCGCCCCGGCCTTCGTGGGGGGGGAAGAGGAGGGAGCAGGCTGGGGGCCGCCGCGGTGCTCGCCTGGGTTTTGCCCCGAAAGGGAAGCTGGGGGGCTGCGACGTCGCCTGCTGCACTTGTAAATATCCCCGGCGGCTCGCCGAGGGTCTCGTTTTAAGTGTGTTGTGCAGCAGTCGCTACAGAGGGAGAGAGAGAGGGGGGTTTCTTGGCGTTTTCTTCAGTTGCAGGCTTAGTGTGAAACACAGCAGAATCTCCCGCAAATTATTTTCGAAAATAAAATGGGCAAGTGTCACTCCATACATTAAAATGTGTCGAGTAGCGACATCAACACTGCTGTGCTCATTTAAAAAAACACCTTCCGTCTCAAAAAGTTGTATTATAAATACACCCAGCGTTCCTGCTAAATTCTCCTGGAGCGTTGTTTATTGTCATTGCATCTTCAGCATCCTTAGGAAAACATTAAATGCATCAGGCTCCTAAGTAAATTCTATTTGTTTTCAGTTTTCCCTGCTTGTGAATGCGGTTCTATGCGATTTATAACAGCTCTTGAGACCTCAGTAATAGGTGAAAGTGATTTGTCTTTCATAGATGGCAACCCCCAGCAGCGATGACTAAGCCTTCAGCAAGGTGTAGTTTGTAAATGCTCGAGGGAGCCCATAGCTTCTTCCATATGGCTGGGTCCAGCTGAGTCTCTTCATCCCTGGGGTCTCTGCTGCACAATCCCCGCAAGAGGCTTACTCTCACTTTTTGCTTGTTACCAAGAGGACAAATTCTCTTCCCAGAAACGCTATCCTAGATCCAAGTTAATCTGCCGAAATGGTAGCCAGCAAAGTTACTCCTGACTTCTCTTGCTATAGAATGTGCACCAAAATGAAAATAGTTAAAAATGTATGTATCTACTAAAAACTGCTTATTTTTCCATCCATTTGCTGAGACAATGTCCAATAAATATGATTGTTGCAGTTTTTGCATTGTGATAATAGCATCTTACGTCTCACAGAGATGCAGAAATACACCAGGTTTAGGTTGATGCAGGAAGGAGAATTCGGTGACTGCAAGGGGAAGATATCAGCTTCTATGAAGGCTTTTTACTCTTTTCAACTGGTTGTTTTAGGTCTTTGCAAAGGATCTAGAAAGGACTTTCTAACAAGCAACAGAAAAGAAAAAAAAAAAAAAGAACTTACTCTAACATATTGCTTTCATGCCTCTACTAAAATCCTTCATCTTGTAACTCCAGGCAGAGAAAATACTAATGTAACCATTCAGTATTATTCATTATTTCTTTCAAGTACCAACAACTTACTGAGAGCTGCAGAAGACACAAGGAGAAGAAATAATAAACCTTTTTAAAATTCATAATTTTCAGAAAATCCAAATCAAATTTTAAAGTATTAAAAGTTGCTAAACTGCTCTACGCACAGGTGATTCAAAATCTAAATTGGTCTTAATTTAATATACTTTGTTTTCAAAGAGAAGTATACTAAAGTACGCGCAAGATCAATTTTTATTCTTGTTTGGGGGGGGAGGTGTCATTGATTTTTAACATACCCACCTTTGAACATACCTTTTGTTCATTCAGATTGATTTTCCTGAGTGTCTTGCCTGCCAGCACATTGCAACTTTCTTTTTGTAATCCACTCTTTAACGGGAAAACTCCCAAAGTCCTCAGACAGTCTGAGGGCAAGGCCTTTGGTCAGACACAGTACAGTGTCGCTGCTGGACCACAGACCTCACGCTGCAGAGTGCCCCATGGTTGCCTCAGTTGCCTGCAGAAACCTCTTTCAAAGTCATAAAGGAAAATACACCCACAGAGGTGAAAGATGGGGAAAAATCATAACAACCAGGCACGTTAAAAAAAAGCAATTACAGGCATTCATCAGTGGAAGAGTAAAAATTCTGTTGCAGCCTTTTCAGAAAACACTGACATCAGCTAAAGGAAGTTTTCTGTTCTCCAGATTTCGTTGTACAGCATTCCCCCTTTTGGAGGACAGACATCCTCAAAAAATGGGGGATACTAAAGGGAGACTTTAAAGGAGAAAGAGAGACAGAAACAGAAAGAGAGAATAAGACCAGAGCTATTAGCATAAAGAGATCAAAGTCAACACTGAGAGGTAACATCTTCAGAACAGGATCCAGAGCACTAAAATACAAAAAGCTGAGTTGGTTAACAGCGACTAAGGCTGAGCACACGTCTGAGTGAGCTCTGTGAATGAGCATCATCTCTGTGAGCATCTGTATAGCTTTATAAGGACGGTATGCCTGAAAGGTACTGAAACAAATGACTCATCTATTTGTAAATAACAAGGTCAATAAGGAAACAGAAAAATGGCCAGTAGAGGTGTATCAAGAATAAACAGTATAAATTTATCTAGTTTTCTTTTTTGACAAAGTAACTAGCTTTGTGGATAAGGGGGAAGTATGGTATGCATTAGCAAGCTATTTGCCACCATGCACATTAACATTCTTCCAAGTAAATTGCTTAAATATAGTCAAAATCTAATTGCTGGAACGTGAGCACTTAACAAACCCTATATTCAGAGTATGGTTGATAGTCAATCTGGGAGCGTATAGACTCCTTTAAAAAGCTATTAAAACTACTATGGCACTGAATGATTCCATCAGTGACTGGAAATAAAGTACAACTATTAACAGATGATACCAGAATGGAAAGGGATACTGAGTCTGCAAGGCAGAATTACAATTCTAAATTATTTTGATAAACTGGAGAAAACACACAAATTAGTAAACCTTAAGGAAGACATGAACATAATATTGCATTCCCAAAAGAAATTCAAATGCACAAATAACAAAATAACTAGTTGGGAGTAGCAATCCAGAGAAGGATATGGAGGTGACTACAGTCTAAATAGCAACTTGGAAACCATAAGCATAACAATACAATATTTTAGGTCGATGAAGATCATTTTTAGTTGCTAGTTGTCTTTTCTGGCTGTTAGCCAGCCAAGTTTAGAACAGGTCTGAAATACCTCCAAATTAAATACAAGATTAAGCAAACTCTTGCTGGCAGGAAGGGGGCATAGGACCATGTCTGTGTTTGTACAACTTCTCCAAGGGAGCTAAGGATCAAACTTCTTGACTTCTCTGAAACAACACCCATAATAAACATTACAACTGGTAGTAAATATTTCAGAAATGTATCCTTAATGTAAAGCTGAGTGACCTGAGGTTTATTCAATATCAAAGGGACACTATCAAATTTTTAAGGTCACAGATTTCACACCTGTAAAACCTTTAGGCTCCTGTGGAGCTGTACAGCGTCTCAAAATGCTTTATCACAAAGTATGATAGGGAAATTATTTGAAAAATTTCCTGGTTTTAGCAGTAGAAAATTAAAACTCTGAAGGACTCCATTGTCATTCTAATGGAATAGAGTGGTTTTATTCAAGTTTCTCAAATAAGCAGAACTTCAAGTACTCCATGCAAATCTGTTGAACAGCAAGATTCTCATTAGAAGCTATCCCTTTATGAAAAATATTTACAATACTTCACCGCTAGGTCTAAAATATTGTAGTGAGGGAGGAAACGGAAGTGTCAGAGATGAGTCAACACACTCATTGTTACATGACCCAGACTAACACACTACGTTATTCAGGTACTCTTTGCTTCATTTATGCTTAGATTTCACATGGCATCATGGGATTATTTCAAGAAAGCTAGACTAATTTTTGCTTATGCCTTCTAGTAGATTAAGGAGCTATATGAAAGGCTCACAGCCAGCAATAGTCATGTGACACTTTATATATATTGATAAATCTATCCAATCTATATTAAGAAGAAGAATGTCCAAAGAATAAACATTTGGTATGCTGAAACTTTAAGGGAGAACACCAGAAGTGTTTTAGTAGGAATAACAACAACAACAACAATATAAATAGGTCTAACATTGCAAATCTTTTCACCAAATTCTTATGCAAAAGATAAAACAATTATTTCCATTGTTTACATGTAACAGACGTAATTGTTTTATAGTTAGCATTTAACATGTGGCATCTTCATCCACCAGGAAAATCTTGCAATTTGTACTGGCAACATCTTTAACCCTCACCAGTGACCTCACAGGCGCTATCAAATTTAGAAAATCTGACAGCTGTTGTATGTTCAATACTCCAATGGCATAGATTAATACATACAGTATATTACTCATCTTCCATGGGATGGCACAAAGGACCTGATCCGTCTCATGCAGCTTAAGAACTTTATCAACTAAAAAATAAAAAAAAATATATATATATTATAATTTATGAGGAATTTGTATTTGAGTAACCTAACTCTCAGTTTCATCTCCTTGACCTCTTAGGAATTCATTACTAAAAGACATCATTCAAATCATCTAGTCTGACATTCTGCATGAGGCAGAACACTAAAGCTGTTATTTCTGCATCCAGGCTGATAATTCATGCTAATCATGTCCTTGTGGGGTGGAGGATATAGTCTCCTACCACCAAAAGTTACCAGAAAAGCTCCATCTTTAAGCAATTTAATTTGGGCTTCTTTTTGGTAATTTGCTAATGGAAGCCTAATTTTCACAGTAGGCACCATCATGCCACTTTATACTCATTTGCTTTGGTGTTGATGTCTGGCCTTTAAGTTAAACTGTTATTTTCTTTCCCTGGGGATTATTACCCTGATGTAGTACTAAACAAAGAGCATATCCTTTCTCAGAACCTCTATTTTGTCAGGCTTCCTCTGTTGTAACTGAATCTGCGGATAAAATGGCATTACTTCTTGAGATAAACTGTTGCCTATTCCATCAAAACAACTCACAATTTACTTTCACTCTCATGTAACAGCAGAATTAGAACACTTGTTCCTGGCACAAAGGGATATGCAACAACCAATTTTTTGAATCTTTTTGTAATGAGCTTACCAAGCTTTTCTTCTCACCTCCTTAGACTTCTGTAGAAACATATCTGTTCGAACATAATTAGAAAAGATTTCTACAGGTTCAATGCCTGATTGCTAATCACAGAATCACAGGATGGCCGAGGTCAGAAGGGACCTCTGAAGATCATCTAGTCCAACACCCCTGCCAAGCAGGATCACCTAGATCCATGTATGCCATCGCAGGATAGCATCCAGGCGGGTTTTGAATATCTCCAGAGAAGGAGACTCCAACAGCCTCTCTGGGCAACAAGTTCCAGTGCTCTGTCACCCTCACAGTAAAGAAGCGTCCGCTCATATTCAGCCAGAATTTCCTGTGCTTCAGATTGTGTCTGTTGCCTCTCATCCTCTCACAGGGCACACTGTGCCCTGTGAAAACTGAAAAGAGACCATCTCCATCCTCCCCTCAGTCTTCTCTTTTCCAGGCTACACAGGACCATGGCTCTGTATGTCTGATGCTCCAGTCCTCTAATGACCTTTGTAGCCCTCCTCTGGACTCGCTCTGGTAGTTCTATGTGCTTGTACTGGGGAGCCCAGAACTGGACACAACAATCCCAGGTGTGGCCTCACCAGGGCTGAGTGGAGGGGAAGAAAAGACTATTAGCAGAGGATGGTTTCGATCCATCGACCTCTGGGTTATGGGCCCAGCACGCTTCCGCTGCGCCACTCTGCTGCTTCCTACAACTCTCAGCAGCACTGACCTAAAAAGCCAGCAAGTATCGAACAGAATATTAAATTTCCAAGGTTCCAGACTTAAAAACAAACAAACAAACAAATGAACAAACAAACAACAACAACAACAACAAAAAACCACTTCTGACATTTATTTTAGGCATGAAGAAAATAAGGGCCATTGTCCTAAGCTGGGCAAATGGAAGTAAGCCTCCTCAAGTAACTGACATCCTGAAGAGTAGAAGTGCACAACAGTGCTGTAGGAAGAAAAAAAAAAAAAAAAGTCTGGTGTAATAGGTACTTCACAGCAACTGCTGACATGAACGTGCTTACCCCACAAGAAATACGAGGTAATCCCAGGCTTGAATTAAAGCATATAATATCATTGAGTGTTTAGAACAGAAGACAAAGCAAAGTAAAAACAACATTTATTTTGGGTCCTATGGGCAAAGGATGTTGAAGAGAGGGTTGTATGTCTGCTATAGAGGATGCAAAAAATTAAGCAAGTTTTAATATGTCACACCTGGAGTGCCGAGTCCAGTTCTGGAATTCTCAGTGCAAGAAAGACATGGTGCTGCTGGAGCAGGTCCGGAGAGGGGTCACAAAGATGATGACAGGACTGGATCATCTCTCCTATGAGGAGAGGCTGAGAGACCAGGGGCTGTTCAGCTTGGAGAAGAGAAGGCTCAGAAGGATCTTTTTAATGTCTATAAATACCTGAAGGGAGGATTCAGAGAGGATGGAGACAGGCTCTCTTCTGTGGTGCCCAGTGCCAGGACAAGAGGCAAAGGGTACAAACTGGAGCACAAAAGGTGGCATCTGAACATCAGGAAGCACTTTTTTTGATCGTAAGCACTGGCACAGGTTGCCCAAAGATGTTGAATATCTCACTGAAGATATTCAAAAGCCTCCTGGACATGGTAAACGGCCCTCAGTGGCCCTGCTTGAGCAGGGAGGTTGGAACAGATTACCTCCAGAAGTCCCTTCCAACCTCTGCTATTCTATGATATTGAATACTACTGAAGACCTAGAAAATAACAGATTTGAGATTTTGTATAATTTTTCTGTCTTTTCAAGATCCATATCAAATGGATGAATTTGACGATAATACAGTTTTTTTTTGTTTGGTTGGTCGTGTTTTTTTTTTTTTTTGGTTGTTTTTGTTGTTGCTTTTTTGTTTGTTTTTCATTTTTCAATTGAAATGGTTGGTTCTGTTCCAAAAATGTAAAAAAGTGGAAAATTTTGTGAACAAGCACATGCCATCTTTGTGTCATTCCCCTTTGCCCCTCTGTAAGGGAAAATGGAGTCAGTTAACTATTTATCTGTCGGCTATGCCAAGGAAACCAGAGCTGCAGTGCTTTCTGTCATGTCTCTGAAGACTCTATTCTAGTAAATAAATAAATAAATAAATAAGTCTGCTTTTAAATTTTCTAGTATATTTTTCACTTGGAATAGCTCTACCCACTGGTCTTCCCATTTCCTAACATACAGTGGACATTTCTGTATTTCTATAGCGTTCTGCAGAGTATCTTGTGAGAGGGGAGAAGAAGGCTGGGTTTGGGAATTTTTTGTCGAAGAGAGGTTGTAGAGGCTGTTTGTAAGATGTCTCATTTAATAAGGATACTTTGAGTGCTAAGGTCTCCCAAACTTTTCTGGCAGTTTTCAAGTAAGAAAAAGTTGTTATAACCTGCTTTTGTCTAAGCATACAAAAACTTTTAAGCACATACTGTTTTTATTGCATATGTGTACTTTATTTTTGCCTATTTATTTAACACCCCATAGGATGGGATAATGTATTGCAATTGTATTTGATGAAGATTGAAACTGCATTAATCCTAGAGAGGACACTGCTGAATTTTTGTTTTCTACTTACTGCTTAAAATTGAGTATGTGAGACATATTTTTCCTGAAAGGCAGTTATTTCTCTCTTTAGAGATAACTTAAAAGGCATTTTCTAGGGAAATAATATTTAGCTAGAAAGTTGGTAGGTATTTTCAGCTGGGCATAATGTATTCATAAACAAATTTTGACTCATTAGCCACAACCTTTGAAGAACAATGGTTTAACAGGAACATGAAATATATTCATCCTAGTAATGTGGTGACTCAGTGTTTTCACCAAAATATTTTTGCCTCTCACCCTCCCAGGTTTTGTATACCTGACACTTTGCTCTGTTGTCTGAAAACAACACACAAACAATGGGGAAGACATTACCACAGAAGCAGTTCCACTAAGGAAAGGTTCTAGGAAGGAAAAGATTCTCTAAACAGAGCAAGAGGATGACCTACAAATATTTACTTTAAATCAACTAGTGTTAAGGATGCATGCCCTTTAAAAATTCCATTTTGGATTATTGAACAGCTCGTACTCAAGCAGAATGAAACAGACTCAAATGTCCTGTAAAGGACAGTACGAAGCTCAAGAAGAAGGACTGCCAGCTCTCCTGAACAAATTGTGTGAGTATAACAAAAAGGATCAATGCCTTTTCTTTCACCTTTCCCACTCCATTATACCTGCTGCATGGAAGTGAAGACACTAGAGGACGAAGAGTACAGGGCAGAAGAAAGGGAGAAATATATACCTTCATTTCCCCATAGAAAGGGTTGAAATTATGATTTATATTTCTGAATTGCAGATTTTTTTCATTACCCAAATCCATTGTGAACAGCATATGTTATGGGTATGGACTTCTAGTTTCACTGCAGACCTTTCGAATAATACATACTGAAAGATACTTACTCTGTACATATTGTGTATTAGCTTATTTCCACAGCTGTAGCAAGACTCCTGGAGCTAATTCTAAGAAAACATAGTAGTATGAAAATGAAGAGAGACAAGGAAGTTTTTCAGATGAACAGTTCTCTCACTGAAAAATGCATTTTCTGATCAACAAATGATATTTGGAAATTCAATATTTTATGAGCAGTGTTGATTAAAATAAAAAAAGGTTTTTTTTTTTTAGCTGAAAATTTTATTTTGACATGCTCAAACCTAAATACTTTGATTTATTTGAAATCGTGATTCGATGCCCAATTTACTTTTTTTTTTTCTTTTTTTTTTTTTTTTTTAAGAGAGAGGGAGAATCAAAAAGCAAAACACTCATACTGACTCAAATTTTCATGTGGAATATCTTCCCAAATTTTGGTACAGTCACTGAACTGGAAATGAATTAGTCACATAAATCCAGTCTCCAGTTTCTTGAGGCATTTCTAAGCAGAAGCTTTGGATATGACCTGAGGTGAGTATGAAAAGATGGAAGTTTTTACTGCATTAATGATGGGGGCTTGTTGTAGTCCCCCAAGGAATGAAGTCAGAAATGGATAAAGATCTTCAGCATTATGAGAAAGATTATTAGTACTGAGAATTGTGTGATTCTACTAGTAGAGATTACTGCTAATACTGGGAAGAAACAGATAGCCCTAAATGCAATAGGCAGCAGATTTAATAGTCAAACAATTCCTGAAAAAAAACAGGAATAGATTCTACTTGTTAAGAGTTATATATATATATATATATATATATAACTATATATAATATAGTTATATATGTAGTTATATATATATATAGTTATATAGTTATATATATATATATGATATATATATCATAGGAATTGAATTATCAATTATTTTAAACTTAGATGATACATTGATTATATAAGGGTTAACTTCCATAAATTCAGGAAAATAGTTTATGAACCCAGTTGATCTGGGAACTCTGATTCCTTAAAGAGAAGAAGGCTTGGAATTGCTTTAAGTGATCAGCTTGATTTTCAGCTGTATTCCAAGGACATACAAATGGGCAAAGATAACAGTTTCGGATCCAAATTTACTAATAAGCACCTGAAAAAAAGCATGTGATGAAAGCAGAGATGTAAGAGTTTAATATGTTTTATAATTGTTAACTGAGAGCAAAGTGTTTATAGCAATAAAAATAAGAACAAAAAATTAATGGGGCTCCACTGAGAGTGAGGTGAAATTGGATGTACTCTAGATACACTTGAAAAAGGACTACATCATCTATGCTTGTATAAACTTGATCATAGAGAAAAGGTTAACAAAGGTATGAAGCTACACATTTAGGTACACATAAAAATTTAGGATATAAGAAGAAGAACCAGAATGATTATAGAATCACAATTCACTGTGATGAAAAAAACAAAACAAAACAAACAAAAAAAGAGATAAGATCAAAACGTATTCGAAAAGGTCATTTAAAAAAATTCTTATACTCCTTGGCTGCACAGAAATATCAGACTATTTCTACATGTTAACTTACTTTCAAGCATAACTTGCAGATATACCTAAAGAATAATTAATGTATTCCAAAGTGGATTACAAATAGTTTTGGCAGTTTGGGATAAGAAAATGAAGATTGTTTCATCCAGTTGTGAGTGAACTTTTTTTTTTTTTTAACGTAAGAACAGAAGTTTTAAACAGACTTTCCTTGGTCTATCAAAGACTACGATACTTGTATATACTCTAAGCATAGGAGTACTTTTATTGAAATTAAAGAAATACTAACTGCAAACTTTTCTTGCTGAAACTACAGACAGATCTGGTTTCAGTATTAGAGATCACAGAATAATTTAACTCATAATTTGAATTACTCCAGTGTCCTGATAACATAAGTACTATTTGCCAGAATTTAGTTATGCAAAACAATGTGTCTCATCTGAGATATATCACTTCCACCAGCCCAGCAGACCTGATATTAAGCCAGAATACTAATTCAGTTCTGAGTAAGAGGCTCCTCTACTGGTTCTCCTGCTAACATCCACAGAATCATAAATATTGGGCAATTGTCTTTCTAACAAATCTGAACATA
The DNA here is from genome assembly GCF_009769625.2 of Cygnus olor. Taxonomy (NCBI): domain Eukaryota; kingdom Metazoa; phylum Chordata; class Aves; order Anseriformes; family Anatidae; genus Cygnus; species Cygnus olor. The sequence continues at coordinate 60,491,468 of NC_049172.1, forward strand.
ACTGCATGTGAAGTACAAAACAGGAGTTTAACAACTTGAAAGGAAATACTTCAGGTTTCTTTTGATAAGTGTATAAAGATCATACAATCAAATGAAAACAGGTACAGCTTAACCATGCAATTAGTTTGAAAGAAATTCACATTGTCCATGGCATCAGTGCAGAATACTTCTTTGTCACATCAGAGAAATGTTTAGCTCTCTATTAACACAGAGATTAGGAATGCAAAGAACTTCACACCCGCATTTGAAACAGGAAGAAAGTTGTATGAAATAGAAGACTTTATTATCATTTGCTTTACGGTGTATAAACAGCAAATTAAACAATGCAGAGTACTTGTTCCCTAATAGCATTTTTAAACATTTTTGTCAATGCTGACTTCCCTAGAACCAGTCTTTTGACATCTACTAAACAAATAATCCCTTTGATCAGGATTTAGTTTATTAGAAGAGTGAGACAGACCTGAAAAATTATTTTCAAACTGCTAAGACTCCTGGATTACTTCAGCCTGGAAATTCCATTTTACCACCTCTCTCACTGTCATTTTTTAACCTCAGTCATCCTAAATAATTTCTCTAAGCTAATAAATGCTCAATTTATATGGTAGTCTTCACCTTAATCCTCTTCTCTGTGCTGTAACTGCTGGTCATGCACAGGCCTGCTGGGTTGTTGTGGTTTCTCTACCCTACTGTGGTCTTTATGTATTTAAACATGCTGGTTTCTTGTATTATTAAAGTCTGTCATTGGGGCAATATTATTGTACAGGAGTGTTGATTTAAAGAGAAGCCTTTCTGAACACACAAATTTGCTGTCAATAGCCAGCAGAAGGCAGAACAAAATACTCGATGCTTTGTAGTCCATTTGAATGCAATACTCCAATATTTTATGTAGCCCTGAAAACCTCAATGGGACCCATGAATTATAGATCACCAGTACAGATGTTAACAGCTGGAAAAAAAAAAGACATACTTGCCATCAGTTCTACCTGATTCATCACATATATTTCTTGTTCGAAGGATAGGCAAAATCTGCAGTGTCTCTGTTCCTTCAGTCCTTGGGGTACACATGTTATGATAATAAAAGCAAAGACATTCTCCACAGGGCTCCACTTCTTTCAGTACACAAAATAAGCTGTATTTTGTTGATAAACATTATTTTGCTTTTCCCACATTGTTCATTGTGTGGTCAGTGGAATTTCTCAGCCCCCATGTTGTTTTTGCATGTATGCTAATAATATCCTACACTGAAAGCAAAATTAATTTCATCCTGAGTTTTTGCATGTTGCTTGTCGCTATAGCATCTCATGCACTTCATAAATATTTAGAGCAACTATATGAGAAGGTATTGTTTAATCACCATTCTATACGCACTAAGAAATTAAGGTCTGAAGTTTTCACTAAATCATAGTCGCCTAACTTGAGATACCTATGACCCAGAGTATTATACCCTGTTATTTTCTTAGTATTATACAGAGTCCATTCCACATTGTCTGTACCTGGTTGTAGTATCACATAAAACATCAGCCCGTCTTTCAGTTTAGGGCTTCAGAATCTCAGTGGACAAAGTTTGCAGCAATCTAGTGCTGTTTGAAGAATAGAAAGCAACTTTTCAATGATTTATCACATCTGATTCCCATCCAGATTCTGACAGAAGATACAAATTTTTGGCTTGCCTCTGATGAAGGCGACTCCCACCATAACTAAAATTCAAGACTCTTCTCCAATTCATGGAAGGGCAAAGTTTTTCAAAAGAGATCAAGCCTAACTGCTCTCCCCTCATGAACAAACAAACAAACAACCCCACAAAACAAACAAACAAATAAACAAACAAATGAAAGTACTCATAAGGAAAGAAAAAGGCCACAACTAAAAATCCTGAATCACTTTGAAACTGCTCCTAAAAATGAAGTGTGAAATAGTCCCATAGGATTTCTGTTTAGTGGCAAAGTGCATAAGACAGTATAAAGAAGACTTTGTAATGACAGATGGTGCCACCAGCCCTGCCTGGAATATAAAAAGTACAGTCAGTTTCACTCCTCCATATATAGACAGCTCTTTTTCTTTTCCAGAAACTTCAACCTGACTAGTTCCTCAACTAATCATGGTACCCATTTCAGTCTCATTCCTGTTGTGAAGTTACCTACCCTATTCTCTTTTCACCCATTCTTTTGGTGTCCTTTTGCAAGATGTCCTGGCAACTGAGAGGGCAGAAGGATATCAAATTGCTGAAGAGAAGTAAGTAATTAGACTTCAGATGACAGATCATTGAATTTGCTTATAAATAATAATAATAATAATAAACTATTTTTCCTGTAGATTCAAAAACAACGAGGATAACATTAAGCCTCTGTATTGCGTTTATGTGACAGGAGTTGCCAGCAGGGGGGCTGCAGAGGTGACCTCTGAGCAGAGCCCAGAAGCTGCCCCATTTCAGATCAGTCAGCTCCAGACAGCTCCAAAGGCACCCACCGCTGGCCAGAGCAACATTGGTTGGGCCTCTGGGAGAGCAGATTGAAGAAAGGGGAAAAAAATGCTTTCCAACAGCAGCAGGGAGAGAGAAGAGTGAGGAAATGTGAGAGAAACAGTCCTGCCAACACCATGGTCTATGCAGAAGCAGGTGCTCAAGGTGCCACAGCAGCAGTTCCCCTGTGGCCTGTGGAGAGGCCCCGGTGGAGCAGGCTGTCCCCCTGCAGCCCCTGGGTCCCACACGGAGCAGTTCTCCATGCTGCAGCCTGTGGAGGAGCCCCCGGTGGAGCAGGTGGACGTGGCCTGGAGGAGGCTGCGGCCCATGGAGAGCCCCCGCAGGAGCAGGCCCCAGGCTGGAGCTGCAGTCCGTGGAGAGGAGCCCATGCAGGAGCAGGGGGTCTGGGGGGAGCTGCCACCCATGGGGGACCCGTGCTGGAGCAGTTTGCTCCTGGGGGATCACAGAATCACAGAATTGTAGGGTTTGGAAGGGACCTCAAGAGATCATCGGGTCCAACCCCCCTGCCAAAGCAGGTTTCCTAGAGCAGATTGCCCAGGTAGGCGTCCAGACGGGCCTTGAATATCTCCAGAGAAGGAGACTCCACAACCTCCCTGGGCAGCCTGTTCCAGTGCTCCGTCACCCTTATTGTGAAGAAGTTCTTTCGCATGTTGGTGTGGAATTTCCTATGATCCATTTTGTGGCCATTGCCCCTTGTCCTGTCTCTACAAACCAGTGAAAAGAGGTTGGCCAAATCCCTCTGTCTCCCACACTTAAGATATTTGTAGACACTGATAAGATCCCCTCTCAGTCTTCTTTTCTCCAGGCTGAACAGATCCAGGTCTCTCAGCCTTTCCTCACAGGAAAGACGCTTCAGGCCCCGTATCATCTTTGTGGCCCTCAGCTGGACTCTTTCCAGGAGATCCCTGTCATTTTTGTACTGGGGAGCCCAGAACTGGACACAGTACTCCAGGTGAGGCCTGACCAGGGCGGAGTAGAGGGGGAGGATCACCTCCCTTGGCATGCCAGCCACGCTCCTTTTAATGCACGCCAGGATGCCATTGGCCTTCTTGGCCACAGGGCACACTGCTGGGACCCCCAGGTCCTTCTCTGCAGAGCTCCTCTCCAGCAGGATGGACCCAGTGGTACGGTCCTATACTGGAGCAGTTCTTGTAGAGCTGCTGCCTGTGGGAAGCCCACACAGGATCAGTTCAGGAAGGACAGCATCCTGTGGGAGGGACCCCATGTTGGGGCAGAGGCAGAGAGTGACCATGAACGAGCAGCAGAGACCTATCATGGGCTGACCGCAGCCCCCATTCCCCACTCCCGTGCAGTATTCGGGGGGAGGAGGTGGCAGAGGGTAGGTGGGGGAAGGTGGTTTTAGCTTGCTTTTAGTTTCTCACTGTGCTAATCCACTTGTGATAGGCAATAAATTATTTTAATCTCCCTATGCTGAGTCTGTTTTGCCCGTGATGATCATTGGTGAGTGATCTCCCTGTCCTTATCTCACCCCTTAAGCCCTTCCCATCGTATTTTCTCCCCTTTTTTCTTTGAGGAGGGGGAGCGAGAGAGCGGTTGTTGTGGAGTTCGGCTGCCCAGCATGGTCAAACCCCCGCAGTCTCATGAATAAAGGACCTCATCTGTCGTAACTGTTGAGCAAGGAGTGGCATTAGGAGGACACGGGAACAACAACAACAACAACAAAAAGAACTAAATAACTGGAAGACTGTAAGGAAGAGAGAACAAAGCTAGGAGAAGAGATGTGGATTTTTTTTTTTTTTTGAATGGGGCTTTTCAGCAGGAAAACAAACAAACATAGGAACTGATTGCTTAGCTGAGGAACTCACTAGTATGAGGGAAGAAGAGAGCTGAGCCCAGTGCTCTGCAGTGATATGAAGTGCACTGACTTGGTTGCTCTTCTCCATTATCTAGTTCTCTTTTGGGCCTTTCAAAGCTGTTCCTGTTATAATTAATACCACTCATTTCAAACAAGCAAAAGTCAGCAAACTCTGTAAGCGGGTGCTTAAGTTCATTTTTATTCTTCATTTAATAAAGATTACAAAATATTGAATAAATTTTATGCAACATACTTCTATTTCTCATATTTAAATGTAGTTCTTATCAGCTTTGCTTACTAGAAGTGTTTCAGGCTTGTATCACAGAAGGATGTAAACTCATGATGGGGTGAATTCTGTCTTACCAAAGCCAGTGGTAAAACTGTTGTCTATCATGAGACTGCAGCTTCATCACAGTATTTGGCTTAATTTCCAGCTGCTGTTTACATTCATGTGCATTTAAGACATTTCACTAGTATAAGAACGTCCTATGAAACAATTCCATAGTAATCCAAATCTTTATTTTAAATGAAAGCTTGATAAGAAACTACAATAATGACATAAAATAAAATGAAATGGAAAATTATAGATAAAAAGAAATATTAAAACATGGAAAAATGCTACAATGTTTTATTAATTTCAAAGCCCCATAAAGACCACAGCATAATTTTCAGCCAAAATATTTCTAAAACTGGCAACCCACAGGAACCCAGGAACACCCATGTGGAAACATGTTTTTAATTTTGGAGTAAATATTTTTTCCTCATATACAGAAGTGTTTTCTTTAAATAGTATAAGACAGTCTAAAATAGGGAGGAAGTTAGGCATTCTCGTTGTGCAATTAAAAATGAATTATACAGAGCTATAATATATATTTCTATGCTACATTTGAAAAGTTTAGAAAAATATTTCAGAAATTGCAAAGCATAAAGTGAGGCCTCTAGATCTCTTAATGTAGAGGGTTTATTTGCCAAGTATTGTTCACCTGATCATTGTATGTTTGGGTAACTGTAGGTGTGAACCTACTGATTGTGGACCTTCAGACTCATGAAGGTCATGCTTTACATGAGTATGAAATCACAGCAATAAAATGTGCCATCTTGTCAGTGTTCTGTGTCATGAGGAATATCATCAAGAGCAAAGCCTCAAAGCACTACTAAGGAGGTCTTGCTCAAACTACAGAAGCATTTTTAGAAGAACAGTTATTTTAACTGTAAATTCTAAGCTGTTCCTAATCTATGTTGCCCCACTGAATCTTTAGCAAAACCTCGGATTGGCTGTCAGTACTTTGTGTATATTATGTGGTTGACGAGGACAAATTAGAAGTCATAAAGACCAGTTAAATTTTGTTTTCAGAAATGCAGTGCAGCATCAGAACAAGTAAAAGCTAGTGAGTAATAGTCTCTTCTAATCTTGTTCACTTCAAACACATAAAAGAACAGCACCTATTTCACACATCCTTCCTGTCATTAACCTTTTGTACTCCGCATATCTTGGAATATGAAAAGCATGTCTCTGTCTTCTCATAGCCCGTGAAAACTGGCATTTTCTTTCCACGAAACAAGTACAGCAAATCAATTAATAATATTAATTATACCACCGAACAGTAATATCAGTTGCTGAATCTTATTTTTCATCTTTCAAAATATCTGATTTCTATACCATGTTTTTCCTAGAGAAAAAAAAATGCACTTCTATTTTGCATGTTCCCTCCGATCAGTTGCAAGAGGGGCACAGGGTTGGTTTATAGGATATGAATGATTGGTCACAAATTTACCAACTGTATGCCAGAAAAGGTTCAGACAAAGCCAACAGTAGTGATTAAGAGTAAGGAAAAATGTACATGAGGAATGGTTGAAAAGATTGCCTACATAGAAAATCGTGTATATAAAGGCTGTAATAAAGCAGAAAAAGTAATGAGCAGTGTGAAGAAAGGCACACTGGGAGCTTCTTTTCTAGTATAAGAAAATAGCATATTGAACTGAAGTTAAAGTTGTCAGACTAAAAATCAATGAGAAGTATTTTTGTATAGTACGTAATTATTCACCAGCACTGTAAGTCACAGAAAGTTCCAAGGACATGCAAAGATTGAAAACTCTTCACGTATTTACATATATATTTCAAGATTGTCCTGGATAGCATTTAACATAATGATTTTGGAAGACATTTTGAATTATTGGCTTAATATCTCTAACTATAAACCACGTCTATTTCACAAGGAAGGCTCCCTCACATTTGCCTTCAGTAGAATTTTGCTGAATATTTTTTGTCAGTAAATAAAACTGGGCAGTGATGAAGACAAAATAGGGGTCTAAACTCTCATTTGGTCTAATCCAGCATGGCTTTTTCTTTTTGTGCCACGATGGTTCCACGTTGTTGGGTTATGTGATAGAAAGCTGAAGGAGTGCAGGGACACAGCAGTGGGGTGGGGGGGATGAGGGGACAGGGCTGGACAACTCCAACTGTTTTCCTGGGTGGGGAACAATCTTATGTTCATATGTGGGGTGGGAGTGAGTGCCAGCACCCAGAGGGGGGACCATGGGTCACAGGGCCCCTGCACAAATGGAGTGCACACGTTACATGGGTGAGTGTATCAGTGTGCAATTGCTAGCCAGTATCAGGCCAGACAAATTGGTGGATGGAATAAAAGGCTTGGCAGCCTGATATTGGAGTTGCCACAAGTCCAAGCTGGGATACTGGGTCTGAGAGTTGGGTAGGGGAGGGCCTAGGAGGTCTAAGCTAGTTACTGGAGAGACTGTGGGGCTTGGGGTCAGCTACTGGTGAGTTCTTAGGTCTAGACCAGCTACCAGGAAGACCCATTTGTACATGTGTGGTTGTGGGTGAGGCAACTGTGAATCAGCCTTTCTACTGCCCAGAGTGGGGCACGTGGATCTGGGGCAGCTTTGCATGTGTTGAGCTATGGGATTTGGCATCCCCTAGGAGGTTCCACAAAGATTTCACAAAGGCAGGAGAAAATACAAAATAAATATAGCTTTCTCCCATGGTTTTATTGGACAAACTTATTAACACTGACAAACAAGTAAAACATGATTTTTTTCTCAACGATTGCGTTCTGCTTTTACTGTCTTTTTTCTGCTACTGAATTTTCATATTCTTACACTGAATTTTGCTTTACTACTTTTTAACATCTTTAGTTTCATAATACTCTACCAGCATGCAAAATAATTTCTGAAAAGAAACCTGTAAGGTTTTATTTTCATATTTATTTTAATAAAAGGTAAACTTTTAATGTTGCTTTTATTTATGATCACTGTACCTGCCTCTGACATTCTGAATCTCTTCATGGCATAAATTAGCAATATAATTTTAAAAACTGAAAGCTGCTCTGGAGCCTTTCAGAGGAGATCACATTTACTTTACAGTTGCTTGTTAATTGCTTTAGTGCCTAAGGATGTACAACATATGTCCTGCAAAGAGACACCCATATGGTTGTACAGTGTATGTCCTGGCACTCTGTTGCCACAGACTAGAAAACAGACTTCTGTTTAAAATGCATGGCCCAGTGCATGATTGAAGGTGTGACATATAAAGGATTATAACTGACAACATTGAAGCCCTACACCTGTCACAGTGCTGTGTTAGGAGGATACGTACTCTGCTTTGCTGAGAAGGGTAGAGGAGAGAAGATTGCCTTCAGTGAAGAAACAATTAAAAGATACTTTATAATTTAGACTACAGGAGAGAGCTGTTTCCCAACTGCCTGTTTTATTTCTATAAGCGTGACTCAACTATAGCTCAATTTGGATTTCAAGGTTATAAAGTTAAAGAATTAGTAGAGGAAAAAGTGTAGGGGCATTAACTGGGCACACAGAAGCAGATTTTGAAAGGTATTGAAGCTTTTAAGGCAGCAGAGTGGTGACTAAAAATATTTTGTTAAAGTATCAACAATTTTAGAGGCCTCAAAAACATTAAATAGTCTAGCTTTTAGCCTCTCAGTTTTCTGTTGAGTATTTTGAATGTATTTGATTATTCAGAAAAATGCAAGAATATGCACAACCCTCAGAAACTCAGCAGTCATTGTAAATGATGTCTTAAACTAAAGCAAACCTACTCCAACAAAATAATTGTACTCTATGGCTCATATTATATTCCAGGTTCATCCTGCTTAGCTTTGCCTTTCTCATTGACATGCTTAAGTAATGAACGAGTCCAAAGAAAGGATTAGTCTCACCTAACTTCAGCTATTTAAAGTATAATATTACTAGAGCCTAAGCTTAGTCATCTAGGCTTTCACTGCACCACTGCAGATAGATAAGCATCTCTAGAACATGAAACTTCCCACACATTGTAGAGATCTCTCTTAGGGTAGAAGGAATCACCCTCTAGAGATGCTCAGCTCTTTTCAATGACTCTGACTAGACACTTCTGTAAGGGATTTCTCTCATCTAAATTTAGACTGTCAATTTACAATCCTGGTGTTTCTAAATAGTTAATAAAAAGTGAAAGACACCTCTCCAGAGTGAGTCATCCTATCTGAAACCTGAGTCATGCTTCAAGGGTGTCTTTCTCTCTTCATTGACTACAGAGAAAGTGTAGGAGTGTAGGAGTACTACACTGGAATCATCTCTTAGCTCAGGTATTTCATTTAAATACTTAGGTTATATGAAATTAATTAAAGTTTATGTGACATTTGACAGCATCCTGATTACTTTCCTGAAGTACCTCTTTCTTCTCCAGGTTACAGTGTCTTCCACACCACCATCCTTTCATACATTTTGCTCACAAAAAGAACAAGGGAACATGACAGAATGAATTTCTCCCGTTTAATTTTCTCCACAGGTGTAAATTTCCCAAGGTAGCTTATATAACAAATTATCCTACTATGCTCCATTTGAATTGGGGCTGGATGGCTAAAAATCATGAACAATGTTAAAATAGCTCAGGGTGTAATAGTGAAGCAAGCTATTTCCAAATTCTCATGTTCACCCAGAAAACTATATGTGTGTATATATATATATATATATATTTATATTGTCCTGATGGGTACAGTAATTTGCTAATTGCAGACCTGGAGAACAGTGGAATTAGAAAGGTATCTTGTAAATGGTTATTTTAAAATTCCTTGTAGAAAACTGAATTGCTCCAAAACATTTTTATCTTCAGTTTCCAGAATTTTAAAAATAACAGTTCTAATATAATTCAGAGAACTGTATCAGAACAGACAAGTCAAGCAAGAGGCATTTTAGACAGCAGCGAGTTCAGCCATCAAGTAAATGTCTTCTTTTGCAGTTTGTCTACATGAATATTTCTTAGAACAAACTCACTCTTCAGTTTTATTCAGATGCTCCAAGTTAAAATGCCTTTTTTTTTTTCCTTTAAAAAATAAGTTCATATGTAATGATAAGTTTTATAAATATTTTAATAGTCACACATAGAATAATGTGACGGCCACTCTACTATGTAGGCATAAGAATTTTTCCTCCTTCAGAAATAACTCGGACAAAAGAATCCTTCCTACTGTATTGTTTATTGCTGTTACACAACACCTCTCTTTTAATTTCCTCTGCTACATATAAAAGAATCATTTCTCTCTTCAGGAAGTCTCATTTGTTTCTAGGTACAGTCATTTACTGATGTAATACCTACTTTTGTTCTTATATTTTTTCCGCTTCACATAATTTGTGAACCCTTTGCCAGATGGTATCACAAAATCAATTATTTAGCAGAAATTCATAGGAACAGGTACCAAGAACATCCTCTTGTAAATGCTCAGAGGAAGCTTCTCGTACAAGCAGATTATTCCATCACTGCATTACTGAATTTTTGCACCTCTCTCTGAGCCATATGGTAATACCTACTGCTAGACATAAGGTTTCTAGGAATCTCAACTAGCTCAGTAAGGATGCTAGAAGCACATGGGGTTCAATATTTGTTGGTTCAACACTTAGCCGGTGCAAAGCAAACTATCCTTCTGTCCTTCCTGCTGAAGAACCCGTTATCACCCAAGAACCTTTGCTGGGCAGTGGGCATACATGGTGGGGAACCCTTATGCCTTCTCTTTATCCTAAGAGCCTCCTGCAGAAGGAATCAAAAGAAAAGGCGGACACCTTAAGATGAGTGTTCCATTGGTATTTTTCTTCTCATAAATTACTTGATTTACAAATAGACCCTCTGTAACTTGTTTTCAGAACCAGTGCTGCTTTGATCCCTGCAATATCATGATTTCATTTTTAAAACCTCAGAATGATGATTTATGTTTTTAATAAAAACAAACAAAGAAACAAGCAAGCAAAAAAACACAGATTTTTCAGTTCATCTGCTCCAAAAGTCTACTCTCCTGCCACTATTACAGACTAACATTTTTGGCAATGCTTGCTGTAAGGAGCAAAGCAGGTTTTCACAACTACTGGCCCAAAGGAAAACCAGTAGAAAACAAAAAAAATGTTAGTCACTGAACTTTTTTTTTTTTTTATGATTTCAAAAATGATTCAAGACCAATGAAATACAGATATGACAAAGTTTTTATGTGACAATAATATGAGATCTATGCCAACTTGTTATCTAAGTATATGCATTCAGAACAGTTAAGTTTTACCTTGAGTGCCACTAACAGGTGGCCAGTTTACTTGAGAATAAATGTAATGTTATTTAGTTCAGGTCAGAGATTTAGTTTCAAAGCTGGTCTCATGCAGTTTTGAGCAGGGAAATTCTGCATAAAAGTGACTTCAGTGCAACAGAAACAGTAGGGGAACCTTTCTTCAGACAAAGTTGTTTTTACTGATTTAAGGAAAATACATACACACACACGCATATATTGGTAGCCTAAAATTGGCTGGTTAAGTCATAAAGGTCAGTACAGAAATTTGTCACTCTTAATATTTTCCATTCATTTAATTTCATTTTTTTTCTTTTTATTTATACAGCCCAAGATGGTTTAGACCATCTACATTTTAATCACATTTCTCTATACACTTTATCTGTGTTGTTTACTATATTTGTGGTCTTATTAATAGATTACAATCTACTACTTGAGTTAAAAAAAGATGCCCAACTTAATTAGCTGCTAAACCTGACTGAAGAAAAGATCTAAAATTATATATGGTGGTTGTATAAATTTAAATTCTGTTTTATTCTAATATAAAAATATTTTATTGACAACGAGCATATTAAAATTGTGTAAGCTTTCACAATTTGGCTGGTATTTGCTTTTGCACAAAAAAGAATAACACTCATTACTGTAGTTTTGAGCTCTATTCTATGGAGCTGAAAGCTCTATACAGTATTCTTATTTTAGAGCACATTACAACAAGGAGGCAAGGGAAATAATCAGCTGCAACAACAAAATCTTAAATAATTGAGACAGAATTTTTAATTAAAAGCCTACCTTTTTGAAGTTAGATGCATTGTATTTAAAATCGGCATGCATATGTGAAGAAAACCTGGAATGATTTATTAAAAATCTAGTAGTGAATTTTTTAATTATTAGTAGCAAGATGTTGTTTTGATATGAGAAGAAGAAATAAAGCAATAAGACATAAAGTTGAAGGTTTTACATTTGTGACTTTGAACAAGTTTCAGTTTATAAATATGCCTGGATGTGACTTTAATTAAGTAGACCAACATGAGCCAATGGAACTACTGCTCCTCCTTTAAATTATGCAGGTACTTAATCTCTGCATACAGTCTCCTAGGAATAAGAAATGTTTTGATTGTGAAACAAAGCTAGATCCTTGCTTTATTTATATGTTGGGACACAGCCTCAAGTCATTCATGGTAACCCACATTTTGCTTTGGTGAAAAGACACTAAAGCCTTCTAATTTTTACTGTCTAGCTGCAATTGACACATTGTGTTTTAGTTTATAATTTCACAGCTTTTTCAATAAAGATTTTATTTCCATTTAATTCTTTTAATTTCAAGTTGTTTTTTTTTTTTTTTTTTTTTTTTTTCTGGAATATCAAATATAATTTTTAGCAAATTAACCTCAGATCATGGCCTTGAAAAATAAACTGAAAAGGAAGACATATTTTCCCATGTTTCACAAAGGACTGATTTCACAGTCACTGAATGGCTGATTGTGAAATGTACCAGTGGAGATTTGTATCCATGGCCTCTTGTCCATCCACTGGCTGCCTCTAATACCCAAACAAATTAAAATTCCTCTTTAAAAATAAATAAATAAATATATATATAAATGTAACCAGTAGCTATATATATCCAAATCTAGGCCATAAACATCATAATGAATAGAGTTTTATTCTGATGCTATTTGCCTTCTCTTCTGAGATCCTCTGAAAAGTGGTCTATGGTCTACTTGGAGGACCTTGAAAGTACAATGCATTGCAATGCATTTATACTGAAATATTGTCTGATCCGTAGTTTTCATTTTCTATTGTATTCTAAAAGACTAAAGTACATAATCTTGCTCAGTTATAGCATTTAAAGTTTTTTTTTTCCTCATAGATAGAGGAGTTAAGAGATCTAAAAGTGCTGAGAGCATATTCACAAGAATTACTTTTCAATGAAGCATAAAATTACAAACCTACATTTTAACCAAACAAATCCTGTTGTACACTCAAGGAAAAAGTCATGTCCTCCAGATGTAAACATTCGTTCAAAAGTCAATGCCTTATGCTAACAGATTTATTGAAAATACATTGCTTTTCCTTGTAGTGTAAATAAGAGGTAGCCATATTAATTTTTCAGGAATTCTTGTATTCCTAAAAGCTTATCTCAAGCTGGGGAACTTGAAGTCTCTTATTGCCTGTTAATCTAACACCAGACTGCATATCAAAACAAAAGTTTCTGAGAAGAAGAAAGAATCAGTATAAAGCCATTTGCATTCTTTATGGTCAAAACTTTTCCTTAGTGATGGATATTACTTATGGCAACAAGCAGAAGTGGTAGATCTTTGTGAAACAGAGAATTTCTTATTGTGATCATCAGCCAGAGAAATAAATAAAAAATTAGAAAATATCATTGTGTTTCTTCAATACAATTGCACGCCCATAAGTATGGTTAAGCATGGTTTGGACTGCATACAACTTTTACAGAGTGTTGGTCCAGCGGACTTTATTGCAAATCTTATCTGATTACCAAAGAAAGATTTTGCCACACAGTAAACAGGTGCCAAGTAAAAGAAAAAGATTTGGGGTTAGGCAAGCAGATGGTATACCATTCGAAGAATGTAATTTTGTCACAAAGGGAAAATTTCCCAAGTAATATAGTAAAGAGTGCTTGTTCCTGTAAACGTCTGAAGACATGAAATTAAAAATTAGCTCAGAATAAAAAAATTAGTAGAAAATCAAACAAAAACAATATATATATTAAAAAAAAAAAAAAAAAAAAAAGAGTTTTCCTGAGGTCAGGGGCCTAACTCACTAACCCTACAGGAAAATAATAAAATAAATAAAAAATAAAATTGTATTTCTTTAGATCTAAAAGCCATGTTGTAGATTAAAGACTCCTTTCATCATCTAACAGAAAGTTTATTGATAAATCACTGCCAAAAAATGGGGAAAAATCTCTTATGGTCTAGGTAAAATTAGTTTACCCAATTCAAATGTGAACCCTGCTGCATGGAAAGAACAAGAAAAAAAGCTGTCAATCTAATGGAATTCCACTGCTTACATAGTATATAGAAATAACATATATATAAATATAAATGTGATAAAGTTGAAGCCACCAACATCTAGGCAAATGTCTAGGATGAATCAAATAATTTTGTATAAAACAATCAGGCAAAAGTACCAGAAGCTATTATATTGTGAACTTGCAGCAAAGGTCAGTAATGGATAACATGACCAATTATCCAAAAGTATGGTAAGTAATCACTCCCATCTAAACATTCTGAAAGTACTTTATAATCACTTACATAACATACCACTCAAATACAAACCCTTTAAACAAAGGCCGATACAATACACCATTTGAGAGGAAAAGCTTGAAGTTAGTCCAAAATTTTATTTTTAGAAATAGGCCACAGGACAGACAGATCCAGACATGCATTGAAATGTTATTGCACCTTGAAAGGAGAATTTAAAGAATCAGTTTATTATTCCCAATATGTGAATACATTTTTCTGAACTCATTTTAAGTACTTTTTAAGGGCAGAAGAACCAACACTACTGAGAAATGGAGCTTAATAATGTAAATGCTAAGTCCATTGTTTTACAAATGAGCAAACAGCTGAAGGTGGTCTTGTCTAAGTGTCAAGCCTTCACAGGTAATATTGATGGATGAAGAATCCAGTTTGGCTTTTCCAGCCTGCCACAATTTGCCCTGAGGTACCAATTAAGTGAAATTCTTGTTTTTCGTGAAAATTTAACCTATATTTCAGGGAAGCGGCAAGCTCTAATAAATACTAAACCACACAATGGCATTTTAAAATTCATAATATACATTTAAATCCTTCTGTGAAAGAGACCCTCAGACCAAATGTCCAATCATTCTCAAAGATGTAATTTAAGTTTAGACAGAACAGAGCAGCAGTGAGTAACACAGATGCTCAAGCTGTTCATCCCAATGCTGTCTGAGTCCTAGAAAAAGCAGAGACAATTTAAGACATTACTCAAGCCAGGGAGTGAAGAAGGCTTTAAAAAAGGAGAGGTTGTGATAGTAGAGCGAAAGACTTAATTAGTAGCTGAAAAAGAAGACAATAAAATACCTTTGGCAATAAAATATCTTCGGCTAGAAAATCCCCTAAGTAATAATCATGTGCCTACAGAAATGTAATTGAAATCCTCAAAGGCAAACCATTAATAATGTTTTCACAAATGTAATGCTTATGACAAGTAAAATAATATGTACATAGACTGTCAGCAGGGTACTTTAGTATCAATACAGGTCCCATTTTTTTCAACATTTTCACTGGATGATCACACAGAATGAATCCTGCAAATGATTTTCATTTGAGACAGCAACTGACATGACAACTCTATAAGCCTCAATCCAGAGGTAGCCTGAGAAATCTGAGGACTGCACCTATTTGAACCTAAGTTCAAAAAGATATTCGAAGTCCTGCATCTAGCCCAGAACAAACCCCGCGATTCTGTGCATATGTATATTGAGTTTACATGGCAAGAGTTTGGTAGTAGGGGGGGCTGCAGGGGTGGCCTCTGTGAGCAGAGCCCAGCAGCTGCTCCATGTCAGACAAGAGCCAGCTCCAGCCGGATCCAAAAGGGACCTGTTGCTGGCCCGAGTGAAGTCAGTGAGTGACACTGGGTGGGCCTCTGGGAGAGCAAATTGAAGAAAGGGAGAAAAATCTGCTGCACAACAGCAGCTGGGAGAGCGGAGTGAGGAAATGTGAGAGAACTAGCCCTGCAGACACCAAGGTCAGTGCAGCAGGAGGGCAGGAGGTGCTCCAGGCACGCAGAAGTTCCCCTGCGGCCTGTGGAGAGGCCCCTGGTGGAGCAGGCTGTCCCCCTGCAGCCCATGGGTCCCACAGTGGAGCAGATCTCCACGCTGCAGCCCGTGGAGGAGCCCCCAGTGGAGCAGGTGGATGTGGCCTGGAGGAGGCCGCAGCCCTTGTAGAGCCATGATGGAGCAGTCTGTTTCTGAAGGATGGACTCTGTGGTACAGACCCACATGGAAGCTGTCAGTGGGAAGCCCTTGAGTCCTTTTCCATTGTATTTTCTCCCCCTTGTCCATTCAGAAGGGGAAGTGAGAGAGCTGTTGTGGTGGAGTTTAGCTGTCCATCAGGATGAAACCACCACAGCATGTTTGAGACGTGACTGGATGAAAAGCAGCTTGCTCAAAAGGACCTGGGGGTTAAGGTTGCCTCCACATTGAAGATCATAAGACAAGGCTGTGCTCTCATTGCAAATGAGGCAAATGACATGGAGGGCTATATTAAGAGGTACATGGCCAATAGATTGAGGAAAGTTATCGTCCAGACTTGGCACTGGTGAAGCTCCATCTGGAAAAATGAGCCCAGTGTGTCCCCAGTCCTTTGCTCCAGAGCATGTCAGTAAACTGGAGAGTGCCTGAAGAGGGCTACAAAGGTTGTTAGAGTCTTAGATCGCATAGGGGAATTTGCGGAGAGGTTGGGGAAGCTGGACTTAGCCTAGCAAAGAAGGTATGGGTGACCTAGTATCTGTCTAGAACTACTTATAAGGCAGTTACTAACATGAAGGAACCAAACTCATTATAGTAATGTGTAACAATGTTTGTTATAACAATGGGAAAAACTCACATATCGAACCTTGGAAATTCAGATGAGGTATTAGGAAAAAATTATTTTCTTTAGAAGGGTAGTACAGCTCCAGAAAGACAACTGGGGTATATTCTTGATTTGAAAATGGGAAAGGGTTACAAAATAAGACTGAAGGAAGAAAATACAAACCATACCTGAAATTAGTCTTTTCTTCAAGTTATAATTTACTGTTTCAAAACTCTGCTTGAATATATTTAACCTTTAGGTTAAAAGCTCTGCTCCAGAGATATCCTTCAAATTACTTAGAAGCTTGCAATCCTTATTAATCTATTCTATTTATTTAAGAAGTTTTCAGATCTTTTCTGATGACGTTTTTGTTTTTGTTTTTTGTTGTTTGCTTGTTTTGGTCCTAGCCTTAGTTTTCAGAGGAATGGAAATTTGCTTGCCTGTAGTCAAGTTAGGTTCTGACCTCAGGCTTAGGGCTGCTCACCAGTATGCATACCCTCTTTCTGACACAGCTGTGCAGGGATTCAAGTTAAGCAGTGCTTTCAGAAGAGAATACCTAAACCATTCTCTTACAAAAATATACAAAAACCTGTAAAGCTGGACTTAATATGAACATAGCTTGCACATTGAACTTAGAATAGAGAAAATGGTGTGTAAGACAAAATAGAAACAAAAGGATTTGTACCCAAGTTTCCCTTACTTACTCTGTCCTTTCCAGAAGATATATAATTCTAGAAACCTTTTCTTTGGTTTCCAAGTTGTAATAAACTCCAGAGTCCTCTCTGGGCTCATAGAAAAAGTTTTTATTTTCAGTTTGTGAATATATACTCCCCACTCTTTCATTTTGCCAGCTTGCATGATACCAAGCTCTGCAAATTTCTGTACTCCATAATAATATTCTATGCTCATTAGCTCTCAACAGAGAATTAATCCCCGTCTTCCTTTCAGGGGGTTCTCTCCTCCATTCTATCCTCCAGAGTGTTATAGAGTACAATATCCAAAAAATTGAACAGGCAACTTTCCTATTTGCTTCACAGGTGCTCTCTTTAAACATATCAGATTTTACAAGCAGAATGAGTATCATCCATCACAATATCTGAAAAATTAAGTCAGATCTGTCAGTCAAAAATTCAAAAAGCTTATATATAAATAATGCAAAGAATCTTGCCTATTATTCATGCATACTTAAGCAAATGAGTGTACCTAGACGCTTACAGGTGTGTACGTCACAAACCAGTATGGATAGTTTATCCGGATTGCAGATTAATGTCTCCATATATACAGAAATTGCTCCAAAAGGACTAACTCCATGCAAAACCTTGCCATATCCATTGAGGCTTATTAGCTCAACTACAAAACTGTGCAAATAACCAGAGCTATCTCAGATACTCTTCACTGGATGTTGAGTTTGAGATTGAGGTCAAACACACTGAAGCATTGCCATTAACTCCACAAACTGGTGTCCCAGTTGAGTTCAATACCTGATTACCAAAAGAACACTCCTCTTCTCCATCTGTTTCTGGGCTCTAGTTTAAGCTACTCAGCAGTGACTAACAGCTGAAAGGCAGTTAGGAACAGATGCAACTTTCTCACCATTAAAATTCATGATAAAAACAAGCCAACCCAATGCACCAAGGTCTGGCTCTATGTCCAATGAGTGCTTCAAGACTATTGTTTGAGGTAAAATAAGGAAAAACATAGCACGCTCTGAATCAGGCTTAATGTGTGATATAGCACTGTGTATGGATTTAAGGAGCCAGTTCTAGTCTGATGAGTCTAACATTGAGACAGAGCGAATATGCTGAATATATTAAACCAGTTAAGAAGTTTGGGAACATAACAAACATGTATGTTGCAGCACATTTCTTCTTGTCTCTCTAGTTGTAACCAAGCTATAATCAGATTATAAACAGTTCCAGAGACTGAATTTATTTTGTTTCTTGGGGGAATGACTGGATTTCCTGTGTTATAAGCTGTATCTAAATCTAAGAGTGTTATCATTTGCATGAGAAAAATAAGAATTCTTCAGCATATTATAATGGTTAGTATGTATTATTCTACTGGATCTACCTGTTTTAGTGTTGAAGATCATAGCTTTAAGCAACATCTGTCATTTGGATAAATATAGCCACTTGGGGTGCTACTGTAAAATATCATTTCTGTTATCATTTGATGATACTATTATGCAAACACTTCTGTAGAATATCGTATTCTAGTTTTCCTTCCTAAACATTAGCTTGTCTTCCAAGAGAAAACTAAAAGTCTACTAAACCAGAGTAGTTTACCAGAAAGAAAGAAAGAAAGAAAGAAAGAAAGAAAGGAAGAAATAACATATTTTAGCAACATGAGTTTGATACAGACCATCATATTTCACAAAACTGTAGTAAAAGAATGATGCCTCCAGGTATGTGTAATTTGAGTAATGGTGGACTAATTTTGTCAATGTTTGATAAAAGTTTCTTTGATCTACTTTCTGACAGGTCCACAGATTTGGACCAGCTGCATTTTAATGGTGTTTCTATGGATGCTTCTCCCATTGCTTCTTTTCATTCAAGAGCTTTGTGCCACCAGTAATCCAGTCTACATATACAGAGCAAACTTTCAACTATGAAATTGGGTTCTGCTTGCATATTTGCACTCCTTTTTAAACATGTCTTTACTATTTGAATTTAGAAAGATCAATGACATCTTACAAAGCAATCCTGAAGAAAAAATAAATACGAAGTAATTATTCTCCCTCAGAGGAGATGAGCTCAGAGTCCTTCAAATCCTTTTTTTCCTTAATTGTGTTGTTAATGGGAGTTTGCCATGTAATGGAATGAATAAGGATGAAAGGATTCTGAAAAAGTTTAAAATGATTAGTTGGTGTAAGATGCTCAAACTTAGTGTGTGCTGGCAAGCTGCGTAGACTGTACATATACTTCATTATTGCTAGTACTGAATAAGAAAGCTTCATATAAAGCTTTCATATAAAGCACAAGAATGCTATGGATCCATGGCTTTAATGCATGAAGTTAATATTCAAGAAATTAGGAAGATGAACAACTTTTGTACATATTAAGCTACTTTTTTTTTTTTTTTAATGTGTAGTTGTGTATTTATTAAAAAAATGTTTGAAAAAGAGCCTTACTTCCTTGAAGAGTTATGAAGTACATAGATCGCACAGGTAGTGAAAAGTGATAAGACAATTCTTACCTTATACAATAAAGAGTCTAGGTGAAGGAGAAGAAACAAGAACCAGCCTTTTCCTCTTGTGTTTCAGATTCTTTGATCTAAGTGGTGAAAAGCTGTAAATTAGAAAAGAAAAAAACAACTAATACTGACATTTGGGAAACAGTACTTTTTCACTGCATCAATTTTTCCTGAGGTCTCCATAGATTTTTTATTTGCACTTAACGTCTAGAACATGACACACTATTGCTACTGCCACAGCCACATTAGGCCATTCACATTCACAGATCAGCATCCTTTAGTGGCATACCTGGCCATACATGTAGCAAAATAATTGTTTATTATGGACCCAATCCAGCTCTGACTTAAATAGGTGGAAAGACTTGTGGACTTCAGTAAAAGCTGGTTCAGACCCTTTGTGAACACTAAGATTTATGACATCTTTAACATTTCATTTCCTCAATTTTAAGCACTTGGATTTTGTAAATGATGTGCTGGATAAATACACTGTTGTCACTTAGCAGACTTAACTGGTGTGTGAAAAGATGTCTTTTACTTTCAGATAAACTGAGGTACAGGGGGATTAAAGCCAGTTCCTCAACTGGCATAAATTTGCATAGCTCCATGAATTTCAACTGTCCTTCCAGTATTTGATACATCTACAAATGGAATTTGAGAAGGAAGTTTATGTGAAGAGGATGTGTGTTCAGGCTGAATGTTAGGAAAACGTTCATCACCGATAGGGTGGTCAGGCACTGGGGACAGGCTCCCCAGGAAAGTGATCACAGCCTGTCGGAGTTCAAGAAGCATTTGGACAATACTCTCAGACAAATGACTTGATTTTGGGGTGGTCCTGTGTTTACCCAGGATTTGGACTCGATGATCCTTGTGGGTCCCTTTCAAATCAGGATAGGGTTTTCAGCAACCTGGTCTGGTGGGAGGTGTCCTTGCCCGTTGCAGAGTGGTTGGAACTGGGTGATCTTTAAGGTCCCTTCCAAACCAAACCATTCTATGATTCTATAAAAACATTCTAATTAAATGTTAGGGCATTATTGAAGTACTTTATGTGTTGTTGTTTTTTTTCTTCATTACAGAGAGACATCTTTCTATTCTATCCTATCCTATTCTATTCTATTCTATTCTATTCTATTCTAGCAGCAGCAACAACAAAAGAAGTCATGTAATCACTTTTACACTAAACTTTAAAAACTCAGGTTTTTAAAGTGTTGAAGAAAATCATATATAAAATGTTATTATCAATTCTGGAAAAAAATCTTTCTGAAAAAAGTTTTCAGCATAGTAGTTTCATCGGCTTTTTGAGTTATAGGTCATTAAGTAGACACAAAGAGCATTTGCTTTATTGTATTTTTTTTTCTATAAAAGCTGATTTTAAAAGAAAAGTGGATGTTGCATGCTGCTGTTTCTTAGTCTTGATGAGGACCCCTTGTTACTAGAAATAATTTGAAAAAAGAATATGGACTTGAGTAATCTAACACAGTGAATTCCTTCTTCCATTATTCTTCAAAGGAATTTTTTCATCACCTACCTTTCTTGCTAGCTTCACAACAGAAAAGAACTAAAGAAGCCAATCTGACCTTTCATGCAGTATTACAAAGTTACTGATTTGGCTCAGTCATTCAACCAGCACAGCAACATCGTTACAAAATCAGACAATATTAAAACACTTTTTTAGGTATAAACTCTTTGAATAATGCTAACACAGAACTGCTGGTCAGATAAATGCTTTTTATTATTATTATTTTTAGTTTATTTTATTTTTTCCAAGTGTGATGCCTATACGGTTTGGGTGTAATTAAATTAAATTAAATTAACTGTGTGTTCTTAAAAATATTTAGGCTGTGATTTTTTACTTCATTGCAACTACTTAGAACAAGTCATTTGCAAGAAATGGCCAACATTGTGTGCACATTTCAGAATCTAGGATCAGAAATTTTCCATTTAAAACAGTTCTCTCTGTACTTTGTTCTCTCCCTCCTTTCTTAGAGACAGGTTAATCAATACAGAACCATGACTAATAATAATTAAAATGGGTAAAATTAAAGGCTTCTGTCTGCTTCTCCAGAAGATGGCAGAAGTTTCTCCACCAACTTCAACAGAGGCAGGGACAGATGCTGGGCTTGCTACATACATCAGTTTAATCTTTCATAAGGACACATGCAATGCTTATTGATTTGAGATGAAGAGTCTGCCAAACTCTTCTCAAGTCATTGGGCAGAAAGTTATCAAAATAATTCTATATGGCTTTTCACCCGAAGTTTTATTACCTGTACAGTTTGATACAGCAAAGTGAGGCTCTACACTCAGCTTGCTATTATTTCTCTTTTTATCTTGAAGTAATGTGGTGTATTTTGTAAACGAGCAAATCAATTTTGAAGCTGCAGGGGATGCTCTAGACAGTGGGGAGAAAATCTAGTCAATTTTGGTGTAAACAGAAATGGAGGAGAAAAGAAGAACTTATGCAGCTCTTGCACATGATTAGCACAGCCATCTGTTTCACTTACCCACATAATTGTCAACTAATCAATTGTTAATTGTAAATGTCCAGTTGCGTAACAGCATTTTACCTGCTATTGCAATTCATTATCCCAAACACTCTACAGATCTTCAATATCTGAATTATTCATTTCCAGGAGAGAAGAGTGAGAGAAAGATGGCAAAGGGAAACAAAGAATGGAGTCACAGGGAAAAGGGGAGGAGTGTAAGGAATCCACGTGTATAAGATGTGTGTGGATAAGTAAAGCACAATGGCTTAGGCATTAGTATGATGCATTCATTGATGGAATAAGGATCTGAGAGAAAAAGTGACAGATGGAAACTGGCAGAGAGAAGGACATCTAACAGAGGGAAAACAAGCTTCTAGCAAGGATAGGCAAAAAAAGAGCTGAGGAATTAGTAAAAGTGAAATTGGGAGCCCTGGCACACAGGGAAAAGATTGAGAAAATGCAATGAATTTGGTTGGTGCTGGCCAGAGTGCCAATGCAATTATCACAACAACTTCAATAGTAATTTCTTCAGAATCCTAATTCATTGAATTAGTTTCTCGGTCTATTTGATATGTAGATGGTATAACATACATGACGTCACAATATATTTCACTGGTATTATAAGACCTTTGTGCCCACATCAAATATGTTCTAGATAGTTGCCATTATTTCAGCAATCTATTGTAAGGAGCTTCTGAAATCTGTTAAAATATTTTTTTTTCTTTTACACTTTTAAAGACAGAAGAAAATAGAAGCGGAAAGAATAAAAATGGAATTTAATCTCTGCTTCAATATTGAAATGCATGATTATATTTGAAAATAAAGCCTAGGAGAGAGTGATGCATCCATTATTATTCTGATAGAACACATTTGTTCAAGGGTTTTCATTTTCTTTATCCTACCTCTTTTCTCTCATAAGTTTGCTTGCAATTATAACAGCATGGACAAAACAAAGAGAAAGAAAAGGGTAAATCCTTGTTAAGTTTATCAGAAAGATACTGGATGACTACCTAAAAGAAAGATGGAAGCCCATAAAGAAAGGGTTATTTTATACATATATTGGAAGAAGACAAACTGATTCAACCGTTTGAATACAAAGAAAAACTTAACCAAATGCTAGTAAGAGAGCAATGAAAAATAATCTCATTTTATAATCTCTTTATCAAATATTTTTAAATTTGCTTCAATTTAGAGATAACCCGTGAAATACTCTTTGATGCATAATTTATTTGTACTTATTTGTATAGACAGTATGCTACAGATCTAATTCCATGGTACAGGGAATGAAATAGTTGTATAATCTAGACAGTCCTTTCATCGGCCAGTTTAAGCCTAAAACAAGAGATAGTAAACTCAACAAACTGACAGAAAATTGTAATATGGTGACATTCATATGATAGGAAGTAGCCCTACCATGAAAGATATCTAGCATTTGTTGAAACAGAAGTAGTTGTTTCTGTATACCATTTCATATAAGATACATGAATTGGAGGTATGAATATAGGTATCTTTATATCATTTATTAAATTTACTAAATTTCTTGGTCTTAATCACCTTTTTGAATTAGAATTATCTGAATGTCTTACATAGCCATGGCTGACTTCTAGAAACACCTGCATCAGAGATAAAGTATTCATGCAAGAATTCAGTCTCCATTCCTCAGGTGAAGTATATTCTGGTTTCATATATATGTAGAAGGTACAGTATGAAATTAGTCTTTTCTGAACAATGTTGGACATGGCAAACACCTTGCTTTATCTTAGTTTTCATGTGTAATATATTGCACTTAATTTTGTAAAATGATACGTGATTTCTTGAAGCTTATTTTGGTTTAGGAACAGAGAATTAGTATTTAAAACTTTGTTTGGGGATAAAATGGCTATGTAAATTTTGCCTCCTGCTCCCATTCTACTTTTCTAGCATTTTTGACAAGCTATTGTGAAATCATGCTTTGAATAATTTAGTAGAACTGTTGTTCAATAATGACTTAAATTGCTTAAGATTTAAAGAACCAGTTCGAAGACAACAAGAATCTCTCCTATGATTGATTTGGGCTAGTCAAATTGAGGAAGACTAGAAAATATGAGTGCATATTTCTCATCAGCTCTCTTACTTCTAGAAACTTGCACATAAATATACAAAATTAAAGAACTGTGAGTTGTTAATGCTGTACAATACATGGAAGTAAGAAATTCTTGCAAGACTTAAACCCCAACAATAAACAGAAAATCTTTATGATGTTCATTACTAAAGTGACCTTACGGTGGCACTAAAATGTGTCAGAGAAACTTTAGTATCTTTCCACAGATCATTCTTCTGAGCATTTCTACATTAACAATAGAAATGAGACAACTAAACACTCTCAGGCTTTAAATAAAAAGAGCTATGGGAGGTGTGAATAAGACTTGCATTCCAGAATGTTTTTCACTGCCCTTTATGTTGAAGGCAGGTTTTAAAAGGATTTTATCCCTAAAATCATTAAAAGAAAGGAAGATATCTATGTATCAATGTAAATATCAGTGTAAAAGGAGATCTTACACAAGGGAGAAAAGACACGAAGGTATTTCTGAACCAGTGGTTCTCCTACACATCATTCACTGAGATCTCAAGTGAATCTCCTACACAACATTCACTGAGATCACAAGGGCGAATGGCTTTAAACTAAAAGAGGGGAGATTTAGACTAGAAATTAGGAGGAAATTCTTTACTCAGAGGGTGGTGAGGCCCTGGAACAGGTTGCCCAGAGAAGTTGTGGATGCCCCATCCCTAGAGGTTTTCAAGGCCAGGTTGGACAAGGCCCTGGGCAACCTGGTTTAGTGGGAGGTGTCCCTGTCCATGGCGGGGGGGTTGGTACTAGATGATCTTTAAGGTTCCTTCCAATCCAAGTCATTCTATGATTCTATGATCTTCAGCAGACATGAATTGCCATCCCATGAGCTTGAAGACTTTACAACAAGGTTACCATCCCTGAGTCAGGTCAGTCTCTCTTGGATTCACAATTTCAGAGTCAGGGACAGAAATTGCTGTGAGTTACTTTTGCCTTCCTGGATTCCAGGGGCCCTTGAAACAAACTCCCCAGTCTAAATCAGAGCAGTCAGTTATGTTGATTTTAACAGTCTCTGAGGCAGTATTTTGTCATCTGAAGTCAATGTAACAAAGCAATCTGACCACATAATCTTATATACAGCCATTCCTCTTTTGGATATGTATATGTAGCAAGAGATTATATTGGGGCCATTTGCCTTGACTACATTAATAACCTACTCAATGAGGGGTACTCCATAAAAGCAATTGTAATGATGTATGAGAGATCATTAACATTCATTCCTCCATAATCTATTAGTAAGCTGTTGTGATTACTCCATAATTAGCTCTTGATTTTGTTGCTATGTCTGTATCTCATTTTTTTCTTTCTCTAGCTTCACTTATACCAATAACTTTGCTAGATGTTTATTATAAGGTTTTAAGTACTGCATAGATAATAAATAGATTAATGTCTACCATTATAAATGTGAGCGGTTTTATATTCATCTCAAACTTTAGGAGCTCTCCAGACTAACTGAGAATTTTTTTCTACTTTTTTCTATTTTTTGTTTATTATTATTATTTCAGGATAACTGTCATGATGCAAGGACTGCCTTCTAAATATAAAATGTCAGAAAAAGAAAATAAGCTTGGCCTAATCCTTGGCCTACCGCTTGAGAGTTATGTATTTATCTTTGATCAATGAAGCAACAAAATCAACAAAGCAGACACAGAAGCCAGTGCTATGGTTAGAACTAGAAAGTTGCATTTTGTACGAGTTCAGTGTGAAATGGCAACCGTAGGGTAAAAAAAAAAAAAGCATTTCCCTTCTATTTTGTAGAAGTAATATATGATCTGTTATTTTCTCATTAGAAATACTGAAAGTCATTTAGCAAGACCGGTGAAACAGACAAGATGAGTCCGTGTGTATTAAATATGGACATTATAATGAGATTAGATCAAGGGCAAAGTGTTTTTGTTTGTTTGTTTTTTAATAGTCTTTATTATCTCCATACAAATCAGGTGAAAACACAAGAGAATCTGGCTCTCTGAAGGTGTAATACATAGCTAGAACTTACGTCTCCAAAACGACTGAATGAAGTTAAATTCATTAGACCAAATTTAGCCACAATGTCTGGCCTGATCTTCAAAGGACCCATCTCCATACCTTCTACTGACTTCTGAAAGATATTGAAAAATCAAATCATTTATTTAACAAAGGCAAGTGCCGGGTCCTGCACCTGGGACAGGGCAACCCTGGCTATACATACAGACTGGGTGATGAGACGCTGAGGAGCAGCCCCGCAGACAGGGATCTGGGGGTTGTGGTTGATAGCGAGTTGAATATGAGCCAGCAGTGTGCCCTGGCAGCTAGTAAGGCCAACCGTATCCTGGGATGCATCAAGCACGGCATCGCTAGTAGGTCGAGGGACGTGATTGTCCCACTCTACTCTGCACTGGTCCGGCCTCACCTTGAGTACTGTGTGCAGTTCTGGGCACCACAGTACAAGAAGGACATTAAACTGTTGGAGAGTGTCCAGAGGAGGGCGACGAAGATGGTGAAGGGCCTAGAGGGGAAGACATATGAGGAGCGGCTGAGGGCACTGGGCCTGTTCAGCCTGGAGAAGAGGAGGCTGAGGGGGGACCTCATCGCGGTCTACAACTTCCTCGTGAAGGGGAGTGGAGAGGCAGGTGACCAATTCACTGTAAACACCAGTGATAGGACCTGCGGGAATGGTGTTAAGCTGAGGCGGGGGAAGTTTAGGCTGGACATCAGGAAGAGGTTCTTCACCGAGAGGGTGGTCGCACACTGGAACAGGCTCCCCAGGGACGTAGTCACTGCACCAACCCTGTCTGAATTTAAGAAGCGATTGGACTGTGCACTTAGTCGGTCTAAACTTTGGGCAGACCTGTGCGGTGCCAAGAGTTGGACTTGATGATCCTTATGGGTCCCTTCCAACTCGGGATATTCTATTTAAGAGCATGTATATTAATATGGGCAGCTAAAATGATAAGGGAAAAATGAGGAGGTTTACAAGGAAAATATGAGGGGGAAAGGGTATGGGATAAGTTTATGAGGTGGGCTGATAACAATGCAAAAATATTTAATGGGGAAAAGAATTTGATTAGAGTGTTCTTTATCAGAAAAGCTCATAACACAATACTATGCCTAATAATTTAAAATAGACAAGTTTATACTAGAAAAAAAAATTAATAGCAGTGAGAGTAATTAACAATTGGAACAGTTTATGTATGTGCATCTCAGCCACACATAAAAAAAAACAACAACAAAAAAAAAACAGATTGAAGCTTTTCCTTCTAAAAGCATACAGTTAAAACAGTAATTAATTAAAAAAAAATAAAAATCTTCCAGCTCTTGTCAAGCATTCAAGTTGATTTCAGACTGGATAACAACAAAGTTATTTTCCAGCTTTGGAATCTGTGACAAAAGTTGAAAAGTTGGGCTCTGATTTTTCTTTATACAAAACCTTCTCTACTCCTTTTCCAAATTAAAAAAAAAAAAAAAAGGAAAAAATAAATTGATGTAAGTAGTCTGCAATGTTGTATTTTCACATTGTATTCACTATTGTTTAAATGTTATTTTCAGGTCAAACATTATACAAATTCCTAAAATGTACATATATATTGAAAGGTAATTAAAATGAGGGTAAGGCAAAGGGATAAAAATGACAAAATGGCTGGGATTATGCCAAATCCATGGCACTGATAGTGTGAACCTCTTTCTATAAATTGAATGTTTTGATTATAGTTTTCAGGGAGGGAAAAGAAGATGAATGGTAAAGAAGTGATCAAAACTGAAGTGAGAGAGGGAAACATTAAAAAAACAAGCAAGGTATGGGAATGTCATATGAAACTGAGAAAAGCAGAGAGAGAAGGTGGTCTGTGATGATAATAGAGGGCTAGTCGTCAGTGGAAACAGAGATTCAGAAAAAATGTCAAGTGATTAGTAAAAAATCCAAGAGCTGGATTCTACTGACGAGATTAAGAGATTACAGGCACTTCTTGTTTTGTGTTTTCCTCTGTAACGAGACAGAACATCAAGCTAATGGCCAGCCACTAGGAAAGAGGCAGTAGTGTCAATACTTGAAAGTTTAAGTTGCAGTGTCATCCTTTGCGCATTTTTAGAATTTGACTGCCTCAGTATTCTTTCAGCAAAAATTTCTGCCATCTGGTTGCCATACATACCATTTCAAACCCATATGAAAATATTTCAGTTCAGATATTAATCAGCATTGGAGTAAGCTTTTCTGTTAACTTCATAGCCTGACTGAGCATGGTGTCTGTCTAAAAAACCGAAGGCCCGCTCCTCGTTATTTCCTCTGGCATGTCAGCCACCAAGACTCTCCTCCTACCCAGGAGTGCAGGCAACTCCATCCAAGTATGTACATCAGCATGTAAACATCTCCTCCAGTCATCTCCAACATAAAACAGACCTCACACAAATTTGGTGTGGATTTGACTTCCATTGCTTGTTTTGTTCCTGTAGGTTGATTCCTTGGATCGAAACCCTTCAGCTTGGTCTAAACCCTCTACTGTAACTATATTACCTGTAATGAAGCTCACCTCCTTTACAGTATCATTATGGCTTTTGATGTGTTTTCTTAGTAAGGGCAACTAATTAACTAACTAGTTAATTTATTACTGTAGGGTTTTGGGCACTATAACATTTTCATAGCAAATAGTAGATAGAACATTATATTTTATTGCTTTTTCAAGAATATGTTAAAACTTTCTCTTTTTCTTTTTTTTTTTTTCCCTTTTTATTTATTTATTTATTTTTGGTGCATGTGATGTAACTATAACCCCTCTGCCTTGCTTTTAAGGAATGTGAAACAATTTTAATCCCTTTTTGACATACAACCCCACACTTATGCATTATTCTTTCTACTGCTGAAAAATCTGCATATTTATGAAAAATGGATCAGTGATTAAGATCAAAGCATCTTTCTATTGATCATAGGACACTCTCTTCTATTAGCCTAATTAAATTAAATAATGTCAAAATATTTTAAAAATAGTGCTTACCAAAAGCAAATAAGCATGCCTCTGGTATTGACTTTGATATACAAATATATCCTAAGGGCACACTGTTATCAGCTGGTATAGAATATTTCTCATATGTAAATAGGTGGACTTATGCTCTAGCACCTGAAAAGTAATGAAAATGCATGAAAAAGTGATATAGCCAGAAGATAATTGAAGAAAAAAGTTAAAAGTGCATTACACTGTCATTCTGACGGTCTTGGGGATTGATATGAGCTCAGTATGAATTCAAGGGCTGAATATTTTGGGTGATGTCGACACAAATGCATCAGAAAAATCAATCTGTTTTTCAATAAGGAAATACAAAGCTATTTAATATATTTAAAGAAACTAACACAAGAAATGCATGGGAAAATTTTCTGCAGGGCAGGCCTGGGGTAGGTGAGATTTCCAATGTGGCATGAGAATCCATAAAAAAAGGAAGTCATAAAGTTCCTCTTTCCACTTCATGTTCATTTGGCAGCATTCTGTAGGCAGACATATACCAGATCTATGGCTGAGCTAATAAACCCGCACATTCTTTAAGTCATTTAAATACAACTATTGTGACCCTTACTGATTCATTTTCAAGAAAAAGGATCCCAAAGTCCTTATATCTACTTTCAGGTAGTCCTCTGTCAGCAACATCTATCCTGTCAGGACTGCATAATGTATATATTTGAACTGTTCACATTTAATAGTTCCTAGCTGTCTTGAATAACGAAGGCTAAACTAGTGCTTGAAGTCTCACATCTGAAATACCTGGAAGTACTCCATCTGATTTCAGGAGAATTTGGCCTGGACTACAAGGGAGGCTGTACCTACATGGTGCTCTGAGAGCACTCTTGGCACCTCTTTACTATCGTTTCCCCATCCATGGTGTCAAGCTACAGTAGTGTCATTCTTCCCAAGGATTAGGAAAGATTTTCAAGGAAGGGAAGAAGGGAAGAAACCCTAAAGGCACCCAGTCCTGGAGGAGCCCTTGGTGACACAAGTGAACAATACAAAAATTACATTTCACAGTGCCTGCTGTCTGATGTGCCTGGAATCTACCAGGGCTTCTGTTAGAGGATCCCAGCACAGCCTCCACCTCCATTTCCTGTCACCATCACCTCCATTTCTTGTCACCATCTTACCTTCATGACCCAGGAACCTCTTCAGAAACTCTATAACGCCAACAATGCACTAATTCTTACGTGTCCATCCCCCATTCCTCCAGGATAATTTACCACCCTCCTGCAAAGGGGGTACATGTCTGCCAGGTTTTATGTTACCACTGCAATGACAAGTGGAGAATAGCCTAGAAGGATTGGCATAGCCACTAGATCTGTCCTCCTTTTAGCCCTCAGCATGCTCTGCTGTTCAGGGCATGCTGCTCAGGACCCCTACTCCAAATTCATAAAAAGCTCCAGCAGAGTTGTCACGTGAACAAAATCTGTTTAGCAACTACTTGTCTAAGATGAAAGCAGTCAACCACAGTATGTCTTTCTGTCCAACGTTATTAGCAGCTTTTGTCATGTTTGACTCTAACCTCTTGCATAAATGATAACAGTTGTTACCTACCTGACCTTGCTCCATGCTCCCACTTGTTTACATGGATGAGCCCTGTCACCAGCATCCCTTTGAAAAAGGTAACAGCTCTGCTTTATCCAGCATCCAAAGGCATAGAGGAACGCTGATAAAGGAGAGGACTAATAAATAATTCATTGACATTGATTTAGAGGGTCCCTCTGCTGCCACACATCTTCAGTCCGTCCTAACAGACTTTACAACTTCGTAGTTTTTCATTCAGTTTGAAATGGGGTGCCTGGGAAAGAAGCAAGAAGAAGTCTTCATGTTTACATGCAGCGTTGAGAGCTTTGCTGTTCCCAACTGGCCTGGACTGTGACTTATGTTAGAAACATAGTTCAAAGCAATCTCAGTCATCCTAACTTGGTATGGTTATTATTTTTTGCAGACTAGACAAGACACTTGTTTCACAGAATCACTGACTCATGGAATGGTTGCGGTTGGAAGGCACCTCTGGGATCTTGCTTAAGCCCTCTGCTCAAGCAGGACCACTTTGAGCAGGTAACCCAGGACCTTAATATCTTTATGGTTCAACAAGCTTCTGACTGAATCACATCTCCTCTCACTGTTCCTGGCTTCTCTGCAGGCCTAGCCTGATTTCAGCCATTTTTGTCAGTTCACTCATACTCCATTACTAATCCTAGTAAAGTAGACTTCTCAGAGACTCAGTCTGAGCTGTCAGAAACCTGGGAAGCTGGCCAAGATGCATTTTGATAAGCTTGGTACTGTCTTTACATTGGGAATGACTCTGTACTTATAGTCACAGCTGTATGACAATGTTTGGTATCCCTGTCAGAAGTGTATCTAATGAGCCTAATGAAACATTTATTCACCTCTGGAGTGGTTTACTAATAATATCCCCAAACAGCAGGTAAGCCTACCCGGAAGTTTATCTTTGCCACAGGCACTCTGTCATCCTTTCAGAGGTTAGCCAGATAGAAAGGGAAAGCATCTCTAACAGAAGCTCCACAGATGTATTTGTCACTGCATCGCTCATGGTGAGCTAGGTCACATTTCATCTTAGGCAGCTTTTGAATTAGCACATTGTCTCAGTAACACATTTGCAAGCCAAATGGGTCAAAAAATCCCCCAGAAATAGCATCACATAAAATACTCTTATTTCCTGGGAGTTTGCTGGGGTTAGTTCCAGGTATAATCTGTCTCACAACTGAGCTCTTTTCACTTTTATTTCTTCCCACCTCCTCCTTTTCCTGTACAATTTGGTTTGTTGGGAAAAATACATATTGCTGACTACAAGCCAGCAATTCTCTCTCCTGAAAGACCTTTACCTTACCACATTTGTCCAGTCATCATGGTCAGATAGTCCTTAATATAGGAGAACCAAAAAAATCATGGATTTGTTCTTGGCAGCTAAAATGAAATAAAGAAAATGTTGCTTCAGACAGCTTTCAGAAAAGTTCAGAGAATAAAATGGTAGTTGCTTTGCTTTTTGTCTTTATACTCCCCAGACTCCTCTCTTGGCATCAGCATCTCTCCAAGTCTTCTTTGATCCATCTCCAAGGCCAGCTCTGGCAGTCTGTCTATGCTGGTCCTTGCAGAATACACTTGGAAACATTCTGAATCCTAAGCAAAGTCCTATATGCACCTGCAGTCACTAGCATTGCTGTCATAGACATATAGATTAAATGAAGATTGCCTACCAACCTCATCTGATGGCATTATTAGAATCTTTCTTAGAAAGTCACCAGAAGACTAATAAAAACAAACAAACAAGCAAGCAAGCAAACAAAGTCATTTTGGATTGCCCCAATTCCTTCTACCCAAGCAGGCTGGACAAAGTTAAATTAAGCCTTGGGGCTCTGTGGTGGGTTAAGTTTGCCAAACAGACACTCACTTACTCCTCCTCCTTATTGTGGTGGTGGAGAAAATAAGTTGAGAAAGCTCATAGGAAAATAGGTTGAGAAAGCTCATAAAAGCAAGGAGATTGCTTACCATTTCTTATTGCAGGCAAAATGGACTTGGGAAAAATTAATTTGAAATTTATTGCTTCTAAAAATATATTTAAGTAGTGTGAAATGAAAACAAAAATTAAAACAACAACTTTCCTCCCCCCTCTCCCGGGCTCCACTTCTCTCTCGCTCACTTCTGTTTTCTCTACCTGCTACCCAAGCGTTCAGGAGGGGTGAGGAATATGGTCACTACATATTGGTTCTTCTCTGCAGCTTCTTCATCCTCGTGTTTTCCCTCTTCTCCATTCTGGGCTTTCCACAGGCTGCATTTCCTTCAGGATATATCCACCTGCTCTGGGGTGGGGTTCTCCATATAGGGTCCACAGTGTGGGTATGCATTCCACTGTGGTCCTCTCTATTGGCTACAGAGGTCCTTTCCTGACCTTGGGGTTCCCATTGTTGTCTTCTCACAGAGGTGACCACTGCAGCCCCCATGCTGCCAACACCTTGACAGCTACACCCAGTTCAGACTGTGATACAGGATACTACATCACAGACTACCTGTAGCTTGGGAACTCACTGATGGGAGAAGACATGGATCAGGTAAAGGGATGTTTGAAGATGATAATTTATCTTAATATAAAATTTTAAATAGTAATAACTTAAATGAGTGCCCCTATATATTTAACCAGTATATTAATATTAATAACTATTGTTGCTGTTGTGGTGCTGTGTAGGCCTGCGGGGGAGCTCAGCTCCTTTTCTTCACTGGTCCTTACATGGGGTCATGAGTAGCGTGTGGTGCAGATAAGCTACACACACTGCTGATGTTAAAGGCCATATGAGGTATGTCATGCAATTTGTAGGATAGCTGTCTTCACAGAGAAGCCTAATTTCTGCTGAACTGCAAATGCAACTGGAGGGCTCCAATACCACTCTGTGGTTTTGAAGTGGGGACACAGTTGAGGCAGTTCAGCCCAAGACACTTCATAGGGATGACTTCTGAGGGAGCAGGAAGACAAAGCTCAAGTGCTGGGCATTCTCATATGGAAATTGAAAGTATTTTCCAGCTGATTTCAATGGGAAAAGGAGAAAACCATTAGTTTAGATGCAGGCTTTATGAAAAAAAAAATGTATTCAGAATGAATCATCAAGGAACATTTAAAAAAAATCTCCAGTTTTTCTTAGTTCAATGTCACTTTTTCCAAAACGAAAATGGATATGAACTAAAGTTAATACAAGTTTGTACAATGTACAGCATTTAGGGAGGGATATTAGGAAAAAAAAAGAAAGAAAACCCAATTATATATTTTTTAATAACTGAATATAGGCAAATAAAATTATCATGGTAGTCTATTTATAAGCAAGGTACCTTATCTGACATGTTTAATCATTGGTGGAATCATTAAAGAAATTTATAATACCTTCCATTACCAATTTTCCCCTGAGATGGTGTGAATTCTTAATCAGATAAGGGTGGAGGATGCATCTAGAATCAAACTGATAGCAATGTATGCATAAGGAATGGGAAAGAAAGAAAGTGCATATGACATGCAATAGCATAATACGTATTTGTGTATATGTATATATATGTGTTTATATATGTGTATATATATGTGTACACATATATATATATATATAATCTACCACAGATATCAGGGAGTTGCCTTTAAACTGAACTTTCAGAATTTCAGAAGCTGTACTCCCCAGAGATTTGCTTTGGCATTTTTTAAGAGATCATTTTGGCTGCAATTGAAGGACCCAGTATTTAAAAATGTAACAAACTTGAAAATAAACTTAGTTATAAAGAGGTGTAAATCTCTTTTCCACAGGTTTCCTGTTTGATCTTTAATGTTTGTTTGAGTTTCAGGAGAGACAGGCCTGTAGAAAAGTACTGAGTATGTTAACAGTGTCAAGTAGAGAACAGAGTAAATGAAGTGCTTGCAGTATTTTCAGACTCAGGGCTTATCTGAATTGACTAAAATTAGTAAGATTTTAAAACACACAGTAAGAAGAGCATTGTTAATTATTCTTAAAAAGTGCATCAGTAAACTCTTTAGTCTCAGTAAATGCTTATTCCTATGCACACTTCCTAAAGCTATTGTCCATAGTATTGAAGCCAGATGGAACTTCCTTTTTTTTTTTTTTTTTTTGGTCTAACCCTAAGGAACTATTCTCCTTGCCATTGTAATTGACTAAATCTGTATTTTTTCTTTGTTCCCTAATACCTCAGATTACTCTGCAAACTATTTACACAGACTAAAATGTGCACTCCAAATGAAAGTATATATGTTTGTGCACGTAGAACTTTTTTAGATGTTTGATTTTAAGTTAAGAATGGATGACAGAAAAATGAGTCATTATTATTACTGGACACTTTATCTCATCCAGGGTCTTTGTTCAATTAATGCATATGAAAGGAAAACCTTTCCGTAAATATCAGTGTTTCAATAGTTCCAACACAATCAACGGGACAATGGTGGTTTAGAGATGCTGAGGATTATTATATTGGCTCATAGAAGTTCTGGTAAAAGTAACCAAGCATCATTTTTTTTCCCTCTCTATTGAGGCAGTGTATCCAGGTCCCCATTATGAGTGCTATTGTCTCCTCTATCAATCCCACTGTAACTCTGCATTTAATACAAATAAGGTTCTGAAGGCTTAATTCATGCTTGAAGATTTGCATGAAAAATAAAAACATTTTTAAGGTGTCCACAAAAAAATTAGTATATGATTTTTTTTTTTTCCAGGAACCCTTCCCCCTAAATTTCCTGACTGCATAGGTCTCGGAGTTCCCTGAAGTTCTACTGAAGTCAGTAAAGCAAAGCTCATCCTACTCCACATTAAGAAGGGAACTAGGTAGAGGTTGTCTCAACAGGTAAGATGCCTTGTAGTAGAAGGTCGCTACCATTTCTAGTAGTATTTAGTTTTCCTCCACCTTCTCTGCTGTTATATTCCATCCTTGTTTAACATGTAAGATACCATTAATTTAACATTTTTTATTGGGATTTGGGCACACATAAATGAAACCAAAGTAACATCTACGCTAACAAAATTTATCATAATCTATTTTTGCAGTTTGCACAGTTTTATATAGCTGCAAGAGTATTAGATTCAGACTGTCACAGAAAGCTGATTTTCTGTACTTTGCAAATGCTGGAGTTCACCTAGAAAAGATGAGTCTTGGGGCATTTGGAGTTTAAAATCATTTTTATTATGGAAAATTAGCAGAAGGAATTCTAGCCTAGCCTATTGACACTTTTCAGGCCCAGTAGTGGCCAGTGTCTTCGATGTTGCATCTTGCTGCTTTGAGGTCTTGTAGACAATTCTTGTAAGACCTTGGGTCCTGGTTCTGCTCTCATTCATATTTGTGTAAACCGAGAGTAACCTCAAGTTATCCCTGCTTTACAGCAGGTTCAAAGAGAGCAGAGATAAGCCCACGTATATCACTTACCAGGGATCTTAAAAGCAAAGAGATTGTTTGATGGTATGAAGATGCTGTGATACCTATTATGCATACCAATCTCAGGCTATTTTAAGATGACTTATTAGGGAAAAGTTGAATACTAAAGAAATTCTCTAGGCTCTCCTAATCTGAAATAATAGCTGTGCTTTATCAGCTCACAGGGCCTGTTTGTGAACATTGTATGCGGTCTCTTAACTACTTCAGAGACAGAGCTTACCCAGAGTGGGTTCATCATGCTGGGAGGATAACATTTTGTGTATTTCCTTCAGAGCTACACTATGTGCTTTTTGGGTGAGCTGATTCAGATTTCTGTAATATGAAATGATCTATTTTTATATAAATACAAGGAGAAACATAGTCTGTCGAAGTGCCTGTTCCATCCCTTTAGTATTTATTTTTTGTTGCTGTTCCAGCTCTGTGTGAATTTCAGATTCTTACATATGATTTGTTAATTGTCTGAATAAGTGTAAGCATTAAAAAAAGGTTAATAGTACATATGCTGTCTAGCTTTCTTATCCTTCCACTTCTCACATGTGAAATGACAGTCTTGTTTTAAAGAGCCTGTAGACTTGACTAATCTGATATTGGAATTAATGTAGAGGAGTCTTTGAAATGTAATATTTTAAGCATGGAACACATTCATATTACTTTGCTAACCTACTAAAGACATGACTTGGTCTGGGTTTTATTTGCATTCTGCAAAGTCTCACAGGGTGCAATCAGAGAATACTCTGCTGGAGGACACCCACATTCAAAAAACATATGCTATTCTGAGATAAGTTCTCTATTTCCCTATTCTTACCCTTTAAAGCTGTGATGTAAATGAGAAATACATTGTCATTCAGGGCTGCTTTAGCCCAACCACAAGTTCTATGTCTGACATTTATGCAAAATGTTGATAGACAAATTCCTTAGTTATTTATCAACACTAAGCAGTCCCCACAGACATCACTCAACAACTATATCCCATCACTCATGCATTCGTATTTCCTTTCAAATCATTCATCTGTATATATGAGCTATTTAAACAAATAAACTAACCTAAATATGAAAATACTTGCTATGTTTATATAAAAAAGGAATATTTCTTTTAATAGAAGACTTTCGTTTGGATATATGAGAAACCTGTGAGGAACCAGAAAGCCAAGATTTCCTCCCTTCCTTATACATCCCTTGATAGATACAGAACACTAAGCTTAAAGTTCAAAATTTTAGAACTTATTAACCTGTGTACATACAGCTTTATCTAGGTGTAAGATGTAGACATAAGAAAAGTGCCTAACAACTTGTGTCACTTATTGCTTTTAAGAAAAACCTTTCATTATTACT
Organism: Cygnus olor; assembly: GCF_009769625.2. Lineage (NCBI taxonomy): Eukaryota > Metazoa > Chordata > Aves > Anseriformes > Anatidae > Cygnus > Cygnus olor. The sequence goes on from NC_049172.1 coordinate 60,528,898, forward strand.
ACAAATAGAGTTTTAAAGCCAAAACACTGTCTTCTTTGTCTAAAAAACATCCCATTATTCTTCCTATAAAGTAGTTAAAGACCAAGTTTTTACAGGAACAGATTTTTTTTTTCCTCCTCTGAAGAGTGGATAAGGATTTCAGGTTTTAGATTAATTTGGACGTCTTGGATTATTTAGGACTGAGCACCATTGCATTGTGTGTCCCATCTATTTATTAAAATACAGAATAATATATTTTATGCAATGTCTTTCAGTACCATGAAACAGCACTTAGATTTGGAAAATGTTCATCTGATAGTTATACACTGATACCAATTGAAATAAAAAAAAACAAAAACAAAAACACAAAGCTTTCCTGATCAATTACTTGCTGGCAAGCTGGACTTCTGCTTATATCAGTACGCTTCAAGAGCAGATTTTAATGTTTCTGGATGATAATTTTGTTCATCTATTTTTTATGAGATGATTCAATTCAGGATACATAAGACTTTTGTTCATTTGCTACTTTTAGGACTCAGAAAATGCTGACCTCAGTATGAATCAGAGACACACATATCCAGGGGCAGAATTTGTCCCAGACAGCTGCATCAAGGGCCCCTTCTTGCAGTTTTGCACTGTTAGAACAGCAATGGGAAGTAGCTTCTCAAGAAGGACTCTATTATTCTTTTTAAAAGCAAGTGTGAAGGAGTGTCAGGTTCTGTAATCATTTACAGGGGACATGTTACAAGACCTGCTTTATATCAGCTCAGGCAAAACAGGAGGTGCTTGTTTGCTCCTCTAATGTGGTTTGAATGGCAACTCTGGGGTGAGAGCAGTGATTTATCATTTCAGTTGTCCCTATGTGGCTACCTGCAGCTATGCAGCTAACTTGCCTCTGGTAGTCAGCCCTGCTATCAACTTTTTCATGGAGTGCATTTTTGGCCATTAAGCTCAGATGCCTGAAGTACAAAAATGAAGCCATGACCAGATTTTTGAGAATTGTGAGAAGGAAATCTAATCCTGTTGACCCTGAGGTGAACAAGAGAATTCTAAAGAACCTGCCCAAAGAAAAAAAAAGCTATTCAAAATTGATTAGTTCAAAAGAAATTTGCTATGATGTTGAACACGGAAATAACAACCTAAGAGCAATAAGACACAAATAATTTTAAAGAATAAATACACTACAGTAATTGTAACTTAACATGGAGAAACAAACCTTAACATCTATAAATCTAACTCCTAATGTCCTATAAATTTCAGATGGTCAGCCTGCTAAGAAAAGGCAAGCTTCAAAGTCCTAATAAATAAAATGTTTCATGATGCTTGCAAATAGGAACATATGTAAGCAAAGACCAGAGAAACAGTTTCCAGAGAACCATTCTTTTGGTTCTACTTCGTGGTTAAAACTGGGTGCGCTTAGTCTCACTTCTATATTTCTATATTGTCTTTTCATAACAGCATTTCTCTTGCTTATATTTCTCTTTCTTGCCTTATGATAAAAGCCTGACGTTGTATGTGGAAAGTCTATACTTAGATAGCCTAGCAGAGGTCTACACAAACCTCTATGAGTTAGAACAGGTGCTGTAAATCACCAACCAAGACATTTTTTTTTTTTGTTCCCCTTCTTTCATCATCATTCAACGATTATGACACATAGAGCTTGGATGAAGTTGTCTGAGGAAAAACAGAAAAGTCAGTCCTCTAATATAACAGAACAGTATCTCACTTGCTTTGCCACGTGTAACACACAATGTATTTTATTTAGGAAGCACACCAGATGATGTGGTTATTTAGCCATGCTAAGGGACATTCAGCTGGATAAAGAAGTACACCCACCTTAGCCTGTTCTTTCAGGATATATTGGAAATTGGGCTTCATTAGTCCTGTTGTTGAGGGCACAACATATATACATAAGATCATATATATATATCATGTTAGTACTAGAACAAGGAACCCAGACTGGAACACTGGTGCTTTATAATCTCTAACTGCCCTAAAAAGTGTTGGTGTAATATTTCTGTGTAAATTTATTAACAGAAAGAATTCAGCAAGTCAGCTATTTTGGTTAGATTGTCTAAAAAGAAACCCTGAAGCAGAGAGACATAATGTACTACACATTATGTATTTCACATGATGTATAAGATGTATGTGAGTAAGAACTGGCATGATTCACATATATGTGTTGTATTAGAAAATATGAAGAGGGAGTCTCCTGAAAAATCAGAAAACAGACTAATTAATAATAATCTTTATTACTAAAATTTGTGAACTGTGGATGCAATGATTTTTTGAAGCCTGTCTTATAGTTTTCAATTTTGGGGCTGTCAATACACAAATGTTTACTACATTGGTTAGCAAGATGGTGTTGTGATAGGCTTCCATCATAACAAACTAATCTTCACTTTTCACTTTGTCTGGCAAAATTGCCAGCTTTCAGATTGTGAATGAAACTCTCTGCTTTGGATCATCTGATGTTTTACCTCCATCACAGGCAAGTGCAGTGCAGAACTACTGCTCCTTCTTTGTTGTTTCACCTTTGAAATAAAACTTACAGCAAGTCTGCAAATATATTGTCTCTCTGTGCCAGATAAATCAGGTACTGCTCCAAGGAGAGGAATTGCTGTTATGCTACAATTGGGAAAATGTGATCTAGAAGGTAAATTTCCAAAGGTAAGCTAATTCTTAGGAGCACTACCTTTAGCACACCATTTAAGTTATCCAAGGCAGTGTCAATCTTATGACAGCACATTCAGATACAAATTTTCCCGGAAAACCTTTTCCACCATGCATTTAGATTCATCAACCCAACTCTTCAAGCCACTGGAACTTAAGAAGTCTGATTTTCTTATACATTCAATTATACATTCTAAAATGCAATGGTATGTGAGGTTATTTTCTTTCTCTACCTAAACTTTCCACATTTCAGATAAAATCAAGTATAATAATTATAACCATATACACTTATGCTGCTGGAAAATAGCTGATTCTCTCACGTGTAAGAAATACGTATTCATTCAAATCTTGTCAGTTCATTAGAGAGCAAGTGAATTTCACCCAGAGGGCAACAAATGATATGTTGATAAATCCAATTATTATAATTTTGTTAGATTGACTGCCACAATGGGAAAATACCTTGCTAAAAATACAAGACTTTAAAGAGAAATATAAAGCAAGTCTACTATAACGAGGCTATAAAATATGTATGTGCGTTTTAAGAACCATTCATTGCCCTGTGCAGACATGCAGTGTACTTGTTATTTCAGGAAGTTAGTGATGCATACATATGTCAGAGAAGCATGTCGTGCCATCTTCTCATTTCAGTCCACAAGAGACAAAAACAATTCATCACTAAGTGAAGAAAATGACATATTTGCAGGGAATGGATTTTATATCTGGATAGTACTGCAGCGTATGGTGGGTGTCTGAAGCTCACAACTCAGCCATCTCACAGGTAGCAATAATTCACACAGCAAGGTTGCTCACAGATACTACTCTGAGTAATGTGCATTCTTCAGGATAATATTGGGTAATTGCTGCAAGTGGAAGTTGGCTATTTGTTAGCACAGCTGTCTAAACCCCAGCCATCCACTTTGGGGGATGGGACAAGCAGAGTCCTAAAGCAACCACAGTGCTCATTCTTCACCTCTATAACCTACTCTACCTGTATAACCTAAATTTTCCTGGTGCATTGAAAAGACTCTGCCTATCTTTGAATGATGGAGAGAAGAAGTTTGACTCTAAACTAGTGTTTTCCTCATCCTCAGTCAAGCTGAGACAATAGCCAAAAAAAATAACTTAAGAGTTGCTTGGCACTCATTCAGCTTCCTGTTCAGTTAGAATCATGTATTGATAGACTCTTTACAGAGTAAAGATTTGATTGGTGTGGTTGGTGGCTTCACACTGGTAGGTAGCTAAAATCCACCACATCACCCTCTCACTAACCCTTCTCAGAAGGACACAGGGAAAAGATACTATGAAAAAAACCTCGTGTTACGATAAGGATAGGGAGATCACTCCTCAGTTACTGTTGTGGGCAAAAGAGACTCAGCGAGTAATTTATTGCCTATTGGTGAAAGAATAGAGCAGTGAGAAAATTAAGCAAAACACCTTCCCTCCATTTGTCCTCTTCCACCTCCTCCCCCTGACTGGTGCAGGGGAATGGAGAATGGGGGTTGTGGTTGGTCCCTAACACTTCATCTCTGCCACTCCTTCACAGTCACTCTCTGCCCCTGCTCCATGTGGGGTCCCTCCCACGGGATGCTGTCCTTCCCAGACTAATCCTGCGGGGGCTGCCCACAGGCAGCAGCTCTTCAAGAATTGCTCCAACACAGATCCGTACCACAGGATCCAACCATCAGGAGCAAACTGCTCCACACAGGTCCCCCATGGGTGGCAGCTCCCCCTAGACCCCCTGCTCCTGTGTGGACTCCTCTCCATGGGCTGCAGCTCCGGCCCGGGGCCTGCTCCTGGGGGAGCTCTCCATGGGCCGCAGCCTCCTCCAGGCCACATCCACCTGCTCCACCGGGGGCTCCTCCACGGGCTGCAGCGTGGAGATCTGCTCTGTGTGGGACCCATGGGCTGCAGGGGGACAGCCTGCTCCACCGGGGCCTCTCCACAGGCTGCAGGGGAACTGCTGCTCTGTGCCTGGAGCATCTCCTGCCCTCCCTCTGCACTGACCTTGGGGTCTGCAGGACTTTTTCTCTCACATTTTCTCACCCTGTCTCCCAGCTGCTGTGGCACATCAGTTTTTTGCCTTTCTTCAATCTGCTCTCCCCGAGGCCCAACCAGTGTTGCTCCCTGGTCTGGCTCTGGCCAGCGGCAGGTCCCTTTTTGGAGCTGGCTGGAGCTGGCTCTGCTCTGACATGGGGCAGCTGCTGGGCTCTGCTCACAGAGGCCCCTCCTGTAGTCCCCGTCCACCTTGCCTCTACTAAAACCTGGACATGTAAACACAGTACAGCTGGAAAGGTATGGTCCAAATTCAATGGTCAGAAACAGTGTAAGAGCAGTCTTAGTAAGCTTCATTATTTTGATATTTTCATTTTATTTGTATTTTAGTATTTTCTTTGTATTTTGATAAGGAAAGAGACTTTCTCAACTTGTTCAGAAACAAGTAGGAAGGTTTGCATGCCAGTATGTCTCGTGCATCTGCATGGAATGTGGCATACTGTGGTTTACGTCCCTGTTACAGATCACGAAGAGCTTAGACTGGTGTCCCCATTACTCACTGCAAATTTCTGAATCATCAGGTTTTTGGTTATTCTAAGGTTGTCTCATCCTGTACTTGAGAAGCCTTCCTAAGAAAAGCAATAGACCTCTAATAAATGCATGGGCTTTGACCAACTGACATTTGCAATAAACAAACAAACAAACAAACAAAAAAACCCAACAGGTGTTTCACTGGAAAATTTCTAGCTGGCTTTAGACAGAAATTGAAGAAAAGCAAACTGTGACTAAGTTCCTTTGTGTGGGATTCTCTCTCTCTCTCTCTCTCTCTCTCTCATTTTTAAATTAGCAATGAAGGATATTAACATTTGGACTAAATTTATCTTAGGAGTGCTGGATTCTCCATCCTCTGAAGTCTTCTGGCCACAAGAGGAGGTTGTTTTAAAAAATGTTATATATCAGAACATGATAGCAGGAAGCAGAGTCTGTTGCTGAACAAGAACTGGGGCTGTAATCAAAATATTTCCTTCTGACTTTAATATATTTGAAGAAATCTTAAAATTTATTTTGCTAAGTCTATGAAAATTTTTGTTTAAAAAAAAAAAAACAAAAAAAAAATAAAAGAAAGAAAAGGTTGCTCAGAAACATCTGATTTTACCAAAATTGAGGCCAGTAGGTAATATATTTCATGTTTATGGAAATAGCTGAATTTCGCAGTTCTCAGCTTGACCATATAACATTATGATAAGTATTTGTCCTTTCTGCAGCCTTGCCATTTACCCAATAACAAATTAAAGCCGTGGTAAAAATGTTGTGATTGTTGTGATCCTCATTAATGTTGATTGCCATGAACACTACTGCTTTATTCTCTGCTTGTTATACTGGCTGTTATGGTATCAGGTTCATGATCTTGAGGCTTGGTTTATGGTTGGGCTCCAGAGATCATAACACCATCAGAAACAGTGCAGAAAAAGCCATAGAGAAGCAATAGAAGAATGGTGAATGCCAACTCAAGTCCCCTGTCACAACGAGATTGTCCAACACATACACAAAGATAATTTATTGAGAGCCCATGAAGGATTATGGAAAGAATTTCTGCAATATCTCGACCTACTATGTTTCATTCTTTGCTACTCCAAAGGGAGTGCTACTTTGACCTATCTCCCTCTGCCTCCCACATCTTGGGTCAATATATTTTCATCTGATTTCTTTTTTTCTCTGTAGAGATAGAAGGGTGAAAAAGACTATATATGACCAATAAATAAGTTTTAATTTGTGTTGCTGGAAAATGTCTCTATAACATGTTGATGAGCATAAGAACAGGAGTAGCACAGAAAATATAAGTCAACAAAAGGCCAAAGAAAAAGCAAGCATGCAAATCTGACAGCTATAATGTAGTACTGGAAAACAGATTCCAAGGTGAATCATTTAACTCCTGCAGTTTCTAAGCCTGTCCAGTGAATGGTCACAGTGATTGATTTTACTGATAAAAGAGTCAAAGCAAAAACCATATTCCTTATTGAGGAAACCAGACTCTCATTTGTTCATGCTCTGTGGCATTTTAGTATTAATAAGCTTGTCATGTTCATGCTGTCTGGAAGTATTCTTCATATCTATTAAAGGAATAAGTGTATTATAATTCACAGGTGGAGAGACTGTTGATAGTTTGCCTTTTGCATTCCTGTAATATTCACCTATCTGGACTTTTTCTGGTTCAACTACTTTGTGAATATCAATGCCCTTACCAGAACATGTTTTCTAACTGTCCAAATCCCCAACAGTTTCAAGCAGTTTTCTTTAAAAAAATAATCAGTCTGCCACAGAGCCTCACATCTCCTTGGTGTCCCATTGAGTACTGATCTGGGTCAGTGGGAGCTTTTTTTGGACATTATGGCTGTATCATTTTGAAGTCCCATATTAGTTGCCCATGCTGAGTTTGAAACTAGCTTCCAGTCTGATCAGGTTTTTAGTTTTGAATTTGAACTCAGGAAGAAAGTAGTTACTTTAGATCATTTAAAGATGTTTTATGTGTCCTTTGAGCCCTGTACAATTTGGATTCATGTTAACAATTATTACATTGGGATTTACAGGCTGGATTGTTATTCTTGTCTTTCTTTTAGCATTTTAAAAACCTTATAAAACATTCCAAGGATGTCATCATCTTTCTAGAACATAAATGGTTGTATTCCACATATGGAATACAAAGTGGTCTATTCCTATGTAATACTCTGACGTTGCTTTGGCATTCCTGTTTAGCTTTTTGCTGTTGTTGTTCTTAAATAACCTTTCTTAAGAAAAAGACACCACAATCAGGTATTCATGCATATAGTGACACTGTTTTCAGTTTTCAGTTATACATACACACATATTCATGACGTTTATTCTATTACATGTGAATGTTAGTGTTCAAAACCTCAATGCATCCAGTTTGTTCACTCCTGTCAGTTATAGTCATACTCCAAGCAGAGATTCCCAAAACTGAGAAAAGTCAGGAAAAAAAAATTGAAAAAAAAAAAAACAAAAACACCACAAAACCAACAACCCAACAAAAACCATTAAGTCCATTAGAACTGAAATGTAAATCAATTAGATGTGTTATGAATGTAATGAGCATGGATAGGAAGAAAAAAAATTATTGTGGTAGATACTTATATATACATTAACTATACCTTTTGTTTTTAAAGATTCTCTCCATTTAGTGTGTATTGCCCATAACTGTGCTAAAAACAGCTGCTGTAATCAATAAGCTGAATTATAATGAAAACAATAGCTGGCCTATTAATATTTCTTTCCCTCTTCCCCAGGCATTGTACTGTGGTTGACCTGAGAAATCCTACTCTATGCAATGTGATCTTGTTCTATCCAAGAGGAGGATAGTTTTCAGGATTTTAAATAGCATGCATATTTTACAGGATTTCTCTATAAAATGAAACTTCATAGCAATACTGCCTTATCTATGGTACACCAGAGAAAACAGTACGAAGGGCATAGCACACTGTGGTATTTAAAATCACATAGCTAAGTGTAAGAACTTCCTGCCACTAGAAAGAGCAAGGCTCAGTATCTCTGTCACTAAGAGAAAATTCTTGAGGCATCAGACTGGAAGTGTCAAGAGTATTTTTTATATTTTTATATTTTTATTTTTTTAGAGTATGTTTTCTATAAAAATTATAAAAGGCTTCAAGGAAGAAAGAGAGTTAAAACACTATCCAGCACTATCCCCTTACGTAGCTTAAGTACAATGTTACAGCAAGTCTCAAGGAGTATGCTGTTAAGTTGTTCTACTGAAAGGAGGTCACAATTTATTACTATGGGCTGTGGACTTCAGAGTTGGGCACACTGTAAAACAGAATTCTAAGTTAGATTTAAGAGTGCCAATAAATATTTAAGATAATGTTTAAACAAATTTGACCAATGGATGTAGAGCTCAAGAACTTTTCTCAAACTGCCAAGAATATTTTTTTCATATGTACTTATTAACATTACTACATGTAATTCTATCTGTGTTCTATCTAGAACATCTATCTCCAGTAGAATGGAAAACTGACCTGTCAAACAGGGAACCTCTGGAGGCCATCTGGTCCAGCCCTCCTGCTCAGGCAGGGCCTCTGAGATCTGCTTTCCCAGGACCATTCCCAGACAGCTGGGAATTGATTGATTGATTACCTTCAGAGTAAGGTAAGACAACTGGGAATTGATTGATTACCTTCAGAGTGGAAAAAAAAAACATGTCCTTATGTCTAAGCAGAATTCCCACAGTGCAGCTTTGTGACTGCTGCCACATGTCTTATCACTGTGCATCTCTGAGGAGAGGCAGGCTTTGCCTTCCCTGCACCTTCTCATCGTTAGGTGGCTGAAGCTCACCCAGCCTCTCCTTGTACATTGTGCGCCAGTCCCTTGAACCCTCCTGGGAGCCCTTGCCTGCACTGACTATGGTATGTCTGGACCCAGCTGGTACTGCAGAGCCCGGAACTAGGCACAGGGCTCCAGGTCCTCTCTCACAAGTGCCAAATTGAGGGGAGGGATCACTTCCATGTACATGCACATGCTGGCTGCTCTCTTGCCAGGACAGACCGGGATGCTGCTGCCCTTCTCCACAGCAAAGGCAAGCTGCTGACTTTGAAACTGTTGAACCCAGAATACCAGGTCAACATATGTCAATATGCACTATACTCAATATACTTAGCCAATATTTAATTAAGTCAGTCAGCAACTGATTGGTTTAACGCAGCACTTTTGCTCCAAAAGAGTACAAAGTGTCTGAATTGCCCAGGTTGTTTCCTCATCTAATCTTGATACAATAAGCCGCTCTTGGGCTTGTGCTGTCTCCCTGCCATTGTGCCCTCGAGTAGGATATGAATTTAAGGATACCCTGAAAGAAAAAACTTCCCTGCTCCTTAGTTTTAAGAATAACAGAACCAGTTTTAATTTCTTTCAAGTCTGCAGGAGTCTTTCCATTGGCTTGAGATCAAGATCTACAGAATTAATAGGCATTTACCACAGATCCCCAGGCACAACCTGATATTAGGCTGTTACTAAATCAAACTGTTGTTCTCTGTACAAAACTTTGGAAGAAATATGAATGAAAAAATATATGGTTCATTTTCTCAAAAAACAAAGGAGTTATGTGCTGCTTTGCTACTTGCCTCTGGTTTCCAAAATAGTCTATATTATGCCCTTTCTTTTGTCTGAAATAAGTAAAACAGGAAGGTTTAAAAGTATCTTTAAGAATAAACATTAATGAAGCACTGATATGTAGAAATGATATTTTACAGAAGGTATGATAGATAGAAAACTATGTCTAGTGATTTTCAGAAGCTGTTAACACTAGACTTTTTTTTTTTTAAACTCTTATCAAGGTTTTAAAATATTATCAAATTAGGAAAAATACTAAGGAGCTTTTAAAATTCTAAAGTAAAATACAAACCAAGAAAATATTTTGTTCCCTTGGTTAGCATAATTTCATTAGAATGTTGCTAATAGTGATCAATATCAATAGTTATGCAGCTCTGTAATTGTACAGTACCAAAATATTTCCCTCTTATTTTATGCATGGTAAACAGAAAAGTCAATATCAGATACATAATAACAATAGAAGCTTGATATTTCCATATTTTGTAGAGGTGTTTTGATAAGCAAACTCTGTTCTGAAAAGAAGTACTCTTTTATAAACGATTACCATTACATCTTTGATGCAGAACTCTCCTTCCTGGCTTATTTTTTCAAATGTCCAACCCACCTTAATGCCATGATTAAGAGCAAAAAAATGGTACAAGAACGGGAATTTGTCATCAAGTTGCCACATTTCAAAACCTCTCACCAGTTACAGGAAAGTTCCAGAATGAAGAATGTTTTTTAGATGAATCAGTTTACCTGCCTACCTAACACTGACAGAGTGAGTAAGGCAAAGTTGCCATTAATAAAAATCCATCAGATCATTTAATATTGAACAGAAATTAAAGCTATTTTAATTTGAAGATATACTTTATCTGCATAAGTAGAGTAATATTTTCTGTGAGCTTACCATCCCAGGATACTAGGCATCTGCAAAAGGATCTTATAGTTTTGAGAGCACAGAGAAAATCATGAGATCAATCCTTTTCATGATAGGCAGAGGCTTTGACATCTGGCAGTCCTGTTTCAGCTCCTGAGTATTTAAAAACCTTATATCCTACCTATTTGGAAAATACATTGTCACCAGCATATTATAATATTCGGTTCTTTTCGATGCTGGACAAATATACAAAAAGATAGAGTAAAAGATTAGCTGGACGATGGGTGGACCGGAAGTTCCTATTTTATAAAAAAAGAAGGTATTGGTATACAGACCCTGTTCAAGAACCGTATATCTATTTCACATGAATTAGTTGCTGGGAAAATTATAGAAGAAATTCTTACAGTATGAATCAGAAGCAAAATGGTTCTTTCCTCTCTCTGTGCTACCTAAAGGACCCTCATCACTAAGTTAGACTAATGCATCTTCTAGCCAGAGATCCTTGTCTCCTTTGTTACATGGCACAATTTTAACAGGAAGCATAAAATTCCTCAAAGTAGTCCGTAGCCATGTACATGCTGGATACATTCCTGAGAAATATTTGCTTTTTGATGTACTTAGCTTCTGACTCAGACATTCCCAAGCCCAAATCCCAAACTGTAATTCTGAAAATCCAGCACAGTTACTATCTCAGTTTGATTTTAGGCTCCCAAGCTCTACTTTTGAACTTAATTTCTAACTTGCTGGGAACTGGTAGATTATTCACCTTTGAAGACCTGATGTTAAATAGTTTGCTGAAGTTCAACCTTTAACTTAGGCATGGAAAGGAATTCAGAAAATCCCTCCAAAATCCTTCATGTTGTCAAAACCCTTAATCTAATTTACTCCGATCACCAACAGTTTATGGATAAATGTATACTAGAGCATCTGCATGGCATATTGGCATATGCTTTTAAGTCTGTCAGAATGTACATTATGTGAATAAACCAGATCAGCTTCAGTTTAGAGCTTGTGTATTTTAGAGCACACAAACATTATTAAACATCATTACAAAGGTCAAGTATTATTTATTTTAAAAGTTATTTAATTTGTTCTTACCATATTGCCATCCTATTCAATAGGCTTAGATTTAAATTACATTCAAATTATTTTTGTTGTGATAACGTCTGATACTGTTTTGACATTAAAAGTATCTCACTTTTCTTTCTAAGCTGCATATTACCTTAAAAATAAAACTGAAAATTTTATCTAGAGTAAAATTCTAGAATAAAAAGAAATCACAAGCAAGGAAAAGCCTACAGAAGAGTGTCATCTGAAAGATTTTAAATAATTAATAAAGACATTTAAAAGAACATGGCTTTCCAAACCTGGTCTCGATATCTTCAAAGATACTAAAATATGCTGCTGTTTCATTTTAGTAATAAATGTTCAAAGTTCATGTCGCATGTCTGTAGGCTTTTAAGGCAAGCAATAAAATGCTGGGCTGACAGTGGGATTTTGAGTTGCTCAATTTTGGATGGTCTCCATCCACATCATTGTATGCTGAAGAGCTTGAGCTTGATGGTGGTGAGGATTTTAAACTACCTGTGACAAGCCTTTGGAACCTAAATTCCGCCTAAAATTCTAACATAGACTTCAGAATTGGTCTTTTAAATGTGCAATTTCTATTTTTCAGTGATTGGTGATGTTTGGGGTTGCACTGCTGTGTTGATGTGCTTTACCTATCATAGCCCATATACCATCCATTATACGTTTCCCTTAGAAAAGGATGAATTATTCACCATAGTATAGGGTAAATTTTTTTTTTTTGGATATAATATTTTTTATTTTAAGTACTTAACGTTTTTTGAGATACCTGCTAGTATCTGTTTCACCCAGCGAAAGTAGAGGAAGGCATTATTGTACAGTGACAAATAATTATGGTCCTTATATCTACTGTTACAAATATACCTGTAATAGAAACTATGTGCTACTCATTTCTCAAATCTGTGTGAATATACTGAAGTAGGTTATCATAATACTGGCCATGAGCTGTGTGCACATGGGACTGTTACTCATCTGAAGGTAAGCAAACAATGAATAATTTGAAATCTCTGTGTTCACATACGCAACACACACATATACACATGTAGATATATATGAAGTTCTCATTCTTGAGATGCATATTAGGTAGAATAACGTTCTGCTTCAGAATATGTATGATTCACTGTATCTTTACCAAAAGGATCAGCATCAACAGACTGAATAAAGAGGATTTCTGGTGTTCATGGGGAAAAAATGAAACTAATGTTTTACAGGGGATGAGGTAAAGTATTTATTTATTTGTCAATCTATCAAAGCAACAGTAATAGCAAAAGTGTCAGGTTGTAATCATAGATATATTCTTACATCATCACTTATCCAGTAACTTCTGCAGGGTTCATATGCACAAAACCCCTTTCAATGACAAAATGTCTCATCTGTAATTAAGGTCATGCACAGCATCATGCTCTGCGAATGATTACCAGAAAAGTACCAGGGAAGATCAAAGAAAAAGATTTGATTCTCAAAATATCTTACTCTGTGCTTTGTGATACCAGAACTAAGCCATCAGGTCTTTCCATATTTGTAGATGTGGTGCTTTAGTTTACAGTAATATAAACTGGCACCCTTGCATTGCTTACACGGAAGATGGGACGTGTAATACAGACAACTCACCATGAATCTGGACAATAGCAGTATCTTCTTATACAGTTAAACAACTTCAGAATCACTTCAATAAGCAGAGATGGAGCAGTTGAAAAAACAAAACAAAACAAAAACCAACAACCAAACAGAAAAACTTGTGCTTCACAGAAGATAAATATGGAATTTTTAGTGTTTATTTAGATGAATAATGAGATGTTTATATTTAGGTGGAAGTATTCAGAGGAAAGTTTATACAACCTATTTCTAAGGATAGGTTAAAAAGTGTCAACAAAATTGTAGGCAGTACCTGGATAAGCTAAAGATGGTTTTAGAGTTGTGCAGACTCTTTCCTGGGTCTGAGAGTCTCAAAGTCCAGGAAAGAGTGCAAATGATTGTTTTTGAGACAGTCCTGGAAAAAGACATATCTTCTCCTCTTTTTTAGTTTGATTTTTTCTTCACTGCCTTTCCTTCATCTTCCTCTCCCCCCTCCCAACACACACAACCTCCACCCTCAAAGCAAAAGAGAAATAGTCGTTTCCTCCTCAACCTCCACCAATTTTCCTGACGTTGTAATTAAAGAGCTGACAGGGAAAGTGCAGTACTCACTGTGAAATGAAATTGTTACACTAAAGAGAGTCGTAGACAGCTCAGTGATAAGATAATTTAGATGGCAAGGGAAGGCAGCTAATGTATATGTGGGTATAAATGACAAAGAGCGGAGATTCAAGCTTTTGAAAACGTGGTTCAGACATCTCCTCTTGAGACTGTGAGGAAGAAGGTGCAGAGCTGTACTTTCAGCTTTCCTGCCAGTCATAAGTAGAATCTGAGAGCTATTGAACAGGAGCTGCATCTGAATCAGAAAGGAAGAGACAGAAGGAAATTGATGGCAGGTAAGTGTTGTTAAAGCAGAATGGTGTAATGAGGGAAAAAGTAACAAATAGAAAGAAAAACATGGTGGTTTCCTAAAGAAAAGAGCCAAAGCATTTTGAAATATTGTTTCTATTCAATACAGGAAGGGATAATGAGAACACAGTAGCTGAACTGTAGGTATAAAGTGAATTTTTTTTCTTTTTCTTTCTTTCTTTCTTTTTCTTTCTTTCTTTCTTTCTTTCTTTCTTTCTTTCTTTCTTTCTTTCTCTCTCTCTCTCTTTCTCTCTCTCTTTCTCTTTCTCTATTTCTCTATTTCTTTTTCTCTCTTTCCCTCTTTCTCTCTTTCTCTTTCTCCCTCTCTCTCTCTTTCTCTCTCTCTTTCTCTTTCTTTCTCTCTCTCTGAAGCAAAACATGATGAATTACATAGGAATGACTTTTGGCTTAGTCTGAAAAAAGACCCAAAATATAATGATATAAAGCCTATTAAAAAGGGTGATTCAGGAGGACTGGAACATGTGGTATAATATATATAAAAGGAGAATATCAGAAGAAAAGAATGACATTTGCAAATTTCCTGCCAACATAAACCATTTGGACTGAAGTGAAAGATAGAAATGCCAACAAAATAATTACAGGAAACTTTTGAAGAGTGTAGGTCTGAATGACGATCTAAAGCAGGAAGTATGAGCACCACAATGTCCATAATAAAGGATCTCCATTACCCTGACATTTCAAAATATGAAAACTATGAAGTGTTCATGAAAGGAGCTAAGTTGAGAGCTGACTGTAATATGTACTACTTGAGCAGACAGAGAGACCCACAGCTTTATTTGTTTACTTCAAAGAAAGGAGACATAGAGATAAGTTGTTGGTATGTGAATAGCCAATGGTGAGGAAAAAATAGATTTAGATACCCTAAAAGGTTACTGTAGAAAATTAAATATTTGAAGTGAAATATTAAGAATGTGTAAAATACTTGAAAGATTATCATTAAAAAAGTACAGAGGTGAATGATATGGTTAAAAAAGGTTGACGTGAAGTATCAGCAACACTTTAAAACAAGCCTGAAAAAAAAAAAAGAGAACTTTTGCTTATCTTTTTTTTCTTTTAGTCAATATTTTAGTTTCACATCTTTGCATGACCAGAATACTAGATCATTAGCTCTAGAATCAAATCATGGTCTTGAGGAATGGATTTTTATGTTATAGCCAGAGTAAGGACACACGCATCTTGTAAGAAGGCTTACCCCAATTTTATAATACTGATTTTGAATAAAAATCAAAATCAGTTCTGAGAATCATTTAGGTCATGTCAAAACTCTATATAAAGATTTGTTAAAACTGACTTTAATGAAAGATATTTACAAAAATCATAGTTGACTCATGGCCTCCTTATCAAACATAGCTAAATCTCTCATTGATATACAAAAGACAGGGCAGTAAGTCTGGGTCAATGTAAACTGTAATGTCAAGGCAATATCTGCTGAACAATCATGAAAGCCACTGGAGAATTCAAAGAGTACTAATGAACTTATATGCAGGGAATGTTAGCCTAATACCCATAAACTAATGAACAGTGCAATGTTGAAGAAACCTGTGTGTAAAGCATAAGTAAATTTCACCAAACCATTTTTTCTTGTTAATGGGAAGATGCCTGAAGACAGAATCATTGTTTCTTACATTTGGTATCTATCATTTGATAATGGTTTCTATGTAGAATTTACTGAAATATACTCCAAAGTGCAGTCAGTGCAGAACATCTTTGCTTTTTCATCCATTTTCTTTTCTTTCTCTTCTCTTTTTGTAGTTTTAACTCCCCATTGTATTTCTTTTCATTTGACTGTTGAAATTCATTGTACTTATTTGTTTAGAGTCTCTGCATTACTCTTTCACTAATGTAGTGCAATAATCCTGAAATATTCACTCATTATAGTTGATGGCATCAAATCAGATTACCTTACATAGCAACCGTTGCCAAGAAAGTCAACATCTCAAGCTATATAATCCATGTTAACACTGTTAAATGCTTTATTTTATTTTATTTTAAAAGCCTCATCTAACCTTCATTGTTCAGTGGAAAGTTTTTCCCATACAGTTATTTATGATCTCTTTGCAGTAAAAAGAAATACAATCTTGATAAGTGAAAGACTGAACAGTTCTCATGGTCCAAAACAAGTCTGAAAAGCAGTCAAAAGAGAGAGCACAATCATGTTTTATTGCTAGGATCATTTGTTTGTTATCTCACAGAATTATAGGCGAAACTAATTTGTTAAATGTTTACCTTGCATATAAACAAATTTAGATAGATGTCTGGCATGGACAATTTTGCACCTATCTAATAACACCTGTAGAGCAGACCAAAGAGAAAGAAATTGGTTATTGAAAAATGTATCCTTTATGCCCATCTCTGTAAGGACTCCTGAAAGATGCTTGGCTAACAAGGATGGAAGCAGACAGGAAAGAGGCAGTGACAAAGCTTCCTGGCACTAGCCTGTGGGAGCACCTAATTGGCATCTCAAAATGAGAGTTAACTACAGTCTTTGTCTGGTTAGGCTTTGGTCTGTCTACTGCAAGTTCCTCCCATAGGTCCAGCCAGTTATGATGTCAGTTTTGAGACATTGCTTGATTTATTTATAAATTCTACATTTTTTTTTCCTCAAAAAGGCTGCCCTGTCTCATTTCTTTGAGAGCCTTTGTTCCCTTCATGATGTTCATGTAGAAAAATATACAATTTTCACTATCGTTCCCATCACCTAAAGCATATTTTTGTCTGTGGTCTTGATCAGTGTAGGTACTTATCATTAATTCAATCAAAAGGAAAGGTAAGCAAACTGAATTTCTTTAAACCTTTGCTTGATTATAGTTAGAAACTCACTTTATTTAACACTATTATATTTACTAAGCTTGTGATGATGATCTTGAGGCACAGTTTTATCCAAAAATAGCCACCTTTCTCACACACCTCTCATCTGTCAATCCATGTAATTCCTTTAAAATGTTGGTATTTATTGATGGTTCTATGTGATTATTTTATTCTGTAATAAGCAGAGCCAATATCTGTTAAAATTGTTTTAATATGATCTCAAATTTTCCTCCGAATGAATAAAAACCTTAGTTGACTGGAGTGAAATATAATGCATCATGAGCAAATTTTTATCAAGAACAAGAGAAATGTGGGAAAAGAGAGCTGGATTCATCAGCTTATTTCAGTATAATTCACAAAAAAGTCAGAGGAGAGAGTGGTTACTTCCACCCACAGCCTGTAGTCAAGTTGCTGTGCTGAGACTCAAACTTTCTTTACACATGACTTACAGCAAAGACTTGAACTTGGTGCTTCAACATCCCAAGAGAATGTGATAAGTATTGGCTTGTAGGATACTCTGGTATGAGTAAATATCAATCTCGTTTTGAAGAGGCTCTACTTAGTGTAACTAAATATTAATTCAGCCAAAGAGTAAGAATGACATTGCATAGCGTGATGATTAGAGTACTTAACTGAATGGAAAGACAGATAGATTCCAGCCCCTGTTTTAGTGAGTGGTGTCTGCTGGCCATTATATAGTTTAATATTCTATTTTGTACTTAAGAAATACAAAATCTCTAATGCCTAAATCCCCTTACCTCTTCAGAAGAACAAAACCAACCAACCAACCAAACAAACAAAACAAAAACAAAAACAAAAACAAAAACAAAAACTATAAAAATTTATTTAACAGTCTGAAAAGAACTGTTTTGACATTGCTGCTTTTTTTGTTTGTTTGTTTTACTTTGCTAAAAATATGAAAGTCATACTTGAAATTGTTTTGTCTGTTCCAGAGCTGCAAATTTCAGCAATAAATGGATGCCCCAAAATGTTAGTTCTGTGGGTATTTTTTCTTGTCAAAGTTTATTGAATAGTTGAAATACAAATCAGACTTCAGATGTTTGCAATTAATTTGCCAAGAAATTCTGTTATTGTTATTTTTGTTTTTCATTCTTAAACACTTTAGCTAATGACTGCTTATTTAGCAGATGAAATCTACATAGGTTCTCTTAATAGGACAGTAGAGTTACAACTGTAATTGTTTAGGTTTTATAACATTTAAATTGTTCCAGTTTGATTATATGAAGATTAGATTCAGGTCATCAGGTTTGAACTTGGTTATTTTAATTTTTTAGAGAACTGAAAAGTGTACTAAAACTGGAATTACAAGAAAAATTCCCTCTCCCAGAGTATTAGTAATTTAATAAAATATTTTTCTAGAATTTTTAAATGTTTACGTTGATTAATCAAAACAATTCTTCCTGTCCCAGGACATTCTTACACTTATTTCCAAATTCTTTGCTCTGTTAAAGTTGCATTTTACTGATGTGAATACCAATTCCACTTATTTTGGGATATAAGGAGATTATTTAAATTTATGTGTCTCAAGCATGCCAGTCTCTGAGGTTTTATATATCTTTTGGCACATCTTTTGGCAACTACAGTTTTAAATATGGTAAGCAGATACAAAGATGATTAAAGACTGATTTGGTATTTGTACAATATATGTTTTAATATATATTCATTTAATTGTTGTTCAAAATCTCTACTTTTTCTGTATATAACTGTATATATATTTATATATATAACTGTGTATATATTTAGCATTAGTGCAGCTTCACTTTAAACACTGTGTGCAGTTCCGGTTTCCACAATATACAAAGGATGTTAAGGTCTTTGAAAGCATCCAGAGGAAGGAAACAAAGGTGGTGAAAGGGCTGGAAGGCACGTTCTGTGAGGAGAGGGGGAGGACACTTGGGTTGCCTGGTTTGGAGAAAAGAAGGCTCAGAGGTGATTTCATTGCTCTCTACAACTTCCTGAGGAGAAGGGGAGGGGGATGTGCCTGTCTCTTGTCCCTGGTAACCAATGTCAGTACACACAGGAACAGCACAAAGCTGTGCCTGTGGAGGTTCAGACTAGATATAAGGGAAAATGTCTTTACTGTGAGAGTGGTCAAACACTGGAGCAGGCTTCACAGAGTGGTGGTTGATGCTCCATGCCTGTCAGTGCTCAAGAGACATTTGGACAATGCCCTCAATAACATACTTTAACTTTTGGTTAGCCCCTAAGAAGTCAGGCAGTTGGACTAGATGAAGTTTGAAGGTCCACTACAGCTGAACTATGCTATGCTATGCTATGCTATGCTGTGCTGTGCTGTGCTGTGCTGTGCTATCCTGTCCTATCCTATCCTATCCTACCCTACCCTACCCTACCCTACCCTACCCTACCCTACCCTACCCTACCCTACCCTACCCTACCCTATCCTATCCTATCCTATCCTATCCTATCCTACCCTACCCTACCCTACCCTACCCTACCCTATCCTATCCTATCCTAATCCTAATCCTAATCCTAATCCTAATCCTAATCCTAATCCCACCAATTTATCTGTTCTGGGATTAATGGTTACTTCAACATGTTCATGAATAAAATTAAAAAACAAAAAACAAACAAAAAACAAACAAACAAAAACTTCTTTTAATGCTACAAGTTAACAATATAATCATTGTGTAGTTATGGAAACTTTTAATTCTTTTCTGCTCCACGTAAACTCCCATCAAGCAGGAACTGCTTGCAAGTTGAAGGAGGCAGAATCACGAAACAAATGCAATTCTAGTGGAAGGTGTCCATTCCATCAGAAGATGTTGGAATTTGAAAATCTTTAAGGTCTCTTCCAACCCAAACCGTTCTATGATTCTATGATTCTATGATTCTATGATTCTATGATTCTCTAAGACTTAGACACACACACAGTTTCTGCAGGCTTCAAAGATAATACCTAATGTCAAGTGCACTGAAGTTAGAGACTCCTCTTGACTTCAGAAATCTTTGATTCCTTTTATATTTCCTAAGTCATTTTGGCAATCTTTACTGGTGATAAAAAGGTTCTCATCTCTTAACCAGGGATAATTGTAAATGGTCATGCTGTAGTCTCACTTTTCACTACGTCTGTTATAATGAAATAGAAGGAAAAATAGAGGTATTCAGTAACTTGTCCTTGTCTAAAAATAGGGTTCTCTTCAGAGTTAGATTTATGGTTCTGATTTTGAGAGAATTACTTGTATATGTCTCTCTCTGTCTAAGAGGCTTACCCTTGCTCTTCTGCTGTCACCAATATTTCTGAACTTTCTTGTGGTCCTTCTAGAGAAATTTCATTATGGTTTAGCCAGGTAGTAATATTAACCTTTGATATGCATTTTCAATCCTGTGAATCATTCACTTTCCCTAAACCAACCAGGTTTTAACATTATCCTTTGGGTTCTTTTCCTCCCAAGGTTTCCTTCTCTAAAACCATTTCCTATGGGTTCATGATAACCATGGTGGGTCACATATCTCAAGTGTCTCCAGAGCACTGTTGCTGAGAAAGAGGACTATTCAAGGTATTTTTTTTAATATAAAGTTTTCTAGTATCTCTAGATATTTTAATATTGTTTTCCCCTCAAATGAGATGTTTTGTCAAAACTTCTTAAAGCATTACTGGGCTCAGAAAAACATTTCCTGGGAAACGTATTCATTCATAAGGTTAAAAAAAAAAAAAGTTTCTCTTCTGCACCAATCCTGTTAAGCCATTTCAACTTCTGCATGCTAATTTCTATTATCAAAAGCAATGAAAACTAGGATTTCATCACTGTGTGACCAGACTCTTCAAAATGTTGTTTCTCATTTCCACTACTTAAGAATTTTGAAGAATATCGTCATTAAAATCAACGGTATTTTTACTGTCAAATTTACAAGGGGAACAAGAGAAATTAAAAACGGTATTTTAGCTTACCAGTTCAACAGAAAACAAAAAGTCCGAGACAATCCTAAAGCTTTTTGGAAATTTGTGGGAAAGGATAGGTGAATATTTTTCTTCATACATTAGGTTATGTGAATCTCTCTCTCTCTTTTTTTTTTCTTTTTTTTTTCTCTCACAATATATGTTACTCTTAAACTAAAGTAAAACACTAAAAAGAAAAAAAAAGAAAAAAGATTTAGATTTTAAATTGCTATAGGTTTTACATGAGTGGATGAGGTCATGATAATCTAATGAGAGAGCTTAATTGCCTAATACAGTGATGTATGCTGAAAAATTATAACTGAAAGCTGATCTTCACTGAAACAAGAACAGCACAGAGAGGGTCCTTGGAAAAATGACAAAAGATTTGCTAATTTTCATGATACTTTGCAAATGTTACGGCTGCAGCTGGACCCATTTGTTCAGATCTATATGTAGAAGGGAAACAGACTCAACCCTACACTCCTTTTTTGACAGACACTTTGGGAAAAATAACTTCGTTCAATGCACTCACACTTTTCCTTGCATTTGATGTAAATGTGTGAGAAGACACAATCATTATCTAGGGAGTGCAACAAGACTAAACATAGTGCTAATAAAACATATATATACATATAAAACAATGTTGTTATTAAACTACTGTTTTTTTTTTTTTTTTTCAAGTATGCTAGCCTTCAAATTGCATTAGATTCCTGTTACAATGTGTTATTTGCAGGAAATAATATGATACACAGGAACACAGAATTACAGTCTTATTTATTAAAAAATTATATAAATCATTAAGCATTATTCTGGGCAGTGACAACTGGGTGTTTCACCTTGAAAAATAGACAGATTTTTAAACTAGCTGTAAAGAAATAAAAAGGAGAGGAGAGGAGAGGAGAGGAGAGGAGAGGAGAGGAGAGGAGAGGAGAGGAGAGGAGAGGAGAGAGGAAAAGTTGGAAGGGAGGAAGGGGAAGAAAGACGGAAGGGGAAAGGGGGAAGGGGGAAAGAAAAAAATACTCATTGAGTATTTAAAAAACACTGTATGGTTTGGTAATTCAGTAAGTTGATCCCTGATTACTGGAAGGGCAGGTGAAGAACAGGTAAGTCAAGATCGTGTGAAACTTAACCAGCTAACAAGCTCCCAAGAATAGATGAACTCTATAAGAACAGGTGTGAAGATACTGTTCTTCAGTCAAATACGGAGATAAGGGAAAGGAAGTATTTCTAAAATTACACGTCTGTCAGGGAAAGGTGCTTATGCAAACTACATCAAGACAGACGCAAAAGTGGACACTGGTGACAAAGCAATCTGCATAGCTTTGTTTAAAATTGTTGTTTTTTATTTTTATTTCTCAGACAGTTGCAAATTATATGATAAACAACAAATTAAAAGACTTGTTTTATACCCTCAAATGGTTAAAGAACCATCAAGTAAAAACAAATGTCAAGCATTTAAGAAGTCTAGGAATAAAATAATAATAAAAAAAAGATTTATAGCATAATTTGCTTAGGTGATTCTCAGCTTCATTTTCTATCTCAATTTTTATGCCTTTACAAACTTATTAGTATTTCTTTATACTTCTATATATTTCTTTATATTGACAATACACCCTCAATATTTCTTGATATTCGTTAATAGCAGATCCAATGAAAAAAGTTATTGAAAGTTTTGTTACATTATTTATTTTTTCCAGCATTTATTCCAAAGATAGTCATATAATCTATTTATTTTTCAGTTACTTTGCATTTAAATTGAATAAATATTCAGATAGCTATACATATTTGTTTGTGGGCTGTCTTCCCAAAAGTGATAGAAATTCCATCAGTAATATAGCCCAGAACTACAAGATAACGTACTATATCACTACCTTTTAACTGGCTGAATGTCTGACATAAGACTATACTTTCTACAGGGAAAATTTTCAAGAGATTTTGGAGCACATTGACTTTCTGTGAAAACTGTTTCCCTAAAACCTCAAGATGCTAGAAAGGTTTTTTTTTTTTCAATTTTAATGTGAAAACAGTCATGCAGTAGATTCACTACTTTTTTAAGATTAAGATTTACTTTTTTAAGATTAAGGTCAGATTGTGAACTATTCCTCTCTGAGCAGGTTTTCTTTCCCATGTTTCAGTTTTGATGAGTTTCTTATTAGTCATGTTTCCTACATGAGAAATCATTTACATCCACTGATTTGCTAAGTTTCTCCACTTTCTTTGGAGAAATGATCTGCTTCTATCAGGTTCAAATATTTGGATATTTTTCATATTTCAGCCTCATGTTTGGTTTGGAGTAGAACTGGTTAATTAGAACTTGGTAAAATTATACACTGGGAATTTGCTTTTCAACTTGTTAATGAGGAAAAAATGCAAACTAAAATATGGTTTTGCTGGTGGTTTTTTTTTTTTTGTTTGTTTGTTTGTTTGTTTTCTTTCCCACAGCGTTCTGCAATGTAGAAGGCATGCTATTTTAAGTAAGAACTATTAAAGGTATTAATTTATTTATGAGGAATCTTATCTCTTGTAAAACAAATGGCATTTCCCTATAGTTACCATACAACGTCATCTAAAATACCACACATCTTCCTCAGTACTCAGAAAAGGAAATGGAGATTTTGTCTCAAATATCTTTGTATAGTAACTATCAGCAATATGAACATAGAAAGATAAACTGTTCCACTCTCACATTTTGGTTATTCATTTACGCTTCTGAGAGATATAGTATTAATAATGTAAGTTTTAGTGGACAAAATGGAATAAAATCATGTTTCTGTCCTTTATTTTCCCCCCATCTTTTCTGTTTCCTCTCTCAGCTTTGCCAGAGGAATAGAGGCAGGATATCACTGCCTTAACAGTTAATCAATATTTTTAGACTAATGGTTTTCATGTCCTTTTGTTACAGGTTCCCCCCTCCTTTTCCTTGAGCAGCTGCAGTTTTCTCTGAACCATAGCAACCAGTCAAGAAAGCAGAGTAAGTAGCTCCCTCAGAAAGCAACACCAGCTCTGCTCCATACATGATCTAGCAAGGATTGCTTCATAGCAACCACTCCCATCCTCCATTACTAGGTTTATAAATATTATTTCTCATGAATGAGGACTACTGTCAAGAAGGGCAGTGGTGTCAATAGCCCTACGAGCACTTCTCTATTCTCTAGAAGCAGAAGCAGCTGGAAAGTTCTTTCGTTGGTGCTCAGTGCAGTCTGGATCCTAATACCGAGAGCAATTCTTTTCGTATTAGAAAGAGGCCAACTTGTATTAACAAGGAACTTTTGAAAAGGCCATAGAGCTGGAAATAAGTAACCTAGCAGGACTCCTCTTCTTTGGTAGCTTCTAGTTGGTATTGCAGCAGCCTAGCAGAAATAGGAGCACTAGGAAGCGATTAGTAATAGTTACTTCACTTGGCTTGGCTCCAGCACAAGTTTCCATACATTTTCAGCAGTCTGTTGAAGCTAACCTGTCCCACCTGCAGAAGACATTGCTTAAGCTTCACACTCTCCATCAGAGGCTACATCAAGAAATACCAGTGAGTTTCAGATTTTCCTGCCTTGTAAGGGCATGTTGATGTGTCAAAATAATAGAAAAATCTGAAGAATGTTTTTGGAAGAAAAGGAAGTGAAGATAAGTCTGTTACTTTGTTACTATTCTTGTAGTATATCTCTTCCCTAAGTAATTGATTTAAGAGGAAAAGCCTTTAGAATGTACAAGAATAGTAAAGTATACCATAAATTCAGGATAAAAAGTAAGGTAAAACAAGAATGATCATTTACGCATGTTTATAGACTGGTTAATGGCTAAAACAAAAATCTGATTACTCTTGTATTGTATATCATGACTTCTTTTTGTAATTCCTGAAATGATTAATGATACTGAAAAAGACAGGTGCACATTTCTAGGACTTGGAATGAAATCAAGTAACTGCCTCAACAGAACAAGGATTGCTCTTTTGAATTTTTATCTAAACTATGATTTTAAATTTATAAGAATATTTATAATGTTAATTTATAGTATTGACTGAACATTAATGAATTTCACTCCTCCATGGCAAGGCCTATAAGCCTTATTACCTAATTTGCATTTGTAGATCATTGGGAGTAAAACAAAAATGCTTATCTGTCTTCAAGGAATTCCATCGTTAAAAATTAAAAAGACTATCTGATTTAAGGTAGGAGACAGCTCATTTTAAAAACGTAAAAGAAAAGAAAATCACCCTCACATTAAAACCTGTTATTATGTCCAATGAGCATCAAGTGAACATATCAAATTACCAAAAATGCTGCAAATACATTCTGGCCAAATAAATTGATGGGATTATATTGAGAAGTTTTGCCAACACTTCATTGAGCGAGCATTAATAGTTCATCAAACTCAACATTAAGGTCTAGAACAGTTCACAAGACGTTTGTATTTGTACATTTATACTTTCCAACCTTTGTTTTCTCAGGCTGAAATATATTATACACTGAAGAAAATACATTTTGTTTTCTTCAAATACTCCATTTTAGATGCATTGTTGTACTCTGTCATTTTCAATGCAAGAGACTAATGAACCTTGGAGCAGAATCTTTATTCTTTCTGTGTTTTTATTTCATTCTTTTTTTTTCTTTCTTTTTTTTTTTTTTTTTTCTTAAAAACAAGAGAGCTTTGAGACCAGCACCACCATGCTAATAAAACTAAAGTTCAGGCTCCTAAAAATGACTTTCTTTTGCTGCCAAATCTCTCTAAGGAGACCTACCTGATCTGGGTATCTTTGCACAGTCTGACATATTCAAAGCACTTTGCAAAGAATAATTGATTATGGCAATTGCCAGTGAGGTGTATCTTTGCTCTTCAGTAAGCTGTTTGTGAAAATGTTATTCCACTATCTGAAGAAAAGCAAGAAAATAGTCTCCCTGGGTTACTGCAGCTGAGAAAGATACAGTCATTCACTGAGGAGCATTGTTATAGGAAGTTTCAACAGAGTGCAGACATACTTTCAAAGCTGTAGTGAAACTACATGACCTTTCAATTAATACATAAGAGGATAGCTGGAATGTGAGATTAGAAGAATAAACATTGAACCAAAGTATTTTATTCCCACATGCAACTTTTTCTTTTTTTTTCTTGCAATTACCTTAATTTTCAGATTAAAAAAAAAAAGCAAAAAGTAACTCTTGCTTTTCAGTTTTCCTCCAACGTTGTTGTTTTTGTATTTTTTTCACTGATGTTTGCTTCTCAAGTTTAATTAAACTTTATGAATTCCTGTAAGGCTCGAAGACTTAGCAGAGGCTTAGATATGCTCGCCTGGCAAGAACATAGTTATTTTCAGAGTAGAGCTCATTTTAATTGGATGGTGGAAAAAAAAAAAAAAAAAGAAAATACAAAACAATGTATTGCAATAAGTGAATCAAATTCATGTTAGAAGCTACTAAAATATTTACAGCCTGAAGAAGAAATAAATGATCTGGCCAGATGTTATAGCACTTGATGTGGATGGAAGTCTTAATATGAGGAACCATGGTTCCATGGTTCAAAAGAAAAAAAAAAAAAAGAAAAAAAAAAAAGAATTGACTAAACCTTAGAATAGCTCTTAGACTATCTATACTGCGCTGCTTTTACTTAGTCAGTTAGACATACCACCATGATTACATCACTTCAAGGACCTCAATTCATCTACGCGTTTTTATGATCTTTCACACCTTTCGTTGTGGTCAAGAACCTTGTGAAGGATGAAGTGGAGGCTAATATTTATACAGCACTTAATGTAATTGGGTCCTGACCTGGCTAGGCACAACAGTTATATAAATATATATTAAAAAGAGGATTGCTCCAGGGCTTAGCATGCACTAGTTCCTAGACCTGAGTTTTTGCTAGTCCTCTGGGCACAGGAAATATCAGATATATTATGACACACTCAATGTGGTCTGTCAATAAATTAATATTTAACAATCAAGAGAGATTAGGAGTTGAATGTTAGCTTTAGAAAAACACTCTAAAATTCCAAACTAAGCTGCTTCCCTGAAAACAATAGGCAAAGCCTAACAGAAACCAATTAACTTGAAGGGTTAAATAGACATTTGCAGAAGTACTATACTTAAGGTTTGAAAAATACAGGTTTAGGAAGAATAGTGACCTAATATAGAAATGTTAAACATACATTAGAAAAAAACCTCAGCAGTTGAATGGTCAAGGTGTAGGAGGGGACACTTTTTTTCTCTCTAGATATAGAATGTAACTAGAATTTGACAGAGAGCCAAGACTTTATTTTTCTTGGGAAAAAAAAATACCAAAAAAACCCCCACAAACAAACAAACAAACAGAAAACACCAAAGTTAAAATGTAGGTTGAAGACCAAGTGTAGGTTAAAGAGGTATGTAGGTCTCTCTTAAGAAAATTGTCATTCTTTTCCTAAAATAGCCTGTCTTAAGGAAATGTGCACCTCTTTGGCTGTTTAAAAAATGTTTTTCCCTCTGAAGATAACCCTGCAACACAATTGTAGAAATACATGTGTGTCACGAATGTACAAAAACCCATTCTACTCTGCCTCAATCAAAAGACTAACTGTTTTGGTGTCTGTCAGGGGGGCATATTTTTTTTAAAAAAGCTGCAGCTAGCAAATACATGGAAAGACTGAAATGTACAGGTCAAAGTGTAGACACACAAATACCTCAAATACAGTAGCTGAGGTGATTAAATCATTTTTTGTGATCATCCAACCATCTTTTTATCTCCTCACCAGTGCGAGTGATACTCATCAGTATACAAGTGACTGCATTTCCATTTTCTGTTTAAGAAATTTATCTTCTAAGATTATCTATTAAATAGAAAAAATAAAAAGATTTATCTTTCTATTAAGAAATTTATCTTCTAGCTGTTGTTTTGACCTTTTGTTTATATATGCTTATAAACCTAAGATTGAGTGAACGCAGAATCAAAGATGAATTATTGAAAGTGACACAAGAGTGCTGAATGTTTTACCTGTTTTTTTTTTTTTTTTTTTTTTTTTTCTTTTAGTGTTTGTAGAATGTGCTGTAAATCTTTACTAGTGCAATGAAACTTTATATATTGTGTTATCTGGATGCCTGTGGATTGCCAGCTGCATCTTATTTTTTTACTGTTCAATGTGTGAATACATCAGTCTGTACTGGAAAATGAAGACCATTTTAACTTTTCAAGGTGAAATTCAGCTTCAGTGAAATTTGACCTCAGTGCCAGGGAAGCTCATGGGGCAGATTATCTTGAGTGTCATCACACGGCACTTACAGGGCAACCAGGCGGATCAGGGCCAGTCAGCGTGGGTTTATGAAAGGCAAGTCCTGCTTGACGAACCTGATCTCCTTCTATGACAAAGTGACACGCTTAGTGGATGAGGGAAAGGCTGTGGATATGGTCTACCTTGATTTCAGTAAGGCTTTTGACACCGTTTCCCACAACATTCTCCTCAAGAAACTGGCTGTTCATGGCTTGGACTGGCATATGCTTCATTGGGTTAAAAACTGGCTGGATAGCCGGGCCCAAAGAGTTGTGGTGAATGGAGTCAAATCCAGTTGGAGGCCAGTCACTACTGGAGTCCCCCAGGGCTCAGTACTGGGGCCAGTCCTCTTCAATATCTTTATCAATGATCTGGATGAGGGGATTGAGTGCACCCTCAGTTAAGTTTGCAGATGACACCAAGTTAGGTGCGTGTGTCGGTCTACTCGTGGGTAGGAAGGCTCTGCAGGAGGATCTGGATAGGCTGGACCGATGGGCTGAGGCCAACTGTATGAAGTTCAACAAGGCCAAGTGCCGGATCCTGCACCTGGGGCGCAACAACCCCAAGCAGAGCTACAGGCTGGGAGATGAGTGGCTGGAAAGCTGCCTGGCAGAGAAGGACCTGGGAGTATTGGTTGATAGTCGGCTGAATATGAGCCAGCAGTGTTCTCAGGTGGCCAAGAAGGCCAACAGCATCCTGGCTTGTATAAGAAGCAGCGTGGCCAGCAGGTCTAGGGAAGTGATTGTCCCCCTATACTCGGCTCTGGTGAGGCTGCACCTCGAGTACTGTGTTCAGTTTTAGGCTCCTCACTACAAGAAGGACATGGAGGTGCTCGAGAGAGTCCAGAGAAGGGCAACGAAGCTGGTGAGGGGTCTGGAGAACAAGTCTTACGAGGAGCGGCTGAGGGAGCTGGGATTGTTCAGCCTGGAGAAGAGGAGGCCCAGGGGCGACCTTATCGCTCTCTATAGGTACCTTAAAGGAGGCTGTAGCGAGGTGGGGATTGGTCTATTCTCCCACCTGCCTGGTGACAGGATGAGGGGGAATGGGCTAAAGTTGCACCAGGGGAGGTTTAGGTTCGATATTAGGAAAAACTTCTTTACTGAAAGGGTTGTTAGGCATTGGAATGGGCTGCCCAGGGAAGTGGTTGAGTCACCATCCCTGGAGGTCTTTAAAAGACGTTTAGGCGTTGAGCTTAGTGATACGGTTTAGTGAAGGACTTGTTAGTGTTAGGTCAGAGGTTGGACTCGGTGATCTTGGAGGTCTCTTCCAACCTAGATGATTCTGTGATTCTGTGATTCTGTGATTTATTTTTTTTTCCTGTGATTTTAAAAATGGGGTTTTCTTACTTGAGATTATCTTACACTGTTGCCAGAATATTGGCTTAGGTTTGTCAACAGAAGCAGATGCTACTAGCTCCTCTTTTAGTAAACACATTTTTCCTAGGGAATAATGCTCCATATTTTTGTGACTTTAAGGATTGATTATTCTACATCCATTTTAATCATAAGTATTGAAATATTCTGCCATTATTCCATCCTGTCCCAATTCTGTCTTTCTTCTTTAATCCTAGTAGGTCATAAGACTTTCTGGAGAGTATCTCAGGTTTAACCAGATTCTCATCAGATAGTCCACTCAAAACTCACCTTTGCAGGGCCTGCTCATTGCCCCTTCACTGTAAGCAGAGTGCAGTCTTTGGGGCTGCATTTCCCCCTTTGTCTACCATCCCCATGGCTCTCTTGGGAAACTTTGCTGGCAAGCAAAATAGAGGGGACCCAAGGGAGAGTGAAATGTGGCTGAGAGACTGCAAAAACCTCTAGTGAATGCAGCATGGCAGTATTCAGACCTGGTACACTTTAAGTTTTATCTCATTTCAACTTCTGTGAAGGGCCATGAGGTGAAACTTTCAGATTCTTTTGTTATATTAAAGGTAAGCACACAGGGAGGCAAGAAATAAAGATTTCTGATTAGAAAAATCATAAATCCCAATACTAAGGAGCATTTCAGAGTCAATAAGTCATTTAGTTGTACGTTTGTTTGTCTAAGTTATTTTTATTCCTGAATAGCTGTAAAATTGATTTCAATAGGCTTTGTCACTTTGGTCTCCAGCTTAATTGGAAAAAAAAAAAATCCAAGGACTGCTTGCAAGAACATTAGTACTGCTAGAATACCACTCCAAACAGAATTCGTATTAAAAGGAAAAAAAGAAACAAAGCAGCATGCTTTTAGGAAAGATTCAATCCTAGAGGTGCCGAGATATGCTTTTAATGCTACACTAGGCTATATCTGGTTTTATAGTCAACAAGAATATCAAGCTGTCTGAAATGCTGCAAGTGTATGTACAAAGGCACATACAGCATGGGAAACAAATAGGAGGAACTAGAAGTCCACAGAATTGGGATGTTGTTGAATTAACAGATGTGGAGGGACAGCTCACGATTGTAGAGCTGCAATGGATTCTCAAGGATGGGTTTCAGGTACCATTTTTACCTTCTGCATCAATGGCTTGTTTTTCATAGCTATTAATGTACATAAATAGTGAGGGTTTTAAGAGCTAGAGAACACGAATACCACCTCACCTTAGCTTCAACCTTAAGCTAAATCAATTAGGTAAATTGTCTGATCCAGACTGTTTTAAGGACCAGGTGGTGCCAGGTACATCAAACAGATCAGCTTTCATTGCCCTGAGTCCAGTGCTTTGCATCCCTACACAAAGATCAAAACAAAAATTTGCTGAGAGAACACTTTGAAAAGAACCTCTGCAAAAGAATTTGTGAGAAAACTTATTTTCCCCCACTTCCTCTTGCAACAGCTTTTGCACTGCTGGGGTATTTATCTGATACACAGCATGGAAAAGTTCAAGGGAAGGTGGAATACTATAGTCAAGAAATTTTGTGTAGTTAAATTCCCAGTCTCTGTATAGGAATACTTGTAGTGGAAGGAGTTTGAAGATTTGGCAAATTCTGCAGTGTAGGTTTACCCACACCTCCTTCATGCTAAGGCCCCAGCCATTCCAGTCCGATTTTTCACTCAAGCATTTTAGGCTGGCTAGATATCTTCCTTTTGTAAAGACAAATTAAGAGGAGATGCAGAACAAAGGAGGAGAGCTGTGCTACCTGACAGATGAATTTTCTGTGCTGAAATCTATGAGTGAAGGCAACCAACCTTATCCATTCTTTGTCTCTGCTGCTCAGGAGGAAGGTAACCATCTGGAAAAAGAAGGGGGAAATTGTGCTGGCAGTGGAACTCTTATTTTTTCTAAAAGAATATTAGAACTGCAGTGGGCTACTTTGAGACTCACAGAGGAGTCTAAGCTTTGGTAAACAATCATATTTATATAAAATCTGCTTGTGAAAGTATTGCAGGGCTTAAAAATCCCTAGAACAATAAATCTTCTTGTTCCTCCTGATGGAGATAGATTCTAAGGTCATCAACTATAAGGATCAGATGAGTCTCACATGAATGCTTTGGCCCAGAGCTGCACTGGTAATAAACAGGATTTTTATTACATCTCTAAGTGCTCCATGACATGTGTTAAATTACTGTAGGCTTCACAAACTGCAGCTCAGAAGTGTTGTACAATTGGATAGTTCAAATTTGTCCCCTTTGCTC
Source organism: Cygnus olor (assembly GCF_009769625.2). Lineage (NCBI taxonomy): Eukaryota > Metazoa > Chordata > Aves > Anseriformes > Anatidae > Cygnus > Cygnus olor. The sequence continues at coordinate 60,560,689 of NC_049172.1, forward strand.
CATTTCAACACAGTGCCTTAGCTTCTTTTGCAGAAGAAAAAAGATTTTTGTTTCCTTTATTCATTCTCTGATTAGACCTGTTCAACATTTACATTATTATGGTAAAGGAGCTTAAGAATTTTTCACATTGTCATAGAGGGAAATACTTCCTTACTACACTTCTATTTTTTAACTGTGATGGACCCTTCCATTTTATATCAGTTTGTCTATTATTAATCTAAGGCTGCATATAAAGTGCAGGACCGGGATGCCCTTCTCAGCTCATGACGGCTAGATACATCTTCAGCTTCCTATCAGCCAGGACGAGGTCATGCACCCACCTCCTCCTGGTTGTTCTGTCTGTGCTAGGTAGGGCTCAGTGTATCAAGCAGCACATCTGCATCTACAGTATACCCCACTCTTAAATGAGCTCTTTATTCAATAGGAACAGCAATAAATTCAGAGATACTAATCCAAAGCTCCTTATTCTTTTAGTTTTTAATTTAGATTAAACTTATGTTAAAATCAGTGAGTCTTTATCTTTCACAGGACGTCGTTCTGTGGGATATGCTTCAAAGCCTATTGAATCAATGCACATATTTGAGTCAACATTGGGTCAGAATGTTAATTCCACTTCTGTGATCAGCCCAGTTCACTCTATTGCAAAAATCAAGACTGAGAAAATTATTATTATACACTGTGAATCAGAGCTCCTACCTCTCAAACAAGCCTCTCAGGGAAAAGACACACAACAAGAAACTACTGTGGACAAAGTCAGTGCAAAACTGAAGTACGTGAGTCATTGCATTTTTGCTTTATTCCTTCAGGCAAAGCTAGGGACATATCTAAGCCTCTGCTTTTAATGAAACAAGTACTTCTGAGTTTCCTAAGCAAAGCTGATTGCCTAGTCCTTAGCTTATGCTTCCATTTGATTTGGTACTTGAGATGAATAACAATAAAAAATCAAAATCAAATCCTGTATGTTTGCATTTAAAATCAGGTCTCTAAATGTTAAAGTGGCAATATTACAGGGTGAATATTTTGCAAGTGGCTTTTCTACCTGCAAAGAGAGAAGAAACTTAAAGTACAGAATGGTATCCAGTCAGCACCACTCCCTGTTACTGAAATACTGAGAAATCTTCAAGAATATTTATTTTTCTTCATATATTCAGAGACAGATAGAAATCTTCCTCCACAGACTTGTAGAAAGAATTCCAAAAGATAATCTGACCTTGAGGTAGGTGGTGCCTTATTCTAGCTAAGCTATTCTTGTATCACACACATGAATATGGACTTTACCAGATTCATCTTTTAAGAATTTTGGAAACAATTGCAGAGGAAACAACTTCTGTAATTTTTACTCAGAACAGTAACTCAGTAATTGAAGGTTAACAATTTGGGTCAATTAAAAATTAAAAAAAAAAAAAAGCCTTAGCAAATGTTAATGAAGTAACTCTACACTGAAGTGAATATTTTTATACTTGCTGCATGTTTAAGAGGACAAATATTGGAAAATAGTTAGTGAAAAATGACTAAGAGGAAGATTTAAAGTAGAATAGATATCTATTGCTGTTCTGGTCCATTCCACCTCCCCCCCCCCCCCCCCCCCCCCCCCTTTTTTTTTTTTCCTGGAAGCAGGCCTTTAATCTTATCTGGCATCACAGTAGATCAGTTAATTTGGTGTTATTTATATCTGAAATTCTGTAATGTTATTTTTCATTTAAATCTGACAGAATTCCAGAATTCCAGAGTTGTGGGTTTTTTTTAATTATTTTTAGGTATCAATATAAAAAATGTCAAGGTGAAAAGTAGAAAATACTATTGTGTCATATAACTTATATTAGCTGCTTCACTTTTGGCATTATATCCTCATTTTGTCATTTCTTTTGTTTAAGCTAAACTATTATTTAGAATTAGATCAATTTGAATACCATGTCTGCATATAAATATTTTTCAGGAATAAAGAAGCAGTATATGTGGTCAACACATGGTTGCATGTGTTTTGCTTAGCATTCTGTTTTGTCTGTTTGTTTTGTTTTAAGTTAAGACTCACAAAGCTGTCATAGCTTTTCCTTAGAATCACAATACCATCAAGGATACTTCTGTGATAGCGTCCTAGTATAAATTTATATTTCTTTCCACCAGACCTTCTCTCTCATATATTGCCAATTGACAGGTGGTTTAGCTTCCATGGCAGCCTTCCCTTGCAACCATATTTTGGTCATGGCTCATATTGTTTCAGCTATTTGTTTTCATTAAAGAGTTCAATATCTCTTTACATTTATTCTAAGAAGCAGCTATTATGCTTACCTGCTTCAAAGAGATTTAACCCAACTATTAACACAAGGGGGTTTCATAACTACAGAATTATGTTTCATTAGTCCTATCCATCAAAACATGCTTGTCAGCATCATGAGAAAGTTAAGGCACTCGACATATCAAGTTCTAAGGTCATGCAAATACATTCTATGCCTGCAGCTTGTCAAGTGCATCCAGCTGGAACACCCAAGGGTCAGGGACAAAACTATGTCTATTATAAGTTGGAAAGAATTATCTCCTGTTGTATGGAGCAGAAGCACGTATTTAAAAAAGCAACACCTATTTTTGGAAAAAAGAGGAGAAGCAACTTGCAAGGAAGTCCAAACATGCTGCATATTTATACCAGTCAAAAACATTCACCTATGGATGGACCAAGAAGCCAATAGGATGCATTATGTTATTTATGATAAAATTCAGTCCCATATTCTCAGGAAAAATCATATCTTTTTTTTTTTTTTTCTTTGTGATGATACATGCTATGCAGCAGTTTTATAATCCTGTGATAGATTAATTTAATCACATGTATGATACCATTAATTTTAATAAGAAGATTATAATTCATACAATAATTCTCACAGCATTTTCTTGTTAATGTTAAAAAAAAAAATCAAAAAAAATCAGGGTCACCTGAAACAAGATGTAGCCAAATGTAAAGGATATAAATAAGATACTTCAAGCAGTAAATGTACACCTCCAGATTAAATTTTCACAAGCAGGCCATTAAATTGGCCTCTTGCATCCTTTTATATATAATTTTAACTAAAAAAATCTCCACAGGAGAGTATATAGGAGGATTAAGCATGAGTTGAACCAAACCAGAATTGCACTTCCTTTACTGGGGAGGCTTAGGAAAACATGTTGCTACATAATTTTTTTCCAACTTCAAAAATACTTGTGAGCTTTCAAAACAAATAAGACTATTTCATTTCTAGTTGCCTGCTGGGAGGAAGCAGCCTATAATTGGTAGATGCACCATATTACTCTTTAGGCTTTAGTTTAAAAAGCAGATGGATGTCATCTTGGCAGGATATTTTTCATCAGTGTGTTTGGAATCAGGTGTTTGATATGAGCACTTTTCAGTTGGAAACAACACAAAAATGGTTAATAGGTGCCTGTATATAGTCCTCACAGTACCAGCACAGTGCCTTTTAATCTGTGCTACACAGACAGAGGAAATCCTCCACAAAATGAGACTCTTTTCTAACATAAGTTATGCAACAGTGAGGATGACTGCAGAAATTGTTCTGAAAGGCCAATGCCCAGTTACTAGGTATTGCAAATGTTAATCATTGCATCACCACAGTCAGAATTAGCACCACACAGAAAAGTCCAAAAGCTGTTACTGCAAAGTGCATCATTCAGTCTGGAAGTGTATCTGTATTTACTGATACCAAAATAAATACACATTTTTCTTCATCCTTATTGTTAGAAATGTCTTGTTTTTTGAAGGAAACTTGGCTGACAGCCTTAGATGTCAATTTTAAGCGTTACACCATTATGATGTGATGGCTGGAGTTTTTCCCTCCTTTTCTTTCCATAAATGTTGGAAGTCAAATTTGCAACTACAGACATCTTTCCAGTTGTTTTCACACTTAGATAACTATTACATCATCCCATGAAAATGACTTTGTCACGAGCATGTAGCTTTCATTTTACCAAGCAACGCATTTTTAAGGGTACTAAATACCACGTTGCAGATGTCACATTCACAACTTTTCTCTTATAGTTTGCATTCTTAAGGCCTACTAAGGCAGTGTAGTCTTGAAGTAGTTAATGACATGCATACGAGTAAATAAAAATTGTTCCCCAAACCTCTATTTGTATAGCAAACCCTGATTCTTCTAAATATAGCCAGTTCAGAAACAGCGCCGTTACTTTTTCTCTACCCAAGATCAAAAACTGATATATGAAGTTTCTGTTCCAAACATCAGTGCATGATTTTCAGGGGAATTTTTCAGAAAGGCTAAGTCATTGCATAATAAAAACCATTCAAGTCCATGCATTTCGAAATACTACCTTATATATGAAATAAAGACAGGCACTGTAATATGAAAATCTGGGATTATAAATTTGAACAATCCCCTGTTAAAGATCTAAGGAATAATTAACCGTATTTATCAAATATTAGTGGAAGATCGGTCTTTGATGCTTTGTATATTCTGATTTCTTTGAATTTGAATATTATAAGGTTTCATGTTAAGTTTTGTTTCTGAACCAGAACAAAATTATTCTAAGATCCATGCCAGACTCTCTTCCCATAGGACTGTTGTGAGTAGGTTTTTTGAAGAAACATGGTAATTATGCTATATTTACCATTTTAACTCTTTATGCTGTTGCTGGTGGGTTGGTGTCAGGGGAACAGCTCCTTGTGATATTTTTTATATACAGCTTGTTGCAGTAGCAAGGCATCTCTTCAATATAAGAAGGCATTAAAATTATAATCTGCCAGTCTACGTTAAATATCTGCACCACTAGCTGTGACTCAGCAGCTGAATTTGCTAGGGAAGCCCATACCCCTCTAGGTCTCTGACAAGGGCATGAGCTGCCCCATGAAACACTGCTTATCTCCAAGCATATCTGTGCAGAGGCTTTGAGGAGGATTCACTTCCCTCTCTGAGAGAAGACTGAATTTAACAGTTATTTTCTGCTACATATTACAGAATCTATTGCTGCTGAACACAGAGCAAAAGCTGAAAAGAAGATGGTGTCTGTGTTCCTACAGTGGCCCACAGTCCTGCTGGGGTGATGGGATAATTTGCCTGGCTAAATTGTTTTAACTTGCTAGCCAAAGCAAACTTTCCTCTTCTAAAATTAATAACAACAACAAAAAAGAAAAGAAAATTAAAACAAGCAAGAAAACAAACAAACAAACAAACAAACATAAATGTCCTATCTTGTTAGGCTTCCTTTCATCCCCTGGTCACAGTGTTAATGATCTTTTTGCCAGCTCTACCTGGCACAGGCAAAACCTGAGGGAGTCTGGACACTGTCTCTATTCCAGGCTTGAAGCAGAAGAGCAGCTATTCATTAGGACCCCAGACTTCAGATCCTCTGCTCCCCTGAGACTTTACTCCACTATGTATCTCTTCTCTTTTTCATTGAATCTTGAGTTTTCTCACTTCATTGAACTTCAATGAGCCTTTCATATTCCTTCTACTAAATGATCTCCAGTTACATGACCCCTTTCTGTTAAGTCCCAGGATGAGTTAAAAAATAACAAATAGACCTGTGCTCTTCTTAAATACTACACTGATATTATCGGTGAATTAAGCACACTTTTTTATGTATTTATGCTACTTCTGTTAATTAAAATCGTAACGTCTTTCCCTAGGAAGTCCACAATCTGTGCATTTTTTCCCCTAAATTTGAAGTCACATTAAATTGAAAGCAAAAAACAGATGAACAGCTGTCTGTAATAATAGGTTTTTAAGTGTTTTACCAGATACTTCAATAGTTTTTGGTATACAGATAGGGAAATGGGACATATGGCAATGGTGAAGAGCAATTATGAGATTTTTTTGAACATGCTAATAACACATACATGTAATCACAGTCACTTTAAAGCATCTTTTATTTGAACCTCTTCATTTTCAAGTTTTCTACAATTACATCCTAGCAATGGTGCAAATATTACCATGCAAAGTGTGAATACTATTGTACCTCTTAAATGTCTATCAGAGACGATGCTTTAATAACATAAATTACCTCAGGATTGAAAGCATATTTTGCAATGAATCTGTCTAGCTGTCAAAACCTTTACTACTACACATAAAAAATAATGGAATTATGTTTGCAAGATCATGGCACTTATGAAGTCTTTGCAGTATGTTCATTAAATTTTCTGCATCAAATATTCACTTTGTTATCAATTCTTACCTCGTTTTCTGCCAATGTTGTTCCTTTAAAGCTAACCATGTTAGATCTTCAGCCTTCCCTTATACTTTAGATTTCTGTACATCTTGACTAAAAATATGGTAGGAAAGTATTGTGTACATTTCAGATTCCTGAGTACTTTTAATTAGAGTGCATTTTTTCTAGTGATTATCCTTGTAATGATTCCTTTTTGCTACTGCCATACAAAAGCTTGATCACAGTTCAGAAGAGGGAGGTGAAAGAGTGATGATCTGAGTTGCCTGCACATAAATTGTGACCATTCTTGTCTCTGGGAAAACTAGAGTAGATGCTAAGCAGAAAACACTCTTGTCCTTGACAGTATGACACTCTGAGTGAAGGCATTGTCATATTAGCAAAGGTGATTAATTTAAGATATAATTTGTAGTGCCATATGGTTTCTGGCTGATATCCCCTTTTGAAAGCCATTTTCTTTGTTGTGATCTCAGGAAGAATGATAATGAAACCATTATTTTTTACAAGTCTGTACCTATATCTCTAAACCTAGTATGAACACTGATGTTATTTCAATGATAATCTGTGATAATGATCTATTACAATAGATTGTATCCATCTTTGGCAGAGGGCCCTGCAAACAGATGAACTTCTTGCTGTTTTGTACATTGATTTAAAGAGCTGACACATTAAATACACAAGACATACAAGAAAAGGAGAGAAATATCCTTTCTACTTACAAACATTTTTTAATTTCCTGAAGATTCATGTAGATTAATGAATTGGTGTCTATGTGTCAATGAAGCTTCTTCATTTAATTTATATCTATCTATGATCTGGGCTCATGCAGAAGTAATCTTATTTGATGCAGTTTCCAGAAGGCCAGTTGTTTGGTAAACATTACCAAATGCTGTAGGAAATTCTTTTGCCTGCCAGCTATAAAATCTGTTCTATTCTTTATTGTGAACCTATGAACTTTTTACCCATTATGCTAAGACGTTATACAAAGAACATGCTTCAGTTGTAGCTGTTGGTGCTCATAACTTTTGCAAATTAGACTGTAAAATTTTAAGTCAGGCATGTCTCTGAACATATCTGAACTCCCTTTTTAAGCTTTTTTGTCAGAATCATGTAGGAATTGTGGCAACAACAGAGAAAAGTCGAGTTTCTCAGTACTATTATGTTTCAACAGCTTGTTCCTCTTCAGAATGGAAACCAGAGTATGAAGCTAGGGAGAGGAAATGTCACTTTCTTTTCATTCAAGGATGTCTTGGGAAAAGGTGAAGTGGGGAAATAAATGTATTTTTTTCATGTGAATTTATGTGGCTTTCATGTGATATTAATACTAGTATACAAGTTAAAAAATTAAATAAATAAATAAATTTGGTCTGAAGGGACAACTGTAGCAGGTAAAAAAACCAGTGTTACCAAAAATACCAATGAAAGAGCTTTGCTGGTGCTCTGATGGCTTCACATATATCTAGTGCATTAAAAAATTTGGAATTAGTCCCAAAATTATTTTTTTTTTGTAAAATGTCTTTAGATTGGAGAATGCAGAAGTAAATCACCAGATCACAATGTCGTTGTTAGAAATGGTGTTTTAAAATCCTACAATGCAATGTATTACCAGTTTTCCCGAGGTCTTTTGTGTCTGCTTTGAACTACTTAGGTAGCTAGAATAATAGGCGAAAAGCAGTTATTTTTCCTGCATAGGAAAATAAGGTAAAAAGCTTTTTAGTATTAAAAACAGGTTCTTGGAGAAATATATATATATATATATAATATATATATATATATAAAGTGTAAGGTATCAGATGGTTTGATTTAACTGAATCCTAAGCCATTTAGGGTATAGAATATGTGTTTATTTTAACAAAGTAGACTAAGATTGTAGTTACCTGTGAAAGTCTCTGTATGAAAGAATTCATCTGTAAACCGTCATGGCATCATGGTCTTAAATAACTGGAAAAAATGCTTTTTTCACACCTTTATTTTAAGGAAGGTAAGACGAAAATCCACAAATAGGTGTATGTCAGAAATTAAAGTTTTTCTAACACCATTCAAAAACAAATTATCTAGTGAGTATTAAAAATGAAGGTGTCCAGTTTCTGAATGAGAATACTGGCCAATAGGAGGTGGTTGTATTTAGCACCTCGAAAAGTTGTTTAATAGCCAGTGTAGAAATACTAAGCTAATAAGAAAGACCATAGTTCATTTAGTTATTTGCATTCTTGCAGTACAAATACAGAAGCTTTTATTAACGTTTCATCTGGAAAATATATATAAATAAAATGCTCTGTACTTTTCCTTGTGCATCTCTAGTATTTGTAAACCTTTTTTTTTTTTTTTCTGTTTGTAGACAATAATAAATAAGTAAACAGATGACACACAGTAAGTAGATTTTTCTCCAGCTATGAATATGGCATTAGCTGTGCAAATGAAGAAATAGAAAATGAAGGTTCTCTTTCCTCAAATTATTCTGTATATATTGCTGAAAATATTTTTTCTGAATTCCTAGGCCACCTGGATTTTGTCTTTGCTCTCTACATTTTCTACTCCAAATGACTATACTTGTAATCTCAAATCATGCAGAAAAGCTATTATTTATGTCATATAGATCTATATCTTTGTTTATAATTAATAAACATGGTAATTTGAAATTGAAATAAGTTCATGTGGTTTCCTTACATTATAAGTGTTGTATGCATCACAGATAGAGAAGGTGAGAATCTATTCTAGGAAGACAGCAGAGAAAAAAAATGCAGAAGTGTAGGGACTGAATTTATAAAACCATGGTATATAACACTTGAACACTCAGTAAAAAGTTTTAAATGTCTTCAGTGGAGAAGCACTGGATTATTGACACCTGAGTGAACGACTTGTCCATTTCTAATGAAAGGTTTGAACAAAAACAGCTAATGAAATTAGTGATGATATAAAAAGCTGACAGACGTTAGGGGCTTAAAACTTGTGATCAATTGCACAGTTTGATGACTAAAGCAAAAAAGCAGAATATTTTCAGAGCTTGCAGGAGTCTTGCAAAACATCCTGTCCAAAGCTACTAATGCCTGCACAGCTTTGTCATTTTTACTGATAGAATGGAGGAAAATTAAACTATTGCTTTATAGGATTTGACTTCAGAAAGTTAAAAAGTCAAGTCCATGACATTTTAAAGCACAGTACAGGCAAAAATGGGGTTTAAATGCATCAATTAAAAAATAGGCATTGGTGATTGAGACTGGTTTGACTCTATACCAAGCATGAGAGAATCACTTTTGACTAAATATGTCAGAGAGATGCAACAGTGCCATGGAGTATCTGCAAGAAAAATATTATGCCTTTACCAGCAAAATAACTCCACTCCTTTGAGTGGAAAACACTCACTGACAGCATAGTTTTACATCAGGCATGGTTTCATAATGTATACAACTCAATTGTTAAAAAAATTATGGTATCGGGTAAATATACAACTTTCTGCAAAATGTAGCTGCTCCCCTTTGAGAATGATTTTAGAGATTTGCAGATTCATTCTTTTGCAAATGACAATATAGGGCCCCCTGAGAATATTACAGTCTAAACACCGGTGGGGCTGCTAGCAACATCAAGAGCTAGCCCTTATGTATCTCCATATTGTTAATAAAACAGTATTTGGAATCCAGTTATTTCAGCTTGGTTTCCTCACCCTCTTACTATCATATGCAAAGTAAATATGCACTGTAATATGCACTGTTATAACAATATTTTACACACAATTTTTCATTCACTGGGAATGTGCATTATTGGTGATAGATCAAATTCCTACACTCTGTCTACTAAAAGCCATAAGAAATACTAATTGCAGAGAATATTTCCCATATTTATGTCATAAATCTTATCTTTCTAATAATGCCTCCATTTTCCCTAGGAAATGTTTTTGGGCTCGCAGATCAAAGATTATTGAAAATCATTTTCGAATGTATTCCTGAATCCATCGCTGCTGTTTCCCTTAGGAAAGTGCAATGATCAAATACTGTTAAATACACTGAAATATGCCCTTTTTTCAAAAAGTCATTAGATATATTTTCGTATTAATGTCATGACTCTAAGGCCAGCCACAGATCAGTTACTTACTTTTTAAGCAATTTTTCTCTAACTCCTAGACACACAACCGTATCCCACCACCGTTCCAATCTCAGTTCCCCAAGTTTTGATTGTTTGTTTTTTACAGAAACCCTCTCTTCCAAAATATTCAACCTGAAAAGAGCTGCCAACTCTTAATCTTTGCTATTGCATTTCCTTGTAGGCTTTTTTTGATTCCAAGCCAAAGCATCATTTCTAAGCACCTATTCACTGATTGGAAGGACTAGTTTGGCTTCTCTATTGCCTTTAGGTCGCTGTACTCAAGGTCACACTCAATCTTGCTGCCTTCACAGACAAATCTAGACTGTGAGCTAATACCCCTGTGTCTGAGTTGCTTTGCCTTAAGAAACAGATGAGTTGCTCCATTTTACAGGCAGAATTTGAGCCAGTCAGTAAACAGCATGCACAATTACGGACATTTGGTTCGAGTCCCATCATGTTGGTACAGACATACATACAATGTACAGGCAGATTGCATTCCATCACTAAAAGCGGTCAGTAACCTACTTTACATCTGGCTATGTATTGACTTTACATGGCAAGGGTTTGTTAGTAGGAGGTCTGCAGGGGTGGCCTCTGTGAGCAGAGCCCAGCAGCTGCCCCATGTCAGAGAAGAGCCAGCTCCAGCCAGCTCCAAAAAGGGACCTGTCCCTGGCCATAGCCAAGCTAGTGAGCGACTCTGGGTGGGCCTCTGGGAGAGCAGATTGAAGAAAGGGAAAAAAACAACAACAACAACAAAAAGAAACCTACTGTGCAAGAGCAGCTGGGAGAGAGGAGTGAGAAAATGTGAGAGAACCAGTCCTGCCAACACCATGGCCAGTGCAGAAGGAGGTGCTCCAGGCGCTTGGGCAGAAGTTCCCCTGCAGCCTGTGGACAGGCCCCTGGTGGAGCAGGCTGTCCCCCTGCAGCCCATGGGTCCCACATGGAGCATGGTCTCCACGCTGCAGCCTGTCGAGGAGCCCCTGGTGGAGCAGGTGGATGTGGCCTGGAGGAGGCTGCGGCCCATGGAGAGCCCCCGCAGGAGCAGGCCCTGGGCCAGAGCTGCAGCCTGTGGAGAGGAGCCCACGCAGGAGCAGGGGTCTGGGGGGAGCTGCCACCTGTGGGGGACCTGTGCTGGCGCAGTTTGCTCCTGTGGGTTGGACCCCATGGTATGCAGCCATGTTGGAGCAGTTCTTGAAGAACTGCAGCCTGTGGGCAGCCCTCTCCATCATATTTTCGCCTCCCTTTCCTTTGAGGTGGGGGAGTGAGTGAGCACTTGTGAAGTTTAGCTGCCCAGCAGGGTAAAACCACCACAGGCTGTAACCTTTAGCTCCACCTTGTTATTTATGAAGTCTTTCAAATACAATATTCCCAGCATGAATGATCTCCATTCCTTTCCTGCCTATGGAAGAAAAATATGTCACTGCTTGCCTTGCCACATACATTTGGATCTTGTATTGAACATTCCAGAAGCTCTCTGGGAGGACCTTACTCTCAGGTAAGAATTCTGACCCCCTTGTCTGAGGAGGGTTTTAAGATTACGGTAGGTATACAAGAGGCAATTGATATTTTATCTGGAACTTAGGTAATCTTATATTCACATTTTTACTTTCTTGAGAACATGGTATCAGTGAAATCCAGCAACATTTGGTTCCCTGCAATCTGCTTATCCTCAGCCCTCTAAGCCGTTGATTTCAGTAAGAAATGAAAGCAGAGCACACTGCAGAACGCTCACTGTGCTAGGGGAGGATTTCTTCAGGACTGCAGATAGAAAGCATACACACCAGTCTGTCACTGTTTTATCTATTGCTTTCAATAACATGATCACATGTGATAGCAGATGGAGACTGTTTAGAATGGATGAAATTAATTCATCATTTCTTTATTCATTAGTTTGGTAGTTACTCTTTGCCAGAATCTTTGCTATATCATAAGGTTTGATAAGGAATTGACCAGAAGGTTGTCTGACACTACACCTTTGTGCTTAACTGAGATATTTTCCAGACATACTAATGCATATCTAAGCAAAAATTCTAGATGAAATTTAATTTCTATCTATATATGGTGAAGGGCATGCATGTGGCATTCTGACTTCAGAGTCCAATTTTACTACAGTGACTGAACTTGCCTGTGTTTCTGTGTTCTGCATCCAGAAGTGTCTTTTCAGAATTTTTTGCTCTTTAGAGTTGGTATGGCTGTGTATGGGTGAGGATGAACATAATGCCATGATCTGAGCATCACACAGACTGGTTCTTTCTGATGACTCACTATGATATTAAAAGGAATTATTTAACAAAATACCTTGCTGAACAAGAAACATGGATATAAGCATAATCTAAAAATTAGGTCTATGCAGATTAGAACCTTAATCTTTTTTTTTTTTCCTTTCAAATCATAGTTTTGCAAACTGTCATATGACATTCTTCACAAGGCATAAGTTGCTACTTGATGAGAAAGTGCATCTCCCCCTATTACTTTTAGACAGATACCTGCAGTCAAATTCTCATTTTGTATCAAAACTCTTAAAACTAATTGATAACAAATACGTATATTTTAGTCTAATGTTATCAGATATATTTGGTTTCAGTACACTTCATTCACTGGACTTCTTTTTAGACTATCCAGTTAAAACCAAATATGACCTTAAACATAGTGTTAAAGAAATCACAAAGTAGGTTGCAATTCTGAATCTTATGAGTATTTTCACTGTCATCCTACATCTTTGAATTTGTTATCATGTATTTTTAGATTTTAAAGAACAGTTCAGTTTCTTGTTGTCCGTGAAGAGAGCAAAAGTCAATGTACAATGAGGGTGACTTTCAGTGACCACTAACAATTAGGCTAAATTATATTTTCCTGATATAAAAATACAACAAAGACTAGTATTTGAAAAAATCATTTTCTAAAAAGCAAATTAAATCTTAGCATATATTCCTATAATGCTTTCATCTGCCTCTGTTTCATCAATTAGGCCAGTTAGACAAATTCAGAAAAAAAAAAAAAAAGAAAAAAAAAAAGGAAGAAAAGTCACTACAGTCTTCCCGTTCTGTTGTATGGATAGAATATCTCTGGAAAAAAACCTTCTGGACTGTTCTGTGTTTCCCATCTCAGCTCATTTAAATTCAATTTCTTGGATTATATAAAAATCCATGTCAGCTTGTCCTTCATGCTAGGTGTTCTGATCAGCATAAAGGTATTTATGGACCATAAACTTCTATAGGGGAGAATATTATTCAAGCTGTAATACAGAAGAAAATAAAATATTTTATTTCTCAGCTTTATTCACTTTTCAACTTTTGACTGTTTATTGATTAAGGTGCTGTACTGACAGTCCTGAGGGAAAATCCTTCTTTATTCCTCACAGCTTTATTAATTTTTCCATATTGTTTTAGGTAGAAACTAAATCTAGGAAATCACTTTAAAGATGTGAGTAGTCTCATTTCAAATAGATTATGCATGTGCATAAATCTCAGCAGTATAAAAAGTTTGAGGCCTCAGTTGTAACAATGTAAGGATACCAGGCATGGAAATTGAAAAAGTTTAATTTCAAATTCCTTTCAGCACTGTTCAGCAATGTGTCTGGGGTTTGATTGTAGCTGCACACTCACCTATTAGACCAGCAGCACTAGCATCAGTTCCAATGACCATTCTGCCCTTAATGTCATCTTCTCACTTGTATATAATGATTAGAAAAATAGTAAAGGAAGGTGTAAAAGAACTAAGTACACACTGTAAAACCAAACAATCTTGGGATTTTCTTTCTCTTAGTCTTTTTCTTTCTCTACTGTTATTTACTACAGATCTTTCAAGGGTTGGGTAAGAACTTTGATAAGGAACCTAAAGGTCTTCAAAAGCAAATTAGCAATCAAGTTTGTGATGCAGCTACTTTGAGACCAATCTGATATCATTCCTTAATATCAAATACATATTAACATGTCTTATTTGTGACCACATTGGTCATTACAGTTTCTATAACGTAAGTAGGAGAGGTGCTGCAGACTTTTACAACAGCCTCTGAGATATCCTGTTCTGTGTTTTGTTTCATGTTCTATTCAAAGCGGAGCTTCCAGAGTGTCTCACCCTTGCATCTACTTCATATATACATACATATATGTTTACACACAATAAATATACATAAATATATACAGAGGTGTGTGTGAATATTTACATATATTTTTATGTCGAAGCATATATTGGGGGGTGCACTTCACTTTCAGTTGACTAAAGGACATCGGAACTGGCCCAGTGTTTGGTTACTTTCTCTTGAATTCAAACTATTTTCTAGAAGTCACAAGCCATAACAAGCACAGGGGAAGCACATGGAATTTGCAAATCTTTTCCTCTTCCTTCCTTTTCCACCCTCTTTTGTGAAAAGATTTTTTTTTCTTTCCACATTAAGTGACTGTTTTCTAATCTGAAGAAAAAGAACTACCTTTAGGGAACATTAAAGCCTTCTGAAACAAATTCACACGGTCAACAACTAAAAATATATTTACTGCTCATAATGGAGCTACAGAGTTCAACATGTGAGCCTTGTTATGTGTTTTACTGGAAAGTCTTGCGTAGTTTTAGTCTGGTATTCAGACTGAAAATATTGTGAGGAGAGTAAACATTGTCAGTGAAGTGACTGTTTCAAATACTAATGGAAAATTTTCAGAATACAAAAAAGATATATTTACAAAAAGGTGTAGTAATTATATATATTAAAAACCCAACAACTTAAAAAGCTGAATAAACACTGAACAACAGTTTTTAAGAGTGAGAGGCAAAGAAAACAGCCACACTTGAAATATGATGATCCTTTTCCTCTTTCTTGTACCCATTTTTCACTCACAGAGTGAATATTATACATTTTTGCAGAAACAACAAAATGCTCACTTACCATATCTTTCTGATTCAGGACTCATATACCCGGCTTATGTTCATGCTGCTGTATAAATAAATATAGAACTACAACACATTTGTTTTTGATTGCCACTTCAGTATCCCTTTCACTAGAAAGCTAATCCAGGTTTACCAAGAAACTCTAATTTTGGTTAGGCTGGGCTAACATTAGCATACCAGTAAATACCACGTGAACTGTACTTGCATGTCTTTTTCTTAGCTTTCAGAATTTACTACTATGGTTTCTATTATTTCCAGATGACAGGACATGGTGCTGAAAAGTATGGGAAAATATGGTTAAATTAATGGGCTTCCTGCAAACTAAATCACTCTAAATCATAGAACGTGGCTTCTGCATTATCGCATTGTTGCTTAAAAGCAAAAAGGCAAATTACAGTGCTGGAATTTCCTTAAACAGATTATCTGATGAACTGATTCCTGCAGAGGTGGAGAAATGTCATATATTCTTATGCTTGATGTACATGCCTTCTCAAGAAGATCTTTATATCTGTGACAAAGTCACGGGCAGTGAATTTATATTCCCACTGGTTATGTTACCATTATCACAACACAAGTATAAAGATTCTATCTAGACTGAACATTGTTGTTCAGCTTTCTTCATTTAAAAGAGCTCAGATGTTCTTCAATAGATTAAAGCTCAAAATCAGAATACCTGTGGAAAGAGAGGTTGATTTTCTTCACACAGGAAATTAAGACTGGCTGTTATTAATTTTCAGATATCAGAGGGAGGCAAGGAAAAGACATACTGGGGCTTTTTAATTACTAGATCTTAAGAATGTGCCCACACTAAATGGCAGCCTGTTGCAGATCTAACACACACAAAAAAATCTTTAAAATATTTTTTTAATCATTGGAATGTTTTTTGAGGAATATATCTCTCCTAATTGTGATAGATGAGTGTGTCTCTTCTGTTAGTTTTGGCATAAAAATCTGTGTTTTTTTTTTTTTTGAAAGAAATGCAAACATGCTCCCATATTTTTTTCCTTCTAATATTACTGGAGATGCTAAAAGATGCTGATGTTCTAATAGCTTTAAAATGTGTTTTGAAGGTTATTAAGATGCCAAAGAAAACTCATGCTCTGCCTATGGGAATATTCCATCTATTTCTGGTTTGACTGAGAAAGCTCTGCATTTACTGTACTTTTCCTATCTCTTTTATTACTATATTTTTCTGCCTTCAATTTTTCTATGGACCATAGTATTTATGTGAACTTTCCTAGTCAGGTTGCTGTATTTGATGCTTGCAGATACATTACAGAATCCCAAATGTAAAGCCAAATTACAAGCAAGTACTGCAGGCATCATCTGCTAAAACCTATTGGCACTAGCTGTAGGGTGTCTCCTTATCAGCATTTTCCCTGTACATATGGTTTATACAGAAGGAATGAAATATACTTTAGAGCTGGCAGGAAGGAACTGTTGTCAATACTACTGTGAGAGAGTGGAGCATATGGTGATCCTGTCATGCATTCCTGCATCTCAGCTGGATTCTCACGTAGGAAAGCAGTATGCATTTGCCTCTTAGCTGCTGAAGGTGGCTGCAATAACTTCTGGGTACACAGAATCATAAAATTGTAGGGAAGTAGCCCCAAGACATCATTCAGCCCGTTGATTTGTCCAAGGCAGAATTATATAGGTTAATGATGACGGACATTTGTCAGATATTGAAGTCACTGCTAATGAAGTTAAAAAGACACACACTTCTCAGACAAATTTATTTTCAGTGCTTTGCTATTCATATTTCTGTCCTAAATCTCCCTTACATTAACTCCTTTCCTACTTGTGATGAACACAGAAGAACATCAACTCTGCTCCTCCTTACAGCAAACTTCCATATATCTGAAAACTCCTATGTCTTCCCCATTCTCACTCCCTACCGACCTCCTCTTCTTACAGGCCTACAGTCATTCAGTCTTTATGAGGAAGCAGTGTTTTCTCAGCATCTGGCTTTTTCTCGTCTCCTCCATTGGAAAAACATTCCTGAAAAGAGCTTGTCAAAACCTGGACACAGAGCTCTGGACGGAAGAATGTTGCTGACAACAGAGAATTAAGATGCATCTTCCAAAGCATATTTCATTATGATCATTTTTTTTTTCTTTCCTTGTAATAGTACAGCAATTTTTGAATTTAATTCAGTCTTTGTGTTCCACACTGAACTCCAAATCATTTTCAGCTGGACTTCCTAATTAGATGTTTCAGCTAGCTGTTGTAACAAGAATGTTGTAAACATTTATTTTCTGTTACTGCCTAGCTGATGTTTCCCACTTGCACAAATTGCACAAATACTTTGCACTTCTCACTATTACATGCCTCATTTTTCTATCTGATGGCACCTCCAATGTTTCTTGACTCTTTTGAGTTCCCACCCTCATTCAATCTATGTATTTAGTAATACCACATAAGTAATGAGGACGCTGACTCGAGACAGATGTCAGCAGAATTTCACTAATTACATACTTCTGTTTTGACACTGTAATTACTTTCAGAGTGTGATACAACTAGATTTATATCTTCTGATATTTTCATTGAGGCCGTGCTTTGCTTGTGAGGAATATACTACTAGTGCTGAAAACTTGATGAAATCAAACAATATATCAGCTGTTTCTCCTCTACCCATGTCATTTGCTCTCCTGCAGGAGAAATTGAAATGATTTGACATAATTTTTTGTTGATAGCATGACAGTGGTTATTCATTTTCCGTTTCTTTCTATTAAAAAAAAATGAATAGCTCTCCCTATGTTTTCCTTGAAGCTGATGTTAAGCTGATTAGTCTGTTATTTTCTGGCTTCACCTTATTATCATTCTACTTCTTCGAGACTGCATGTTTGCCTGTCTTCCCATTCTTGCCAATTTCTCAGAGATAACAATTAATGATACTGTGATTTCATCAGCCAGCTCTTTAATTACACTGCAGTGAAGAACAGCAGTTTCAACAGTTTTGAGAACATCTAACATTTAGTTATTGTTTGACCTGTTCCTTCCTTAGAAGGAGGTTTTATCCTCTGTGACTCGTATTAATTATGACATTCTCAGTAGTAACTTGCAAAAAAAATATTGAACTCTTCACTTTTCCTGGAGCAGTCTGTAATAGCTCACCCACTACAATAAGAACTGAACTAACCCCTTCCTTGATATTCCTCTTACAGAAAGATTTGTTGTTATAATTATCTTTCTCGTTAAAGAGCTTTGGTTTTGTGTTTTCTCTTCTTACTCTCTTCCTATGCACTCATACTACTTTTTATATTTGACCTTAGTAACCAGACCTAGTTTCCACTTTTTTATGTTTGAAATACACAAAAAGCTCATGATTTCATCAAACTCATCTCTTATTGCACCTTTAATCTTTCCTCTGCAATAGTATATTTTGCACTTCTGCCCTTACTGTTGTTTCTTTATGGAACTGACAGTTCAATTTAATTTCTTTTTTCTTTCCTAGGACTCCTTGTTCACCAGTTTTATGAATTTACTGAAGCCTACCTTCTTTAAATGCCTTGTTTTTGTTTTGTTATAGCTCCTCATTCTTATCCTAAGGATCATGAACTCCATCATTTCACTCTCTCACAAGATATTTTCAATTGAGGTGGTTTTTAACCATTTCCTGCTTTTTGAGTCATTTTCACTATATAGATGTCTCCAATTTTTGTATTTAAAAGTTGTTATATATGCAAATGAAGTAACCAGGAGTCAATGTCTCACAGTCACATGGAAGCTTAGTGTTTTGGATGACTTCCGTTGATTCCTCAGAAAACAAAGAAACAAACTTAATTTGCTTCCTACTCTCTCTGGCGCTGTATGGTGGATGAATTCTTTTATAGCAACACAGTGCTTTCACTTTTGCCATCACTCATGATTTTCTCTCCACTGAAGAGGCAACATGCTCTTAACAGAGAATAGATATTTCTATGCCCCTACCTCTTCCTTTTTCTCTATCTGTCTTTGCAAGACAAACTCCTCCCTTTTATATTACTATTCCAGTTACTACTACTACTACTACTACTACTACTACTACTACACCAGCTCTCTATTAAACCAAAATCCTCAGGCCCTATTTCTTTCTGCCTTACCTGTTGGCTCAAGGAAGGCTTGAACTGTATTGTGGCTGTGGCTGGTTTAAGGGACAGGAGAAAGAAGCAGCACAAGATGAAGGTTTCTGTACTCTCATATTTCATTTCTTCCTCCCTGTTGATAACTGGCCCAGACACTAGGCACAAAAGCCCAGCTTGCAAGTGAGCCAAGCTAATGTAACGTCATTTCCCTTTCATCAGGATACTCACATGACAGTTGTCTCTTTTAGTAGCTTTCTGCCACATATTTCCAAGCCCCTGCTTGCTCATTAAATGTGTTAACCTGCTCCTCAGTGATCCTTTTCTTGCCTAATCCTTGTCTTCCACTGACATAATTCACTGATGTGACTCAAGCTGCTGACTTTGCCGCTGACCTTGAATGGTTGAATATGTACCTTAATTATTGTCAATGTTGTGATCCTTCTGGAGAGGGAATATTGATCACAATCTTAAACAAATTGTCATATGCAAATTAGCTCATTATCTTTGATTTTGATCCTTATATCTTATATGTCTGGGTCAATGGCTCCAGGCTAGCTACTTGCACCTTATGACATGAATCCCTTGATTTTTCTTGTCACGTAGTTCTTGCTTATTTTCTTTGCAAACATTTTTTTCTCTTTGCCTTCTCTTCTCAGATCTTACTCTGGTTGGTGGTGTTGGCGCTGTGTTCTTCGAGTCAGCTACCTCCCTATAATAACAGCAGAACAAACAGCAAGTCTACTGCTTGGTGGATTCATCATGTTTTATATTACTTGACAGAATGATTCACTTCTTTCTCTCTTAGCCACCAGAAATAGAAGTATTTTATTAAATAAAATAAATATAAAAATGAATATATATATGTATAAATGAATAAGAGACAGTACTGTCTCTGGCAAATGTATAAAAGCAAATCTATATATGAAAGTGACATCAGCCCCATGTGATGTGATCTTACTAGTTTGCACTGGAATCAAGAGGTTCTGTAAAAACCAAATATGACAACAGTAATATACTTTTATGGTGTACATCCTTATTTAAAAGTAAACCAAGGAATTGAAATATATAAAATTGTGTTGCAAGAGAGTGGCTTTTAGTAGGGTAGCCATAAAATGTTCCATCCCCTATGGGTTTTGTTTTTCTACCATCCGTTACAGATTTTCTAAGCACATACTGCTTGTAAATATATATATATATTTTTTTTTTTTTCCAGTGGTTTAGAATGGACATGCTTTTCTCAGCTCACAGACACTTCAGCAGTAATGGTATAGAAATCCTCTGTATCCCAGAGAATGATTTATTGAAGGATATAGTTTGGGCAGAAAAGACCTTTGTTGCTTCCCCACTGGGAAAAATCAAAGTGGGAGAGCTAAGAAGTCCTATGTCCTGCTTTATCTCTTCAAACTCTCTGTTGGTAGATTATACTGAAACTTAAGACATTGCACATACAGACAGATACTGTACTGGTAGAGAAATGAAAACCTCAGTGCCTGAGCTCTTTGAAAGAACAGACCGAGTGCATAGAAATCTGAGTTTGCGCTTTGCAGTTTTATACAGTAGAACTGTAAATGTGGCTAAGGGATGAAGAAAAGACAAATGCTAGGGAAGTTTTAAAGTGAGGAATATCATTGAACATCTTGAGTGTGCCATTAATGACACTTTACTTGTGTTCGTGTGGCTAAGGGTTAAGTGCACCTGTTCTGTGTTGCAAAATAGTTTCAGAAGTGAATGTGGATGGTACTCTTACACCTGAGTACTGGTTAACCAAGATTAACCATTCAAGAACAGAATATAACATTTCATTGTAGAATATAGAAACTGGGACAAATGGCAGTGATATATAGCTCTTGTTTTCCAAACATGATTTTGAAAGTGAGAGTTTCAGAAGACAAAAACTTGGTTTCTGATTCTATCTGCAATTCTGGTATTGTGGGTACAGTAAATCTCAGCAACTCTGTAGGGATTCAAAGTTGTTTCTGCAACGTGTCCATATGTTAGCTCTACTGAGCATTCCAGGTTTCATGGACAAAGCCACAAAGTCATTTCTCTGATTTTGCATTAATGTTCATATTCCAAAGAACAGTTCAATGACAGCTTAAAGCCATTGGCAATTCCAAGAAGGAGTCTTCCACTACAAACCAGAAAGAAGGCAGTGTAGCAGAACAGTGTGTCAGGGAATCTTTTCCACTGTTCCTCTATTTCAAAAACCCTCAAGGCAACATTATTAATTAATAAATATCCTCTAGATGAAGGTTCTTTAGCTTGTAATGATGCACAATCCTGCTTTGCAGAGTAGCATGAAAGGATAGTCATCCAAGATTCTTCACGGGAATTTGTAAGATTGGCAGCAAGGCCAGTTGGAAGATATGTTAATATCAGGAAACAAGCTGTATATTATAACGAAATTTAAAATGAAAAATTATAAATATTACCTACACAATTGTTACAGGGCTTTCAAGAAGTGCCTTTTTTTTTCTTCACTTTTTCCTTTGTAGCAGTAGCTATGGTTTTCCAGCTTCCCCAGGGATCTGAGATCTGCTCTGTCTCTCATCAGGGGCTGTGTTACAATCTGCAGCAATGAAACTAGGTAAATCAGCATATGGAAATAGTTTAGTTAACATGTTCTCAACAACAAAAAAGCACAGTCTGTGTTACTAAGACCTACTTACAAGTTAAAACAATTGTTTCCCTTGCTACCTTCTCTTCAGTTAAAATATATCACTCTTATAGACTGGATTCAGATATTTTTCGTATGAAACAACATAATATAGTTTATGAAGATGACAGCACCACTATTTGTAGTATTGCTGCATACAAAACTGGCCACTTCAGGCCTATACCAAATATGTTACATCCCTTTTCCTGTTCATGAGTCTGCTGTTTAAAAACCCCACACCTGTGAGCGTTTAACTTTCATGAAATTAATTTCTGTTTTTTTCTTTAAGGCTAAGACAGTCTACTAATAGGCTAGGTATCATTACAAAATTTATAGTAAAGAATTTATACCTCACATGGATGAAGAATAATATGATCTGGCCTTCAATCATATCGTCTTCATGAATCAGTTGTTCATATATCATTACAAAAAGGAAGAAAAAAGACAAGGCTATAGTCTGGAAATACTGTTCCTAATTATTTTGATATATGTTCTTGAAACAAGGTGACAAACATTTAATGCAACACTGTTGTTATTTTTTTAGCACCACTTTAACATTTTTAAAAAGTTTTCTTTTTCTAATGAAGTCTAAAATCTTTATTTTTATTTCTGTGGAGTTGATCATTAGAGTGTCTCACAATTCTAAATCAAAATATGGAAAGGCCAAGCCAAGGATGTAAAAGCCATAAAATTGTCTTAATGTATCTCAAAGACTATTATTATTATTATTATTGTTGTTGTTGTTGTTGTTGTTGTTATGCTGATTTGGGAGATTGGAGACTGGTTAGATTTAATCAACTGATTACAGCTGAACCATGACTTCAAGCTATGATGTAAACTTTTTTTTTGAGTTAGCAGCTCTGATTCTCGTTACATCGCATGACTACCTGAATTGAAGCTTTAAAACCCTAGTCTTCTAATTTTAATTTTTAAATATATTTTAAAATAAATGGTAAATATTAAATGCATACTATAAAGCTGCACAGTCCTCAGAATGGAGAACACTACTCATTAAAAAGATGCTTATACCTTTGTCGTAAGTGTCTGCAAATCATCCCCTTCCTATGAACACCATGATAGTTTTAGGCCATCTTTAATTTGCACTTATTAGGAAGAAAAGTCACTAACACAGTTTCTTGTTTGAAACCTGGACAGCAGCCCCACCTCTGCACATAGTCAAGCAGATTCCTTTTATCCTATCTTTATGTTCCTTGACCCCTCCAAAGCTGCAGCCTGTGCATGCTTTAGTAACCTTTTTACAATATATTCACCCCAGAAATCACTGTCATTTTTTATCTAATCTGAATACAATTTCTTTGGCTTGCCATTTTTCACCGGTGAAAAATGATAGTACACACACACACACACACAAAATAAATAGCAAGAACCAATGACAAAAATCTTACATTTGATAATATGTCATTTCTGTAGGCTCTTGAGAAAAAAAAAGAAAAAAGAAAAAAAAAAAAAGCTCAGATTGCTGTAAGTAGCCCAAGAGACTAGACCAAGCCCACACAGTGAAAAATTTCCATTATGTCATTGACGTTACATGTTGCATGAGAATTTACACTGCAAATAATATATGAGTCTTTTGTTCTTTTAAGCTGAGGGTAATTTGGGAATCTATAGTGTTTGCTGAACCCTGTGAGCCACATTAACTGTTCTGGTAAGGGGCAGAGACCGCTTCCATCTGACCTCATGCTGATCATCATATACCGACGGAAACGAGCTCCAGGGAACAGACTAGTATAAAACAGACAGAAGATTTTCTTTTCAAACAGAGTGATCTTAAATGGTCTGACAGAAAGTGTCAAAACCAGGGTCCCTTTTTCTCTTTCATAAAGAAAATATTTTCTTCAACTTGTTAATTTAATTTTGTACCAAATCTCGTTCCAAGGGCTTTGACAGCTCAGTCACTAGAGACAGAGCCATTTCAGACAGTCTGGGAGCACAGCCTCTGGTGTTAGTGTGCCAGTGCCAGAAGGAGTATCTTATTTACCAGTGCCATCTTGAAGTCCATGTAAGGTGGCAGAAAAATCTGGTTCTGCTAATTGTTTTTTTATTTCACCTTTTATATCAAATGCACAGCTTGTTAAGTGCTGCTGAGGCATGCTGACTGAAGCATAAGCAGTGCAAAACCAGTGAAGTAAATCAAGAAAACAATCAAAGAGCAACAACAACAACGACAAAAAAAAAAAACAAAACACAAAAACAAAAGAGGCACCTAGAGAAACATATCACCTACATCTACACAAAGCGGCTTTGACCTGTGGCCTTGACTCTAGGTGTGCCAAACTATCACTCCTTACCTGCAGGATTACCTGTGTTTTTGCCTCTAAGATGATTGAACTACTAAGTTTTGGGGAAAATACTGAAAGTACTCTATTTTTTGTATCATAGTGCTGTGAAACTAAGTGTAGATGTAGTGGACATCTAGATATGAAAGGACAAAATCAGACTCTGCCTCTCTCAGAAGATCTAAAGTACAGCCTCTACATCTTAACACTGTTTGGTCAATGTCTCCAAGCAACTTCAAAAAGGTAGCATCACTACAGCTTTCTTTTAGCAGGGAAGGATAAGCACACTCAAGAGGCTTTCATTTCTTAAAGATAAATTTTATTGGAACATAAAAATACTACAGCAGAATTCAAAAATCTCTTAAGCAACACAAAACTTAAAGCCTTTGGTTCAAAAATATAAAATAACCACTGTAAACAGAACTATGTCTCGTATGTTGTACGCTTGGCAAAAAATTCATTTTCTTCCAGTCTGGCTTTCCAGCAGCCACTTGTGGCTTTCTGGAGGTACAAACTTTAAATAGTCTGCTCTAGATGTCTAGGAACATCTCCTTCTCTCTTTCCACATCAAAGTTCAGTGGAGGCTCTCCTGCAAGCAAGTGTACTACCAATGAATTCTGAATTGTGTCCTTTCAGTCATCCTGCTTAGCAGATCTGTCTGATTCCTTCTCAAATTCAGTAGCTCCAAGCTAAGCCCATTGATTTGTTCTTGGTTAGAAGCAATCTGCGTCCCTCCCAGAAAGGCTGGCTTGAACCAAAGCGTAGCAGCCCAGGTCACATAAATAGCAATATTTTCTTACTATTAAGAAAGAAAAAAAAAAAAAAAAAGTAATTCTACTGTCTGGAATGACCACTTATCTTTGCTCTCATCCTGGTTTGGAATTTTCGTGTGTGAGAGCAAGGCGAAATGATGGTCTTTTATTGCTTTCAGAGAGCTACTCAACTCCAGGTATAACATTTCTGCATCTTGGATACATAGAGAAAAGCAAAACAATTATATGTGTGTGTTACTCTGCTCTTACTACCTTCCTGTGAACCCTTGCTTCTCCTAAACTACCAGTGAGATGCTCCCATGAACCATGGCTCTACTTCAGTACTTCAGTGGAGACACCACATCCAGACAGTCTAAATTATGAGAAGTATGTTCTGAGGGTCTTCCCATGACAGAGGGGATAGGAAACTCTGTGTTTGTCTCACACTGTACCTGTCTGGCACTCAGACTGTAACCACTACTGCATGACAGTGGGTGCGTGAAGTTGGCCTTTGCAGCAGGCTCTTCAAAGGGCTTTGGAGAAGTAGACCTTGGCTGGAATAGGCAAACTACAGCAACTCAAATATTCAGCCATTTCAGAATCAGGATGTCAGTAAAGCAGTCATACAGCAGAAATACCAAGCAGACTTTTAGAATTTGTTAATGTCCATATGGCAGCATGACTCCGAAAAAATAGTGTGGATGTGGTCATCCCTGCTCCAGTCTGCTCACCTTTCTCCAGAATTCAAGGAGGCACATTTGTGTGCTGAGGTCACTGAGACTGACTCTAATCAATTTAATGTGTGTAGGAATAAACACCTTCTTCTCACCTTTATTTGCTTCTTTAGTCAGGATGTCAACAGAGCCAGTGGATATATGATTCTTATGAAACTTGCAAATTAATTCTGATGGAAGAAGAAATCTGATAAAAATTCCACACTGTGGGCTATTAATTCTACAGAATTAATTGCTGTAGGATGGCTGTCTTTTGACCTCAGATTCACAACTCAGTTATTTTAAAGTCAATTCAAAATTTAAAACGATAGTATTGTCTGTTTAAATATCTAATACATTTTTATTACTAAGAATAAGCATGTAATGGAAAGATCTATTAAAATATTTTCAGATAGAAGGAAAATAACTTTAATGGGATGTTTAGCCTC
Source organism: Cygnus olor (assembly GCF_009769625.2). Classification (NCBI taxonomy): domain Eukaryota; kingdom Metazoa; phylum Chordata; class Aves; order Anseriformes; family Anatidae; genus Cygnus; species Cygnus olor. Next base: position 60,586,749 of record NC_049172.1, read on the forward strand.
AACGGAATCAATATTTAGTAGGTTTCTGCAATCTCACCAAGTTTATTTATACAAGGAACATATGTATGGATGTGTATTTATTATATATATTCCACTGCTGCATTTGTGGCAGCAGTGAATATAATAAATATCACAACTTTTAAGGTATTGAGAGAACATTTCTATTATTAAGCTGCTGAAGCATACACATATACCTCCTTAAATCTTTCATGCCATGATATTCCTCAAACATTCTGTGTTCAACTTTTTGACAAGTTTCAACCCTTCTTTAATATTTATTATTACTTGAAGTCACAATTTTGTGCAGAGGAAGTGACTAAATCAGGTAAAGATATTTTGCTGTTTTTGTTGTTTTTGTTGAATGGACATCCTTTATAACTTTCTCTTCTGACATTGCATACCATTAATTTAGTAGTTAGTTATACTTATGATCAGTCACAAGTATATGCCATAAATTCTGTGTTGCAATGTTACTTGAATTAGAAAAAAAAAAAAACGTACATGCATTTCAGTGCATTCAGTTGTATTGTTTTAACTTATGATAAGCAAACATTTTAATGAAATACTAAATGTTGAAAAAGTTTCTCTGGCATCCCCATTTTTGTCACACATAAGGAACTCCAAAACTGCAGCTGAGAAATCCTTATCTTATATCCAAAAAAATATTTCTAATAGCTGGAAAAGATTTTAGGATCCTTTAATCTGTAGGCTATGGAGACATTCCTCAGCATTTCCATACAAGCCTGACAAAACACAATATCATTCTGAAACTTTTTTGGCATTTGAAGCAAAGAAAAGAAATTGTTTTCCTCAGTCTTCAGATAAAATAATAATACATCCATAGTATATTCTCCTATATTATGCTTTCTAAGGGGCTTTTTGTACTTTGATATATTTCTAATACCATTACATTGCTCTCATGAAGATAATCAAGATCACAATAGCTTATCTATCCTCCAATAGATTATTCTCCTTTCAATAGTCCTGTGATGAATAGCTAGTGAAAATATTTTTATTTCCATGATGTGAGAACTTGGTGGCCACAGAAAAGAGTTTGTCATATTTGTCTAGGGGATTTTCTGTCTCTGATAATGGTCAGTTGGGAATACTTGGGAAAAGAGTTTAAGAACAGGGCAAATGCACAGTGATACAGGGAAATATGCAGTTTCTGCTAGTGTATGTTCTGGCAGTACATGCCTAAAGGAGTCAGTGAACCAGCACCATTGTGTTTACTAAATTGACCCTTGATAGGCCACTTCTCCATGGATTTCTGTATTCTGTGCTTTTGTGTTCTTTTTTTTTTTTTTTCTGATACCCATAAAATCCAGCGGCAATGAGCTTCACTGTTTAATTATGTGAATAGCACTTGTTTCATTATTAAATTCTCATCTCATGATATTCACACATTGCCTTTTCTTTCCTTTTCTTTTTTGACTAGTGGCAAGGCACATCCAGGCTGATGATGCTGAAAGAATTGGTGAATGCACAATGAAGTTGGGCATACTGATGCACATCAGCATGTGAGTTGCTGGCAACCAGGGGCTGCCCTGAAAGACGGAAGGATCTCATCATAGAATCATAGAATCTTAGAATGTCTTGGGTTGGAATGGGCCTTAAAGATCATCTAGTTCCAACCCCCCTGCCACAGACAGTGTTGCCACCCACTAGATCAGGTTGGCCAAAGCCCCATCCAGCCTGGCCTTGAACACCTCCAGGGATGGGGCTTCTACAGCCTCTTTTGGCAACCTGTTCCAGTGCCTCACTGTGAGAAAAAGTTGTGTTTTTGCAGTAGAAGGTGTTTATGCAGTGGAAAATTCCACTAACCTTGCATATTCAAAAATGATTGTGCAGGCATGACAGTAGTATAGCAGTGGGGAGTATGTTAAGCAGATAAGGGGAAGGTCCTACTGTCCCAAAATAAGGAAGATAGCTAAGAAAAACAGGACTAGCAGTGGGAAATCAGTGAAAACAAAAATCACGGGCCCTCTAGTCATGAGAGAAGAAGGAAAAAAAAAAGGAGAAATTAACAGTTGGTCAAATAAAATTGTACATATATGGTATAGTAGTAAGCATCAAGTAGTTTGTGAACCTGTAGTACTCAGCCAATGAGAAAACAGGGAAGGAATCAAACGTTGGGTAATAGGGAATGTAAGGTTATGATACATATTTACTGTGCGCTGCTGTTTGCAGGATGCCCACCACTGCAATCGCGAATAAAATAGCTTCACAGAAGATCCTGTCTGAAAAAATTATTGAGATTTTTTTTCTCACATCACTACCCTTACAGTGAAGAATTTTCTACTAATGTCTAGTCTAAATCTATCCTCTTTTAGTTTAAGAACATTCTCCCTTGTCCTATCATTATCTACCCGAGTAAAGAGTCCTTCTCCATCTTTTTTATAAGACCCCTTTAAATATTGAAAAGTTACAATGAGGTCTCCCCAGAGCCTTCTCTTTTCCTGACTGAAGAGCCCCAGTTCTCTCAGTCGTTGTTCATAGGAGAGCTGCTCCAGCCCACCGATCATCTTTGTAGCACTCCCCTGGACTCACTCTAACAGGTCCACATCTTTCTTGTGCTGGGGGCCCCACACGTAGATGCAGCATTCCAGGTGGGGCCTCATGAGGGCAGAGTAGAGGGGGACAATCACCTCCCTCAACCTGCTGGTCCCACATCTTTTGATGTAGCCCAGGATGCAGTTGGCCTTCTGACTGCAAGCACGCACTGCTGGCTCATGTTGAGCCTTTCATCTACCAGAACGCCCAAGTCCTTGTCCATAGGGCTGCTCTCAACGAGTTCCTTTCCTAGTCTGTGCTTATGTCCGGGATTGCCCTGACCCAGATGCAGCACATTGCACTTTGGCTTGTTAAACATCATGCAGTTCACATGGGCACATTTCTCCAGCCTGTCCAGGTCCCTTTGAAAGGCATCTCTTCCTTCGTTGGTATCAACCACAACATTCAGCTGGGTGAGTGGTGAGCAGCAAGAACTGTAGAATCCCTGTGCCCCTAAAGGTTGTGCTCTTTTGAAGTATAGGCATAACAAATTGCAAAGAAATATGTGCTATTAGTTGGGAAATGGAAACTATTAGATAGATTACCATCACCCTGCAATAAATTAATGAATGCACAGTTGAAGTTGAATACCTTTTAGGTGGTCATGCTTACTGAATGACTCCAGAAGGCCCTCCACATGGGTATCAAAATGGAACATCAATGTCATTAGCTTGTACCATGCTAGGGTAGACACAATATCTTACACATGTTTTGTTGAACGGTTTTGAACTGTGTCAGCTCTCTGTCCAAAAGATGGCCAGTGATGCTGAATATTGTCACAAGGAGTGATATAAAGCTGGATCCTAATTTGTTCCCATCTATAATTTTCTATGGAGAGGGTGACATCATTCAGATAATAGTATGACTGTAGTGATACAGTCTCCCCCCAAATAAGAAGCAGTTTAGTACAGAGAGATATTTTTGGGGGGGCATAGATTTTTTTTTTCCCAGACTACTCTGCTCTATGGCAACTATAAAAAGCTAAAACTTTTCCAGTCCCATTCTCTAGGTTTTATTGTGACTACATTCAATACATTTTACTGTCCTTGTCTATTTTAAAAATAATTTCTCTAGATTAATGACTCTCTCAATATAAAATATAATTGTAGGAAAAAGAAAACAAAGGAACCCTGCACTGTCCCTCTGCTTAATACTGTATTCCAAAAGTACGTAATGAAAATAAATATACGAACTGGCAGTGTTCTGATTGAGGGGAATGTTTTTCATGTGTTTAGATATATGATTAAATTATCATCAAAAATGATAACATGTCCATGGAGAGCTTTTAAGATATAAAATTCTACAAGATATCTCATGATTAGTGAAAAGGCCATCAGATGAATTAAGTAACAGTGATTAAAATGGATTTTTGATTGTAATGATTCTATAATAAGATCCTTTCCCTTCTCTTTTCTCCTGCCATTGCCATTGCCATTGCTGTTGCCATTGCCGTTGCCATTGCCATTGCCATTGCCATTGCCATTGCCATTGCCATTGCCATTGCCATTGCCATTGCCTTCAACAGTGAAATACTAAACTGGATCTGTATGAATATGACTGATAACAATGTAATCACTGAAGGAATATGGTGAATTAGGACCATGGTTATCAGATCCACAGGCACTGAGGTTTTTTTCATAAAAATCTACCATTTACACAACTAATGAATGTAGAAGGAATATCATTTCCCAAACTCTTATTCTTATAGAAATTGCAACAATTTTCAAAATCTAGATCTATATATATGCAGCAATGTAAATGAAATTATGACTTGAATCTAGAAGTCCTTAGACTTTTAATGGAATCAGGGTGAAAAAAAGAAAAGGTGAGTGGAAATATCCTTCTTTATGGTTCAGGACTATCAGCTGAGAAAACATACATCCACCCTATATCTAGAAGCTAGAAAAATATCCACTCTTGTCCTTCTCTTTGTAAAAGAAAAAATCTCAGTAGTAGCCAGAATGAGGCTGCAAATCCTCAGCTGCAAGGAGCTTCTTGCTGTACCTTTATGGTACTGTGAATTCATATTTCTCATGAAAATGTCACTGTGGTTACTATTTTTTCTGACCTTCCCATTACTTACTTTTTTCTGCTCTACTTGGTGACTTATGGCTAATGTTTAAGAAATGTCAGTAAGATATCATTAACATTCAGTTACTTTTTTTTTCCTCTTGGCAAAAGTTTCAGGTAACCTCATGGTGGACTATGGTGCTAAACCAGACATTATAGCCCTGAGACATTATATTTGCATGGAATGGAAGATGTATAAATAAAAGATCCATTGCATCAACTCTAACATTTAATTTGTTGCTATTTTTATCTTATTGAGCATTCTGAGATGGATTTGGAACATACAATCAGTTTAAAACACTTTATACTTCAGCTGATTAGGATATGTTTCATTGTCTCGATTGCAAGTCAATCTATGAAAGTATTCTTTAGTATTTTTCTTAAATTTACTCTTATTGAATTTTTTTCTTGGATGCTCCCTGAAAAGGCATTAAATTCATATTTAAATCTTTCTAAATTACCTGATGGAAAACTGAACCATTGTACAAACCATTTATGTAACATATTTTAATCACTGTAGCTTTCTTGTATCAAACAATGTAAAAACTTAGTGACTTGCTAGAGATCAGGTTCAGTTCACTGTGTCTCAAAAGTATGAATATGAGAGTGGATAGTATCAAAACCAGCACACTGTCTTTGGACTGACAGAGAACTTTGCTTTGATTTAGGTTTTAAACAGTATTATTTTCCAGAAAACACACATCAGTCCACTTTTCTGACAAGTTTTACTATTAGAATATTTGGTTGTTGTTTTATTTTAGCTCTTGGGAGAGAGAGGAAGTGGACTGCATGAATTTGAAATAAAACAGAATATGTGCTTGTGAAACTTACACTTTCAAAAGCAATGAGATATATAAATATTTGTTATGTTAATCTACAAAATTACTTTTATTATTTGACCCATATGGCTATGTGAATACCAGTGTATATAATTCAATCATATATCCCAGTATTAGAAAAAATGCAGCCTTAGAACTAAACACATTTTTCTCCTGTGTCAGAGGTGAATCATTTCCTTATGTCTGAGATATCAGGATATGAAGGAAGATTACTTTCACAGACAAACAAGAGACAGCTGCCCTTGATAATGTAAGATTTATTCTTAACATTCTTTTCAAAGGATCCATTTCTGTCCAAATTTTCATAATGCAACAGGACTTTTCAAAACATTGTGTGAATAAGAGAGACAAGGTGAGGCAAGGCAAGGCAAGAATATCATTTTTCTGCTCTCACTTTTGATGAACAGAAATTCGCTCATCACAAATGGGATTCAGATATAGCCAACTGTAATACAGAATTTTGAAAGGTGACATCAACCTTTCCAGTTTAGGGCCAGAAAATTTGTCTGTTAGATAAGTGCTAAAGGTACATGTATACACTAGTTCAATTTTGCAAGAGTGTGATTGGAGCGTGTTGGCTGATAAACAGTCTGCAGGAGATTTGGTCAAGTGCACGCAAGAAATCTATGGAAGAATTATTTATACGGATGTATTTCCCCTCTAATGTGGAATATATGGTGGAAATTCAAATTCTCTAAGTCACACATAATAAAATTGAAGTTTTACATATTTTGTCTTGTTTTTCAAAAATATTGAATGAGCTGTAGATTTACATGTATAGATATACACGAATCCTTACATCTCAACATTGCGTTATGATGAATTCAATCCAGAATCAGATCTGATTGGCTTATGTCTCACGTAAACTTTTATATGAGTAATGAAAAAATGAAAAATTTGTAATATCCTTCTAATAGAAAGTAGGGGATGGACAATCACAAGATGCCTATGAATTAATTTATGTGCTAACTACATATGATTGGCCTGTGGTTAGTTTATATATAACTAATTAACAATGTATAACTAAATTGGCATTGTTTATGTTAATATTCATATTAAATAAATAATTGAAATTGTCTTCTAACTTTCTCTTAATTTTTGTTGTTGTCCGAGAATCATAGATTGTGTCTGGCTATGGAAGAGCTGTGCATTGTCCCGAAGAGATTGACACACACTGTATTCCATGGAGCTCACAAATGCATAATATGACACTAGTGATTTTCTTCTTAGTGATGTTCTAAATGAATTTATTCTAAGCACCTTCCATTTCACGAACGTAGGCAAAAGGTGTTTTTTTTTGGTATTGCTTGAAATGCAAGTACAGTGCCTGAAGTTAGTTTTGTAAAATATCCTGCCACCCCCCTCAATGATTAAGGTTACCAAAGGAGTTTGTGTTCTCCTTTTAACATCCTTACCATTATTAATGATTTTTTCACTCTTTCATACTACAGCAGACTAACTTCTTTCTGAACATTTTTTGTTATCTGGATGCTGGCATCATGATAATATTAGTAATATGTTTCAGATATACATTTGGTTGATAATTATACCTGGATAAAAAAAATAAAATAATTAACCATGTGTCTCACCTTTTGGTTAGGATATTTAAGAAACTAATCTGCCTTGGGATGAGAGAGAATGTAATACCAAAAAAAAAAAAAAAAAAAGCTGCTTAAAGTGTAGGAAATAAGGGGTAGAAATAAAAGGGCAGTTTTTACAGAGGAGAGAATGAAGTCCCACAGGAATCCATGCAGGGGTATATGCTTTTCAACATCTGGAAAAGCGAATGAACAATAAGTTAAAAACATTTGTCAGCAATACCAAGTTATCAGAGTAATAAAGAGGGATCATCAAAAAATTACAGAAGAACCACACAGCTTTAAATGAGTCATGAAATGGAAGAAAATATCATGCATAATTGTTAATTAAAAAAATACACAATTTTAAATAATAATAGCTCTGATTGCTACCATTCAGGAATTAAATCTTTGATTTATAATATAATATTTATATGAAAAATTTGGGCAATGACAAATACTGATTATAATGCAAAATCAATAATAATTACAAAAATATATATAAAAAAAAACAGGAAACATGGAAATATTTAGTATGTGCATATCTTCCATACTATGCACAAAGGTCATCCCACATTTCAAAAAAGTATGTGAGAGAATTGAAAATGTATAGACAGGCAAAATAGGAATGATGAGAAAGAATAGCTAAATGGACCAGGGCTCTGTCTAGATTGCCTGAATGTTCTATCTTAGATCTGTATTTTAAAAATAAATGACCAAAGAAAAAATTAATACACGTATAAAAAACAAAGTGGCATGGAGAAAAATATGTAGGGAAGGACTGTTCTTTCTGTCCTCCACTACAGGAGCTAGCAGACATCAAAAGAAATCAGTTAAACAGATTTAAGCCAAAAGAAAAGTATTTTTTCACACTGTATATCTTCACTGCAGGACAAGGAATGTTAAGAAGTTTGTATTTATTCAAAAGTGACCCAAAATTTTATTGAAGAAATATTCTTTGGCATTCCCTTTGGGTCTGCAGTTTGCTAGAGCCTGGGAGAAAACTCTGGAATCTTGTTCTTACACTCTTCCCTACACATCCCTTACCAGTCACCTGCTACAGATGTGCTTTGGTTTTGGTGTGACACACAAATGTTGCAATAATTTTCCCAGACATTTACAGGATATATCAGTAAGCAACCATCCAATTTTAAAAATAAAGAACAGAAGTGAGTAGATTTGGCTAAGGTCTCCAGGCTATGGCTGCAGGCTTGGAGTAAAAGATCACCTGACATCAAACTGCACATTTTCGGTTAGATATCATCAGTTTGTTTACCTATAATATCACCCTCCATATGTTCTCAGATATACTTCTGCCTATAATTTCAAGGTTTAATATTAAGTCATTTATGTTTTGACTGTGGTCATGTCTGCTATGGAGACTGCAGTGTAGGTTAAAGAGACAAGAAATGCTTTAGCCAAAGTGGCAAAGAGCTCCGTGTGGGCTAATTTATTCTGCTTCTCATGTGGGCTGGGCATCTGATTTTGAAGTCCGTGTTGCCTCAGCAAGCCTGCTTCTGGTGCCTCAGCTAGCTAATTTGAAGCTGGCTTGGCAGTATCCCTGCATCACAGTCAGCAGCACAGATGTAGCATGTGTGTCTACTTTTATCCATATCTTCTATCCAAACCCCAGAAGGACCAGTTTTCACTTCACTGGCTTGTACATCTTGAACATCTATTGGCTTTAAGAAGGAACACAACTGCTTCACTGGGACTGTGATTTGAGCTGCAGTCATGTCTACACCTACTATTTGGTCCTGGTGAGCCATAAACCTGTGTTTTGGGATTCAGACAAACCAAATGAACTTAAGCTTTTGTTTTCACAAAACACTCAGTGCCGGTGAAGGTAGATTAATTTGAATTCAGAACCTTTCCTGCCTTTTATGATAGCTTTTAGATTTTACTGTGAAAGCAGGGAAAGTATTAGAAGAGAGAAGATGACCACCTGCAGCTTTTCTCTATCTTATAAAGTACTTTAAAAGAGTAACTCCAATGTGGGGAAATCAAGGTGACCCTGTGAGCAGCAGGAGGGAGCTTGAGGGCAAAAGATCCGGCGACTGTTTTGGCTAGAGATTTCCTTGCATCTTCTGTATTACTCACCTCTGTCAGCAAAAAAATTCAAGAGAATAAGTTTTTTATACAGTATGTGTACTTGTTTTAGAATTCTACTACACTGGATTTTCAGACGAGCCAGAAAGCCAACCTGCACCTCTGTCTTTTAGTGATGCAGATATTTCCTATACTGGTTGTCTGACCTCACGACATGCAACATTAGTTCTGTGGCTGAGTAAAGGATTCTACTGCGGCGCATCTCATGCCTTCTATGAAGTGAAAATATGATTCATATTTATAATTAAGATTGTTTTCCAATTGTTTTACTCTGTAAGGACCAGTGAAAAGTAACTAAAACTTGTTTCTTCCTTTTTCATGTTGTGTTCTGCCATCCTTTCTCATCTATAAGTCTTTCTCACACTGTTAGTTATATTGACAAAAGTACATGAAAGTCATAAATAAAGAATTCAGCCTGGTTTAACAGCTCAGGAAGTTTCTGACTTTTTTTTCATAAATACATTTAGATGATAAATTATTCAGTGAATGACATGATGAAAAGATAATTCAATATGGTAACTTTTTCTGGATACCTCATTCTACCCTCAAATGTCCTCTAATGAAAGGGAGGTAGAAAATAGTTGGTATACTAAGTTATTGAGTCCAATCCACTGCCAGTACAAGAACTGTAGCTTTTATAGTTATCTTCTTGTTATTCAATCTAGACTGAAAGTGCCAGGTAATAAAGACAGTTTGATGAATTATTCTGTGAGAGAATTAATATAACTGTCAGCAGTTTCTTCCTGATATATTCTATTTTTTGTAATAATTTCTAATTATACATTCTTTTTCTTTTATATATATATAGAATACATGCACACATCATTTAAACAAAGTAAATAATTTCTCACTCTACAGAGTTTGCAAATGTAAAATATTTGCATATTCCTTAATATATTGCTAAGCTTTCCTATGCCTATTAATTCCATGCTGCAGATTGTCTATCTGCCTCCAGAAAACTCCTTATTCATTTTGAATAAGGATGTCAGAATTTGGCCTTTTTAATCTTCCTTACATTATATTTTAATGGCAAGTAAAGTTTTGCAAATTGAATTGGTACAGTATGTGATATAAATAACATACTTGTCTGCAAAACCTTGTCATGCTTTTGAATATTTTGTTCTTTGACAGATTTAATTAATCAATTTAACCTGCTTATACTTCTTATTCTTTAATACATCTGTCTGATCAATAGGGATGCAGTGAAGGGGACATAGTTAATGTTTGTAAATGTTGATGTTCATACAAAGCTCAGAATAGTAACTTTCAGTTTCAGTGTACAATTTGTCTGATTTTTTAATCTAAAAATTAAGACTTTTCAATGTGTGCTTTCTTTGTTTCAAAGAAACAACACAGGTACAGTAAATGGTGTTCTAGAGATGTGGGAATCATAGAGAATGACACATTCACCATTGATCTGTTCAGGTAAACTGAAAAACAAAACATTAATTTCTTTGTGACCACAATTTCGTATTCATATTCACAAATTGTGTCTTCAATAAAAGCTAAGAAAACTGTCTCTGTGTTGCACTTATAATGTATGTAAATTTTAGATCTACAAGATGCCACGGTAAAATCTGGTACATGTGAAGAAATGTTCTTCCCTAGTCTTAATAAGATTTCAGTCAACTGAATGGTGGAAATAGATGTCACTTTTTATATGGAATAGAAAGAGCATGGTTTTGTTTGTGAAAATGTACTGTATGTTAATGGTTTATAACATGGTGACTTTGAGTACTATACCTTCTGTGCATCTGTTTTATGGCTTCTAGGAATTGCAGAGAACAAGCAGAAAAAAATATTTTGCACAATGATATTCTGCAGTCCAACAAAATTTTAATAAAATGGCTTTAATTATAAAAAAGTAATTATTTTAACAAATGTTTGATTCTTTTTATCAGGCAGGGATGAAATGATAGAGTATGATTATGTTTGTGTTTGCTGTTGTCTGAATTTCTGAGCTTGATGAGCAATGTTCAACATTTCATGTTTTCTCATTAAGAAAATTATATTTGTTTCACCCTAATATTTAAAACTTCCATTTATTTTTCAAAGAAGTCCTCAAAACTCTTCTATAGTCAGACAGAAATGTTAGATTTAAATTTAACTGTCTATTGATAATAGCAAAGACAGGGGATGAGAGTTTCATCAAGTGTAACGTCAAATGGCATTGTAAATACACATTCATTCAGTGGCAACATATGAAGGAAAAATGTCAGAGTATGATGGATGATACTTAAAGGCATTGGCCTATTATTTTTCAGTATTCTGAGTAATAGCCATCTGATTAAAAACACTACAGGTCAGAAGTGATGTCAAATGTGTTAGTTAAATTATGATTACCCAATTTGCATTTAATTTCCATTTATGTTTCTTCCTAAAGAAAAAAGTTTTGTTACTATCCTAAAAAAAAAAAAAAAAAAAAAGGTACTGATAGACTCTGGAAATAAACAGATGTGTTTAGAAAGAATTTTTCTTTCACATGTTCTCCAGTAGCAGAATGAAGCTGATGGTGTGTCTGTTAAAATGCGATTTCCACCATAATCACAAGATTCAGGGAAGCAGCCATCTTTCTAAGGAATGAAGTGTTTCAATCTCATTCTTTCCCTAGATGGGAAATTACCATAGTAGGGCAAACTGCTTACGCAAATACGTGAGACAGGTTATAATGAAGATGGTCCAAAATGGGAAGATTCATTGCTTGTTTTTGCCATGTTATAGGATTAGTCAATCCTTTTGTCTTTTAAAGACTTGCTCCCTAATTTACATCAACATATGAAAGGGTGGGAAGATTTATTACATTTCTTTACTCATGTGACTATTAGGATGTAATAAGGAATTACACAAACTAGGGACATGAAAGGGTCATGAAAGAATGGGCAAAGTTGCTTCCTCTTTTTCCACAACTAACCTGTGTTTCAGAGCTGTTAGTAGAAAAAGCAATTACCTTCTGCATGAACGAGTAAGCTTCTGAAGTTTTGCTCCACATGCTTGTAAAGTATGTACCATACTTTATTTTGTCATTTTTTGTAGTATTTTTGTGAAAGTTTGTACACTGAATCCAGAAGCATTTATTTCAATACAATAGGTCCAGAAAACCATCATCTACCATCCATTTCCTTGTTTTCTGTTTTCATCTTTTTAACTAAGATATAATTTGTTCACAAGGAGAACATAAGAAATATTCTGATTATTCCATCAGGCAATGATGACCCTAGGACCTGGGGAACTTTACCAGCTGTTTTAAGTGAGGTCAATCTAAGACTGAGGGTGTACTTAAACAACCCTGCAAACAAAAGCTTGCTTTTTTTTTTTTTTTTCTTTTTTCCACATCCTATCATATTCCTAATCCAGTGTCAGGAAGAGCAGCTTCTTACACTGTATTTCTTGATAAATTTTCAAGTCTGAAGAATTTTCTGTGGGAAAATCTGACATCTGTCTTCTTATTTTAATCCAACTGTGAAGAAACAGCTACTAGCAAATGAATCCAGTGTTTTTGCTTCTTCCCATATGACTGGCGCAAAAAGTTGTTTAGTACAACTATGTATATGAAAATTTAACAGCTCAGCCATGCAGCAGCCCAGTACTTCTGAAGGAAAAAGCCTCACCTCTGCACTTCTACTCAATTTCCCTGGAATAAAATAACTTTATACATAGGTTACTGAAAGAAACCCAGGTACAAAGAGCCACAATACCATATCCAAATGAATATCTTTTGCGAAATGCGTATCTTGATTTGGACTTCAAGCTAAGGTCTACCCCTATAGTTTGACTTTAGACTACTAGTCTTACTGCAGTCGTAAGAGAATTCCTTTCTGAAACTGGTAATCTTCAGGTTTAGAAACAGGCCTAAACAGTGGCTAGGTCACAGCCCTGCTGTGTGACACCATGCAAACGCTTACTTCTTCTATCTATGCAATTTTGTTTGACTGCAATAGATTTGTTTCTTTATCCAGTTTTTTACTGTCTTACTGTTTTTCCAGTTGTTGCAGTTTTGGGTTGCCTTAACAGTGAAGAGAAATTCAGAAAAAGTCCACATACCGTCTGTGCTATAATATTCTTCTTTGAACCTACTTACATAGATTTTTTTTTCTAAGAACTCTTTAACAAAGAACCCAATGCCCTGGTTATTTTTAAAATTAATGCAAAGAAAAAAAGAAAAAAAAAAGAAAAAACAAACAAAACAAAACAAAAAATTAAAACAGAAAGGATGCTTTGGATGAGGTATTTAATTCCCAGAACTTGTTAGTTTTGAATTATCCATGGGCAGTTTGAGTCACTGAATAATTCACATGGTACAACTACATTAAAAAATCAGCAAATTCTTGTACTATTATTCTGGCAAGCTTCTTACAGATAAATTCCACTGGTTGAGGAGACCATGTGAATGGTTGTTCTCTCTCCAAAGCCAAATATTAGTAAATTCATGTTTTTCCAAGTGCATTTATTAGAACTGTGCATTTATTAGAACTGTGCATTTATTAGAATTACTTTAATATACTATACTATTACTTTAATATACTATTAATATAATAGGTATATACCATATACCTAAAAATTACTTTTTTTTTTTGGCATCAGTTTCTTCAGATCTATTAGTTTAATAAGAAACTAGTGTGAACATTGTATCTATTCAACATAATTATTTGTTCACAAATTGTGGTTTTATTTTTTTATTTTTTTTTAGAAATAGTGATATATATATGTTTATATTTATGGATACACAGTATATGTTCAAATTATCTTCAAATTGCTCAGAGCATTAATTGTAAAAAATAGAAGTTGATGTAAATATATTTTGGTTTACTTTTTCACTGACTGAACTCTAGAAACATTGTTTTCATTATAACAATATCCAGAGAAAGTAACTCAAGCTTAGGAACTTCTTTCACTGGATATTTTGATTCCTGGGAATCTACAGAGACCAAGTAGTATTCAAAACCAATTTTTTCTTTTGTCTTCACCTATCAAGCTGTGAAGTTGCAGTTCTTAGAGCTGAGCATGCCTCGGTAGGATTAAGAATGTAAAATCAAAGAAAAATTCCAGGTGATGAAGACAGCAGTGTTTTGATGCTTTTGTTGTAGTTGTTTTTTTTTTGTTGTTGTTTGTTTTTAACAAAACATACATGAAGAACTTTGAAGAACTAACATCTGTTAACTCACAGAAAAATTTTGATTACTTTTGTGCTTTTGGTCAGAACAGAGGATACATGACTGACTACTACAATGGGGCAGGTTTTGTATGACATAAGGTGAACTAAGAAATGCTTTGTTTTCTACATGAAAATCTTACCCAGCTACAAACACTTCATGGATGTAACTTTGGTCCTTAATGAACACTCGGACGTTTTGCTTGGTATTATTCTCTTTAGTAAGAGATGCCTGTTAGTGAAACATTTGCTTAAATCTTTCTTGTTCTCTGAGATATAACTGGAATCCATCATCTTGTTTTTTTTTTGTTTGTTTGTTTTGTTTTGTTTTGTTTCTGTTTTTGTTTTTTTTTTTGGTCTTTGTGAGATGTTTCAAATGCTAACTTTTATTTCGGAGATGAGTGCTGCATCCAGGCTGGTGAGTCATGGAAAGCATGCCATGCATGCTTCCCATTGCTGCCTGTTTGCAATCTGTACAAATCTGGAATCTCAGGTAAGGGAGTTGGACTCTGTGAGGTGACTGCAGGGTAGGTCCAGTGACATTTTGCTTGCATATAAATTACAAGCCATAGTGCAAGTTAACTGCATACTGAAATCTCTCCGTCTTTGGCAGAAAGTTCTAGAGATGAAAAAGCTTGGGAAGGGTCTTGTAGGATTTTCACAGTTAATTGACCACAGAGAAGCTGACAGCAGAGCCATGGCCTTGGAGGATCCATGACTTTAAAGTACCGATGATTTTTTATAAAAGAATGTGACATATTTGAGTTTTCAACAATTAATAAAGAAATGTAAGAAAATCTGTGGATCCTTCTATGAAACTTTTACCCCTACTGTTGTCAGTAGTACTGTCAGTTTGTCTTCCTTCCTATTTTTTGTCATTTGCATTACTGTTTGGAAGAAAAAGCCTGAGTTTCTTTGACCACTTGCCGCATGATTTCTCTTGCCTTTAGCAGGCTTACTTTCCCTTTCTCATCCCTTGTAGTCCAGCCATTTATGGCTCACCTTTGGGCACCTTCAAGCAAGAAATGAAGATCAAGTCCTCACAGGGAACCTTGCAGCAATCATCTGATCACTTCTGAAGCTTTTGTTCATAAGCCAATTTGCTTATTTGGCACACTTCTCTCTACAGGTCTAGCACAAACTCATTGGACAGTATCAGTCAGTGGAGTCTGTTGGGTTATGAACAATAATGTCACATTGAGTTATGTCAGATGTGACATAACATGACCCCAAAAAATATGACTGATAGCGATGAGCAGAAAAGGACACTTCAAAAACTTTTGTCAAAGTGAAGTTTAAAAGCTAACCTTGAAAAGAGTGATCTTTAGAAAATAAAATTTAAAAAGAGGACAAGGATTGCCTCCTCAGAGTAATTTTTAACATCTAATCAAACAAATTTATTAGTGGAGTATTTCTCCACTAACAGAGTAGAGCATTTCCCATTGTAGAATATATTCCATCCACAAATAGCAGCATTTATATGACTATACATCTCCAGCTGTGCTGTCTTCTAGAGAAAACCAACTTCCCTTCAGTCTGATGTGTGGGTTTTTTAACAAATCTGGGGAGATTATGCTAGATATATATCATATGCTCCCTCTAGTTTAGATTGTATTATACATGTACGTGTACTGCTTTTTCTTAAGTTCCCTTCTTCAAATTGATGGCTCCCTAGTGGGCTTTTTAACACTTATGTGGTGTTTATCATCTTTACAAGATCTCTTAAATATGTGTGATTGTACTTAGCTTCATGAGGTGAGAGTGAACTGAATGGACAACAGATCTGTCAATGGTGTTTAAGGTTAGTTTTACAGGTCTCAATTTCTGATTATGCAGTGAAACTTCCTACATGTTAACATCTGATATAAATCCCATGACACGTGTTTCAGGGTCAGGCTGTTGGATGATATAAATGCTGTATATGGAATCAATGGCTCTGAGAGAGGTAATGCTATTTGCTGTACAGTTGTTGCTCATAATGTCAAAGGCTGAAAGGTGATTCATGGTGTTATAAGCATTTTAAACTGTATTTACCATTATGAAAATTACCTTTCCACAGCTCCTATAAATGATTACACTCTTAAAATAAGAGTTGGAGTTATAGCCTTTCAGCTCTAGGCTTTTCACTATAAGGTTTATAACACTATAGTAGTAGACAGGGCACATTCTATGTGAGCATCTTGTTTCATCAGAAGATGTGAAAGACCTGAAGTGGATTAAAAAAATGAGAATAGGTAGGAGCTCTGAAGAAGCTATGTAAGGAGAACAAGTGTCTGTCACAGGGAATATATGGCTTTTGAAAGACTAAAAGATACTATCACCAGAATACATCATGGTCTTGTCTTCTGAAGGAATTAACCTACCTATAATGCAAACCTACCAATTTCATAAATTCATTTTGTCCGCTGGCAAGTAGATCGCATTTCCTATCCAGTTTGTCTCTATTTCCAATACATCTATTTCTTCAGGAAAGGAGATTATTATAGAAAGTCTTAATGCTCTTGGTGGAACATCTGTGGTTTAAGATGTTTAATGGTTTTGGAAGTCTGAGGCTTTTTTCTGAATTTACTTAAACATTTATGTTAGTCTTTGTTAGAAATAGCTGATGAAAGATAAGTCAGAGAACAACGCAGTATGCAAAAGGGTTGGTTGCTTCCTTCATAATCAAGCATAGTAAGTCAGCAATGAGTAGCAGGAAAAAAAAAAAGAAAAAAAAAAAAAAGCTGCTTTCAAGTTATCAAGTTATTCATACAGAAATATAAACACTATGTTTGAGTTCAATGAGCTTCATCTCACATTAAAACATCTTAAGTCTTTATCTGTTAATAAAAATATAGAGTATGTAATATTGTGGGGAGGTAGGGATTGTATTTTCAGACACTGTTTATTATGAAGGGAGAACATTTTTAAAAAACTTAGAGTTGTCAGTATCCTAAAACCAGTAATGTCTTCTGATTTAATTTTGGCATACAGTACATACGTTGTGGGTATATTTTCCTCCTGGAAGGGAGGTCAAGAATCCCCACATAAGTTGATTGACATCTGTAGTGAAATTGGCTTTGCTCATTCTAGTTCTGGGGTTAAAAACCTTGAGTTTGGGGAAGCAAATGAGTATTTTGTGCTTTGGGTTTAAATATCCTCAAAGGAATTCTCACTATTTGAATCTGAAATAATTTGTCAAATTAGCACATGACTGACATTGCATGAAACACATTCTGACATTCGGCAGTGTGGAACACAACAGAGTCATTGAATTGAATTACTACTGCTAGGTGAGGCATGAAAAGGCTTGAACAACATTGCATGAGTGTGAAGTTGCTAACCCAATGGTAGAACATGAAAAAATTGTATCGTCTTTTTTTTTTTTTTTTTATGAGGGAAAGGGGGATTTAATTGGCATATTCCTCTTGATGTAACAGAGTTTACAAAGTATTGCTTTCACATGTACATTTAAAAGATCCACAAACTCCTGAAAAATATAAAGGTTGTTTTTAATGTACTGTTTACTTTTTGAGACTACAAGTGCAGTACTGGTTTAGTTTGCACAGAAAAATAAATCAGGTGTCTTTTGTGTTAGTGTCATAACAGATCCAGTGCTTGCACTAACAGATCTAGTACTCAAAATAACTTCACGGTTTGGTCTGACTGTTATTGATGACATACAGTATGCTTTCCTTTTTTTTGGTGAAGAATACATGTGACTAATTTCTTTCCATGCCTTTTTATCTGGTCAAGTACTGAGATTATAAAAAAAAGGCTTCTTTCTGAAGAGAGAGAATAATATTAGTAACAAAGATAGGTCTAAGGTCTCAGATAGAATGACTGCTCTAAAGTGAATAATCATTTAGTAGTCAAGTCACCTTCCACGTAGGCTATAAGTGATACAATAGAGCATCATATTTAAACAATTTTAGGTGAAAGGGGTTGATACATGTGAAAGTATCCAAGGCTCCAAGTATGAAACAATGAACTGAAGAGGTGATGACAAGAGTGCTAATGCTTCCTGCAGTGGACAGAATGAAATTCTGGATCTTTTGGCCTCAGGGAGACAGGATGTTTCATCATAGGAGATATATGGAAGCTTTGTTACTTCTCGCTGGTCTAATTTTAGATATTGTGTTCTGAATGACTAATAAGTCTTCACCTGTTTTGAAAAGGTATTTCTCAACCACCTGGCAGCACCACAGAATGGCAAAATCTCTGGCAAATTCAAAGCTAAAAAACAAAAACAAAACCAAAAACAACTCCCCTGCCCCCCAAAAAAAACAAACAAACAAACAAAAACAAACCAACCAACCAAACAAACAAAAAAAACATAATAAAAGCTGTGATAATGAAGTGAGAGGTGAATCTGGCAATATCTTGGAAATAGGGGAACTGAGTTTCTCCTCCTTGAAGATGGTGACCTCCAGATTTTTATACTCCTAACTTCCTATGCTATCTAAACAGGTAGTCAGATTCACATCTTCCACTTTAGGTTATGATCCATCTGTCAGGTGACAGAAAACATCACTGTGGCTCTGTGAAGTGGTTTAAGATCCTTTGAACCTAGAGTACTGAACAATGAAAGCTGCCTCTCTTAAGTAAAGATGTTTTTCTGTCAAACTGAATGATGCCTATAAGTAAGTGATGCAACAAAACCATGTCCATAAGGATGGGTTCCAGTCAAAGGAGATTGCTAGCTAGCTTTTACTGGCCTAAATAAAAGAAGTCTGATAAATTAAACACACAAATTAAAATTCATATCCATAACGTATTAAAAATTAAAGCCAGATTAAACTTAGGCACAGGATCCTAGAGCAACCATTATTCCATATGTCCTAGTGTGGAAGTACAAAATTAGTCACATATTTTGGGTTCATCTCCCGACTTTCAAAACTTCTTAGGAAATGCTTTCAAAGCTCCAAGTTCAGATGACCCAATACCCATTTCAAATTCAAACGAGGCAGTCTGACTGTCAAAAGAGCTCATGACTTTAGATATTGATTTTCCAAAAAACTGGCCTCAAGTATGGGGGCACAGTACATATTTAAAACTATCCTTCAGTGGTACAGAACTGTGAATTATCTTGAAACTGTACACTGTTGAAATTGAGAACAATTTTTTATCTTGCAGGTAACCAGGACATATATGCTCTGGAGGCAAGCATCTGGGAATGTTTGCAAAATCACTAATTTGTTATAAATTTTATACAAAATACTCCCTTTGAGTGAATGCATTAGCATTTAAGCTGTAAAGAGCAAAATTTGAACAGACGGGTTAAAACATCTTATTCACGTTGATGAATAGTTACCAGCATAAGCAGCTGCATTAGAAATCAAAATAGATGTCTAAATACATAAAATATCTCATGATGCCTCTGCACACCTTATTAGCTAACAGCTATCCTGAAACTGTTCCACAACCTTCATTTTCAAAGGCAGTCTGTGAGACTGAATGTCATCTTTGCCATTTTTAAGTCAACTTTTTGTGTGTTTGTTTGACATGTACTATATTACATCATTTCTAGATAAATGTTTAATTTAGGTGTCTTCCTTAGTGTTGTAATCTTTCTGGTCCATTTGGTCTTGAATGTTTCATATATGTACTTCAGATCCTCACACAGGTCCCTAGTGAATGTAAAAACAGAAAGAAGTTGAAAATGGATGTTCTTGAAATAACTAAATATGCAACTAACACAGAAAAAAATCCGTATTTGACAGAATTGTGAAAGGCACCATGCTGAAACTTTAATGTGTTTATCGAGCATCTTCCAAAATAAATTCTCCTACTTTAATGCTGGTTTCTTAAAATATACATTAGGAGTTTTAGTGATTAAATGGACATTGTCAGCTAGGTAGCTATGTGGTTTGCTATACTTTTTTTTTTTTTCTTTGTGGTTCCAATTGCATTTTGCTATTTCTTGGAGAGCTTTTTCACTACAGTTACTACATGAAAGCCCCAAACAGGTAAATTTCCCTTCTAATAGTACTACAGGATACTGTGAGGAAAATGGTTACATACAAGTATAAATGTATACAAGTATACAAGCAAGAATATAATCGGAATTGCATGACCACCCTCGAGTCTCCAAGTATTAGTAAAAGAGTCTGTACAAGGAGCTGGATGGCACCACTCTTCCCCCAAATAGGCAGCTGGTGAGTGGGCAGTCAAACATCTGGGCAAAGCTTGGTTTTTCAATGTTAGCCAAAGTAACTGAGCCAACATAAGGAGTGATCATTTACTACTGCTAAAAGCCATCAGAAAATGACCGCTCCTTTCTAAAGAGAACAGAAAGACTTTCTCACAGGCTTAGAAACTTGATGGGGCCATACCTATGCTGATGCTGATTATTCAATGAGCTAACAGCCAAATTAGACCGATGTATTAATGAATAACATCTGCCTAATGAATAACATACCAAGTCCTGCAGGTTCTACTCAAGATAGACAGACTTGGCTATTGATCTTTGCCATAGATCTACTGCAGGCACAGAAGGATTGGGCCAAACATGGTTATGACCCAGTAGATTGAACCTTACTCCTGAGTAATTTGTTGATATCAGTGACAACTGGATAGCAGGAACTGCTACTGTGGTAATCAAGTAATAAAACAAAGCAACAATTTTATGATTTTCAGGCATGATGATTTGAGGGACTTATCCCACACTGTTTTATTTCAGGCCTCTAACTGTGATTCCCAAGCCTTATGGTACAGTTCTTCACAAAAATAAAGATTCAGACAGATAAGCTTTCAGGTTGGGAGCAAAGGTATAAATCTCTGATGTTAGTGTGATTTCTTTTCACCATATGTTCTTTAAGAGATGAAACTGAGCAAAATTGCTAGATTTGCTAGGTGTTAGCAAAGGATTTAAGTAAACTAGTAATTTACTATCATTATGCAAGTAGGATTCATCAGAGAAAATCTTTAATACTTTAAAATACTGGTTACTCTGTTGGCTTTCTTATCCTGTTTTTTTCTTTTTTTTTCTTTCTTTTTTGTTTATTTGTTTGTTTTTGTTTTGTTTTTCCCTCCTTAGACAGTTTAGCTAACATAAAACTGCCTTAATAGTCATTATTCTTTGCTTGCCTTCCTCAGGGGTAATTTCTTGAGATACAAAATACATGAGCTGATGTCAACAGAAGAAGTGGTTTTGGTCCTATTGTTTCTTCCTCTTTAGCCAGAACTTTCTCCAGTGAGGACTAAGAATCTCTTATTGCCCCTTTTGCCATGGGTGTCTTCTAAATCTTCAAGGATAACAAAATATTTGTGAAAGCTGTGAATGTTTTTTTCGCAGGTGGAAAGTAGAATAAGACAAGGCATGTGAAAGAGGGGAATGACAGAAATGTAGTTGGGCATGCTGTTTGACAAATGACTGACATACACTCAAAGAAAAAGATGGAGATAATGAATGTGCTACTCAGCGTGAGTTCAGCACACAGACTTGGTACAATACTTTAGGGTTAGTAGGAGAAAACTGAAATCTAGTGGGACTGGGTAAAAATGAGAGCTCAGATCAGTTTGACCCATAGAGCAGTTCATGCAGAGAAATACTGGTAAAATTACACAGAACAGCTTACCTAAAATTTCCTATGTAGTCATGTAGTCACCTGATCAATATGTGATAGCATCAATATTGACAAATAACTGTCTCCCTTATTTTTTTGCATTTTTTTTTTAATGTAGTTCATAGAGCAAGAAATACCTGGAATATAAATTAAACCATGGATTTTCTTGTGTCACAGTCATTGTTTATAGCAAAGCAGCAAAAGCTGTCTATGCTGTAATATATCTTAAGGCTTGAAAAACTGATAATTCCTCTTCCTCATTTCCTCACCACTACATAGAAGATATTCTAAAGTGCCTAGAAGATTATGCATCTAACTCCCATCAACTTCACCTCAGTTTTTAAAATTCTAACTGAGTCATGAAACCCAATTTCAGGTTTATTGTGACACAAATAAGACATTAGAAGATAGGTGACACCTTGTTAATTTGGTGAGTATGGTCCACCAAGAAATGTATGAAAAACATCATGGACACACTCTAATCCATTGATAGACCTCTTTCAAAGATGGGTCAGTGGCCCGGGAAACTTTATCTCCTCACTATACATAATAGTAGAAAGGAGAGCAGATTGATGGGTAAAGCTGCACTGTTCACATTGGAGACCACAGTGAGAGGGCATACCTCTTCTTCAGATGTGTCCACTTCACTTTATGTGCCCTGTATTTACCTTCCCAGGAAACAGCAATGGTGTTTCTGCAGACCAGCTTTGTCTGGGCTCTGCATACTGGGGTTTGACATATTGCAACAAGAATTACTGCTCTTCTTTTCCTCCCTCTTCCCCAAGCCTGGCTGCTTCCTCCTATCTGTGCGCCATCACTCCCTTGCACCAGCAATGTTATCTGTGCAGCTGCACAGGGAGCCTGCCTGGGCAGCTGACTACAGAAAAATGCTCCTGAAAAGGACACTGGGGGAGTAGTAGCAGGGAGGGAACAAGCATCATGATACTAACTGGGAGAAGGCTTGCTCAAGCTGCTGCTACTGCTGACATCTGTTTGACGCTGTCTGGTTATCATTGACAGTACATCCAAAACAAAAGTGTTTGAGAAGGAAAGACTGGACGAAACCATCTGCTAAAAAGACCATCTGCAGGACTGGACAAAGCAAATTCTCCTTTTGAGAAACTTAGAGATCAGGGCTAATCGAATCCCATTTTTTCAGTCAGTTTCTGGTAGATGTGCTTCCTTCTGCCAATCCTTTTTTATTTCTGTCCCCCCCCTCCTCCTCCCTCCCCCCCCCCCCCCCCCCCCACTGAATGTAAACTGAATTTTGAATTTTGACAATTATAATTCTGCAAAGTTGCTGTTTGCTCTCTCATGGGAGTTAAGCTGCCTAATTTAGCTTTCTAGCATGGGAAGAAATGGGCAAACATAATTACCGTATGCATGGAAAAGGTATGGACATCATCAAGTCATGACCGACATTTAGGAATTTCAGTCTAAATTTAACAGAATTGTCCCTTAAAAATTATTAGGAAAGTGTATTGGTTTTCAGTGAAGGAAAGCTTTATTGCAGTTCTTATGTGTTACTGAACACAAAGGCAACAGAGTCAATTATTTCTGCGATTTCCTTGCAGTAAAATCTAGTCAAATGGGAAAAAAAAATCAACAAAACTATTGCTGTTACACTGGGTTATTTTTGGAAAGGAAAACAAGAGGACACTGGGGACCACAGACCTGTAAATTGCATTGTCGTGTGGAGCGAGCTGAGTGATTAATACACTGGTAGCTGTCAGTCTGTAAGCAATTAGAAGAGAGTAAGTTGATCAGTGTGGATCAACTGTGGATTTATGAAAAACAAATATGATACATAAATATCCCTCTCCCAACTTGATATGTTTTTAAGAATTGAATAAGCATATCTTGCTTAAAAAAATTAACACTTGGAAACAAAATAGGTTGAAAGTTCAAATTCTCATACTCATTTTAAAAAGTAGGATTTAGGCTTACAGGTAATAAAATAGTCATATTTAATCTCAAATGACTACTGGATGTGGGAAAACTATCACTATGTTGAATTACTTGAAAAGTTCATTTATGTCACATGCCCAGAAGGTAAAAATTTGTTGATGCAAACCTAAAGGGGTCAAATTAATTCACCTTGATTTAAATTTTTATCAGGTTAAATTTTCACTGGTTATTGGGTCAAATTCACAGCATTTACTATAGAATTTTCCTAGAGTCACACTTTAATTGTTTTAGTATCTACTGATATATTATAAAACACTGAAGACACAAAAACATAGTTTTGAGGCCCTTCTCCACATAAAAAAAATACCTACTCTGGTTCTTTTACCCTTCTTATTGCCTACAAGAGAACATGGACTGTTTTTCTCTTTCCATGTTCCTCATTTATGAGAATAGTTTTCTCTTCTACCCACTCCTGTCTGTGGGTTAGCTAAACGAACTCTGCTTCTAATCTGCTTCTCATTGTACAGTCTGTAAAATATGCTCTTTTATGTATATCATGAAACATGGGAAATTTTTGCCGCAAGCAGCTCTTTACTCAGTCTGCTCTCAGTGCCAACTATTCTCAGTTTGGTTTGCTGTTTCCAGTTCTTCTGACTTGCCTGTGACATTTATCTCTTTCTGTAAGGTTTGGAAATACATTGCATCTGAATTTCACAATCTGATCTGGCGTATCTTAGTGGCATTGTTCTTAATATGGTTAAGTACTGTTATATATTATTGGTATTATTAGCATAATATAAAGATCTTTTTTTAGTCAAAAGAAATGTAGCTGGACACATTAAAAATCTACGTGCAGGATGATTTAGAATTTTATTTTCCTGTTTAATTGCAGTCATAAAATCAACCAGTGCAGGCTGGATTTATCATATATCATTGCTAATTTATTTTTGGTGTGTATTGGATCACTGAACCTTAAAATTTATTTTTGCCAGTAAATTCTGTCACAAAAAATTTAAAGGAAAGAGAAGAAGAAAAGTCTGAACATGAACAAGTTCAATGGTTTTGAAATTTAAATATATATTCATAGAAAATGTTTATTTCTACTTTTCTGTTGCAGAGTTCTGACAAACTACGTGGTGGAAAAAGGAGGCATCATTTTCTATAGAAAAACCTACAGTGGAGATATTGAAAATAACACTGGAAAGAAAATTATGAGCAATACTGTTCTGAGTCAGAGCCATTCTTAATATAAACGTAATCAGCATAGTCCTATGCACTTCAGAGAACTTCAGCAGGGATTCATAATGGAGTGAGTGAGCCTGTGGGGATTTCTTCCGATCTAAAATGTTCTGTGAATCTTGAGAAAGAGCTCACACTTCTGTTAAGTCCACCTCTAATGGCAAACATCCTGTCAGAGCAAACTAGTTCAACATTCAGTGTTTGTCATCATTTAAATGGAAAGCTGAGGTTTGTTTAGAGGCTTTAGTACAAGTGGTAGAGGTTGCCAGGCTCACATAAACATTTACCTTTATTTAGTGATAAGCCCATAGCTGAGAAGCTTATGGGTATTTATAGTTGGCTGTGGCAGACTTGTAATTATTTAATAAGGCACATTGAAGATAAGGTTATCATGATATAAGTGCCTGTAATTCCTCAGGGGTGTAATTGCCTCATGATAACCTCATCCCTTGAAGTTGTCTCAATTGCTAATATGAAAGATGTTTGTTTTCAGTGGGAACATATATTTTGTGATGGAACAGCATTAAACTGTCAGATCAAAATGTTAAACAGCAGTTGGAATGAGCAGAAGGGTTCAGATGGATTAACTCAGCCCTCATAGACGGTTCACCAGACGAACTGAAACGATCCAAAGCCATTTTATAATGAGTCAGGTTTTAAGTCTGGAAGTATCTGAAAAGACATAGCTGTTTGCCCAGAAACGTGCTTTAGGTTTTTTGGACTGTACTAGTGAAGCTTGAGATTCACGAGAATGAAGAAATATGTTTCAAAAGGCAAGGATTTTGTCATGGTAACATCTGTGCCTTTTCTTTGGAATTCAGCATTTTGACTAGCAGATCACCCATCCGGTACCACAGCATTTTGTATTGCATTGTAAATCATGAGATAAGCATTAATAAAATGCACGTTTCAAAAATAGGGCTAGGAGGGCATCAGTTATCCTTGTTACTACAAGGGATTTTCAAAGCACCAACATGCATTAACTCACTGGAAACATACCACTTTAAAGTTAGGTTGGTCTGCCATTAACACTGCAAAATTAGCTTTTTCCTCAAAATCAGAAAAGCGCATTAGCGAGAATGCTCTTCAGAGGGAATAATGGTAATGACAATAATGTTCCTGAAAAACACAAGGTTTCCAGCTTCCAGCTTCCTCTTGCTTCTTGTATATAAATTTGCACCTCTAGGCAGTTGCTCACAGACAGTATACAACAAACATGCATGTTTGTGTCCCAGTTCGCTTTAATGGGAAATCCTGTGGGCTGCTTCTGCAAAATACCATGTCCAATCTCATAATAAAGTCAATGTGCAGTCCAGCAGACAGATACAGCAGCTGAGGTAACAGGAGGGACTGCACAGGGAAGACTTTCCTATCACTTGAAGGGTGTTACAAACGGGAGGTCAGCATGGCAGACTTAATGTTTAGGTTTCCACAATTTTATAGGCTCTGGCTAGCTGTGTGCCTGAAGATGGAAAATATTTGGAAGTAAACCAAAAATTTCAAAACTAACCTTGTATTTCCTTAGGATTTTTGGCATTGCTGGCTCTTCTGGCTGTGCCTGAGTGGAATAAGCTGTGTCTTTTGAGTTTAGTACATTATACAGTAACATATTACACCTCTCTATTTTTTGTGCCTGGGAATTTCACCTCATCCATCTTTCACAAAGTTCAGCAGAGACTTTTAAAAATCCCTGAGCCAGCTTTATAGAATTAACTGGAGACAGGGCCAAACCCTAGATCCTGGTTTCAAACCTAAATCTTTGTTCAGCTTGGATCTGATGCTATGCTGGGCCTAAATCAAACACAGAATCAAAACACTCAACATTTAAGATTTGAATTTAAATCTGTCTTATATGGCTGAGACTATATGTCCTTAGTGTAAATTCAGGTCATTTAACACCTGCCCCTAATAGGAATCTTAAACTCAATAATAGTAGAATTAGTGGGAAGAGATGGCACTTTAATTAATCACTAATTAACTTTAAAATATTTAAAATTATATCTCATTTATAGGTATATGTAACAAACCTTAAAAAATATATTCCATTTAAAGGCATGTCTCAACCACTAATGTGCTTTGGTTCTTAGTTAAAAACTTTTCAAATATCTCATGTGTATATCTTAATTCCCATTTTCCCTCTTTCCAGTTGTTGAGGAGCAAAGACTACAGTACAGCTATTTGTTACTCTCTTAGAAGAATGGGACAGCTTCTGTATAAACAGAAATTTATAGCTCAAGAAGATACATGGGGATAATTATTTTAATATTCTTTACTATGAATTTTGTTTTTATATATTATTCATATATTTATATTATTCATAAATATTGTATATAATTATATGTATTTCAAAACAAATAAATTTTTTTTTCCTTTTTTATTCTCAACTTATTTTTTTAATTTCCATTTTAATTGTATGGTTCTAAGTCAAAATATTAACAACTCATGTTAGGTCACAGCTTCTTCCTTCCATTTTAGTGTAGAACACATTCAAATCTTTGACAGGGTTCAGAAGGGCATGAACTATTTAATTAACCACTAATTAACTGTTTCTCAGAGTGGGACAGTGATATTCGGGCAGTTTCCCTGGAGTACTGGTGTTGCTTTGGAGCCCTCTCCTGGAAACTCTATTTGTGGATTATATCTTGGGAAGCACTTTGTGAGTTGTGCTTCACTTGGATTTTTCTTAGAGACTGGAAAGTTTACAGCTGTGTGAATATTGTGATAAAGGATCGTTTTTTCCTCAGTTTTTTTTTTTTTTCCTGATTAAAATTTTGAACACGGTGATAAAGTCATGATTGTTAATGATGTTGACTAGATAGTTCCTTTTCTGATGCCTGGTCTACTCTCAAGTTTCCCGATCTGCCATCAGAGACTCCAGGAATGCCACTTCCGATAGATGCTATTGTTTCAGCCATTTCATCTCTAACTTTGACATTCCAAGTTCCAATACAAGTGTACTGGAAAGGAAAAAAGCTCAGCTTCTAACATTTTCCATCTAGTATTTCTAGTATTTCCTTTATGCATTTCATCCTACTTGATTGTTTCTGTAACCGATCAGGTAATGTATTACTGTTATACCCTAGGCTTAAGATTCATTGTGTATACATCTGATTTATTACTGGTATCAGTTTACTCAGTTTTTCACTGCCTGTTCCCTGATTGCATATTTTCCCACACGTGAAAACAACAGTGATTTTGAAAGACAGAACATTTTTAAAAATAGAAAAAACTGTGTTACATTTCAGTGATAGCTAAAGAATTTGTGATTTATCTTTTCAAACTAAAACAGGAAAAACAGCAAAATTCACTGAATATTTAGATATCAAATTACCAGTTCTTGAGGTTTACAGAACGAGAAGATTCATGAGTTCATGCAGAGAGGATATAATTAATCCTGTCATCTTGCTCTGTGCCATTGCCATGCACAGTGTAGTCATTGTGCTGCCTGCATGTCTCATCTCTTAACGTCTGTTCAAGCTATGTCACTATATCTCTTTCTGGCCTCATGCAAAGCAGTGGAGGGTTAATTATTTTGTCCATTTTCTTACTTTCTTTGGGTCAAAATTCAGCAGAAATGTAGCTCTCATCAGGAAAATATGAACTGATTAGCGTCCCATCTGTGGCACGCCTTGACTGCCAATGGATTTTTTAATTATATTAAAATGATGTACTTTGTACTTTGATATGAGAAGTGAAATAGGAAGCTAATTTCTAATAATTGCTTTAAAATGTGCTTTGGAGGAAATATGGAGATATTAGCATTACCAGTAATACAATCTGAATGAGCTAAATGGGAGGTGTAATGAGAAGTTCAGGGCAGGAGAGAGCAGGCAGAAAGGTTGAAAATGTCATTGTATACTGGCTGAGGTATCATTCCCAAATGATAGTTCACCCTGCCCCTGCCATATCTGAATACCAAATGAATACCTTAGCAATGAGTCTATGGTAATACTAATTTACTCATTGTCATTGCACCTATACAAATATATCCTTGGTATGGATTTACAGAGAACAACCACACTCTAATTATGTTAATATCTAAAGTTATATTCGTATTTCTTTGGTTGTCTACCTTCAGGAGTATTCTTTGCTCCTAGGTTTACTATTTGCGCTCCATTGAAATGTACAGCGGCCTATGTTATATCACTCAAAACAGCCAGACACACTACAAAAGTACAGCTTAGCATTTTTGACAAAATATAGCAAGAAAAAGGTAGAGCTGGTTGTTAATCCTTGGGATTAAGTCCCCCAGTCTCAGGACAAATGTTGTTCATTTGAGATCTATAGGAGATTGCCTTGGCTGTTCCTTCAAGCAGAGTCCTTTCCAGCATTTTAACATTTCCAGTTTTGCTTTTTACTTTAATGTATGTCTGAGAAAATCTAGAAACCCCGTTTATTTCTTCTCTTTCAAATTCCCTTGCTGTGATTCTAACTCTAAACAAAGTACTGCAATTAGTTGGAATTATTTTAGCTGCTTAAAGAATGTTAATCAATGTACAGCTGTATAGCTGATTTGGAGAATCCAAAAGAGACTTTGACATAATTACAAAACAGCACAATGAATTAAAATTAGGGTTAGACATTTAGAGAAGAAATGTGTCTGATTACATGTAACAGAACTAAGTTGTTAAAGAATTGTCAGTTATGAGATTTCTGGGGTGTGTGTGTGTGTGTAGGATTAAGTTCATGAAAATATCATATGTTACATGAACTCAAGTACTTTATCAGACACAAGAAATCTGTGTGAGAGAAAACTATTGTGAAAACTCAAACTTTGTGAGACAAAGGATAACCAAGCCATGAGAGATAAAGCCACAGGAAATCTGTTTTTGCTAGTTTTGTTACTCACAGAAATGCTTGTAATTGTTATAAATTCTTTAAGCTCATAATCTTATTTACTGTTTCTAGCTGTATATGTGACAGCTAATTCTGAATTTTCAACTTTCTGAAAAGTAAATGTCATTGATTCCACTGAAAGCCAGGTTCAAAACAAAAGCAAGGCTCTGAAATGGAGTATAAGAAATATCTACATGAAAAAAATATCAATGTACTTAAAACTTTTTTTTTTACACTTGTACCACCTAAATTCTTATTACTTTGGATAACAAAATGCATCTCAAAGAACCTACTTTCATTTATAAATAATCTTCATTGAAATCACAGACCCAAATTTTCTTGCAAATTCTATATTAACTTTCAGAGTTATTGACATCTTAAATCTAGGCTTATTTTAGTTAGCCTATCACTTAAAAATCCCTGACTTTTTCAGATCAGTTTTTAGAATTTTGATGGCCTTTACAATTTCTGGTACAAAGAATAAAAATTGAAATAACTGATTGACACAAAGCCAAGACACAAATGCCATCTTTGTTCAAATGTCAGGAGGAAACTTCAACACACCATAGCTGTCCCCAAATATTCTGATCATTTTTTAAAACTGGGTAGTAAGCACTGCAGAACATAGAAGGGTTTGTAGCGTTATTAGCCTTTGAATCCCTATAGTCCTGACTGGCTCATAGCCAATTTGAAGCCCCAATTAGCCAAGCACAGCATTCCTTTCATGCTTAAAATTCATAAAACTTACAGTACATATGTTGAAACTTAACAAAAATAGCGTGCCTTACTTTTATTATACCCTAATCTCTTGTTTTCTACTTTCTATTGCTGTCACTTACAACCTATGTGGATAAGTGACTTAATGACACTTTATCTGCAAACAGTTCTCTTGTGTCTTATTTTATTTTTACTAACAGAATCTTTCTGTTACTGTGGCTTTCGGTTTTAGTGAATACAATCCCACAGAACTGTCTGCAAACAAGGATTATATGACCTCATAATGCTGAAAAATTTTAGGGAAGAAGATTGACTGCAAAGAGACCATGAGGGCTCCGTTTTATTGCATGAACACAACGAACCTCACAAGTTAGTGTCATCCCTATTATATTACTCACATTAGTATCTATGTCGTCACTGACATTAGCAATAAATGTGATCTGGATACTTCCATAGGGTTTGCATTCCCTTAAATAATGCTAAAATATGTAGAAACAGCGTAGGTCCTTAAAAATTTGATTACATGTTGCACAGCAGACAAAATTACGGCATTGGGCATTTTCAGTGAGGGAGTCAAAAATATATGTTGAGAGTAAACAGTCAGGGATGTTGTTTCATTCTTCGTCTAGGATTTTCCCTTAAGGATGTATCTCAGACCTCCATCAGGCACTCCAGAAATGCATGGGTATCCTGAGGGGCCCATGCCCTATCTGCCAGCTCCTTGCAGATATCCTGGATACCTTAGGGGGTGAAAATGGCATGAGATGTCTGCATTGAGGCAACTGAATCTGGCCCATTAACATGATTTGATCTTGGGTCAACATTCCCTGAACAAAATTAACTGAGTCAATGCCAGAAAAGTGGCAACATGAAGCAAGAAGCCAAGAATACAAAAAAGAAAGAAACTTTCACACTGACAAATCACAGAAGTAGTCAATGAATGGAAAGGAAAAATTATGTGTAATGAATCTTTTGCAGAACTATGGCGAAAGGATGCAACTAAAATATGTTTTTTCAAATGTTGGTCTCAACATCTGAGTGTTGAGACTTTCAATCTATGCAGAAATTCTCTATGGAGTTAGCAAATGATACCTTCTGAAAGAAAGCATTAGTCAAAGGAACCCTTTTTCATCTATTACATGTTACTGATGGAACAGTTTACGTTAAGAAAAGTCAAGAAAAACAAACTAACAAACAAACAACAAAAAAAAAGGATAAAGGATTCTTATAAAATAGCCTAAGCTGCAAAACCATGGAAACGATACAAGATTTATCTGTACCTTACAGGAATAAATAAATAAATAAATAAATAAATAATATTGAGTCAACAAATATGCATAAATTTCCTTGGTGAAACAAATGTAAATACATTTGAGGCATAACAAAC
Organism: Cygnus olor; assembly: GCF_009769625.2. NCBI lineage: Eukaryota > Metazoa > Chordata > Aves > Anseriformes > Anatidae > Cygnus > Cygnus olor. Next base: position 60,618,680 of record NC_049172.1, read on the forward strand.
TGAAATTTATTTAAGCTTTTAACCCTTTTGAAAATTAGCTGTAGGCAACCTTACCAGTGAAAATGCTACTTTAAAATGAAATGGCAGAATGACATTTTTATGAGAGGTGTTCATTTTTTAGCCTAAGTTATGTGATAATTTTTATTTGTATTTATTAGTAATTTCAGCTGACTCAAACCTGCAGTTTTCAGCAAATAAATTATCTGCTAATAAATTGCATTAACTCAGATGCAATTGAGTTAGCATTTCTTTGGAAATCTTAAAAAGGGAGTACTATTTTATAAGGCAGAAGCCAGTAGCCATTTTTCAGCCAATCATACAATGTAAACATTTTTTCCAACTCATTAACATGTCTTGGGGAACTAGATGAATATTTGTAAATAATTATTTCAACAGAAATTAATGAGTTCTCTGTGGCATATCTCTGTATATATTGCCCCACCAAATTAATTGCATATATTAATAATGTTTTTCTCTGGGGAGACTTATACCAACCAGTGAAGTGATTTAGACTATCTTTAGGCAGTAAATGCTTCACAATGTGTAAAATATTATTCCATATTTTAAGATCTTAGCTAATAAAGGTAATTACAGCTGTGACAATCTTTGGAGATGGAGATGAGGAAGTTTTGTAATCTTAAAACTGCCCAAATCATCCATATTCTATGTTAATGATCTCATAGTTGGCACCAAAAAATACAGGCGAGATTCTTGAAAAAAGGAGTATCATACAGAGGGATTTCCAGGTACTCATGTCATAGATTATTGTGTAAGAAATGTGTTTGTGGGGCAACGTAAATGAATTTCCAATTGATTAAATAACCCTGTATTTATAGCAAAATCGGTAAGAAAGCCAGGGTAGGTACTCCTAAGGTTTTCCACTTTTCATTACTAGATGAAATTAGATCTTTCTATATATATGTATAGCTAGAATGTATCTATTCTGTGTGCATGTGTGTGTGTGATAGAAAGCAAGAGTATGCATGTGTGAATGTGGGATGCTAATTGCAAAGCATATGAGCTGAATGCTGAACAAATTTGTAAAATCAATGAATTACTATAGGAAGTATTAGCCTAAGAAAGGGCTATTACAAAGAACAGAGACATGAGAGTTGTTCATAAGACTGTGATTGTAACCCTTATGCACTATAAACCAGCATTCCTCAGTTCCTGGTCTGAGGAGGTGGGAGAGGAGTTTGATTCCTGAAAGACAAGGTTGCTGAAAGGGCACAAACCCACTGCTGTGCCTAACAATTGAAAAACATCAAAGCTTTTAGGAGATAATCAACATCACATTTTGTACCAGTAGTGCCAATAATAAATAGTGAAAACAAACTGAATAATTTATTTACCTAAGTTGTATGCCTGTCTTATTCTAGTCCTGTGCCCTAATTGTACTATTGAAAGATAAAATAATGCCATTGCGTTGCCTTGCCCCAAAATGACCATCTCTAAACATCATTTCATAAAGAGGAAAACTAAATTATAGAGAGGTCAAGGGACTGTTTCTTAGAAATGGTGAGCAACCACCTCCCAGATTAAGTCACTGGGATCCCTGGGCACTCACCTTTCAGGAGCTGTAAGCTATCCATGGCCACTGAAGAAGTCAGCGCCTGGACCAAGAATAGAAACCACTTTTCCTGTGTTCTGGGTCTGTGTTTCAACCACAAGTCCCTTCCTTCTCCTTATCTGCCAAACCACTACTGTAGTGATTTTTGGCTATAATGTCTTAAATTACAGAGCAAGCCAGAACTGAATCATTTCGGTTTTGCTAAATGGTTTTTATATAGATTGTCTGATTGGCCAGACAATTCATGTCTTCTCTAGATGGAACCTGCTTTTTACGGAGTTCCTGTGGTGCTACACTTAAGGTTGATAATTGACCCAAAGGACACCTACTTTGAACAAAAATACATTTGAGATCAATCATGCTTTATAGTTGCTATTTCATTTGTTTATACAGCAAGCGGGTTATTTTAGGTTAAAAATTAGCCTGAAATATATTTCTTTCAATAGGTTCAGAGATTCTGGCTAAGAAAATACTGCTGCCTTGGCTAAAACAATAGCTTGGGGTAAACATCATTGAGATTCAAATAGAGACAAATGAGCTTAAAATATGTAAAGTGGTGGCAGATTTATTACAGTTTTAGTAGTTATTCAAAAATATTGTCATTTTTGTATGCAATCCACTGTACATCTCTCAGTGAATGTGCCACCCACCTACTCTTGAGAATATTCATGACACTGCTGCTAGACTTCATAAAGTCACTGTCACTAAACTACAATGGGGAACAAAGAAGGTTGACATTCTCACATGCAGCTCTGCAAATCACATTGTATTTGACATAGACTTCAGGTGACGTAATCATTTACACTTTGAGTCCAACACAGTGTTTAACTCTCGCCTTGCTTGATGATTTTTTTTACACCAACTTACATTTAGTAGATTTTAAGAAATGTCTACTTAGCCTTAAGCAACATAAAATGAGTGATTTGAAATCTCATACAGAGCCAGAAGAATGTCAAAAACAGTCCAAGAAGAAGTGGAGGGGAAGAGCAAGGAGTAACCTTTTATTTTGAAATTGGAGTCATGATACATGATGAGTCATGATCGTGATGTTGTAAGATTCTAAAATCATGATACATTTTAATATACATTCTAATAATACAGACTCTACCCTTTTCTTAGTATCATTATAATTAGAGTTTGTTCTAGGCAGACCTCAGAAGTCCTTGCGCTAAGCAGGTCCTTGCTGGGGTGGGCAGAACAGTGCAGAATCTCCCCTGGTACAGAAGTAACAGCACAGGAGAGGAAGGGGACAAGGTACGACTGAAGCTCCTTTGCTAATGGGCACCCTGTAAATCCTCACTACTGTGAACAATTTCAATAAGCTGTTGCTCTCAACCAAAACCTAAACATCTTTTTTTCTTCTACTTTTTGGTTCAGTTTTAATTAAGGTTCAACAACAGCATCATATACAGACTTGGGATTTAGTTATAGCTTGGAACAAACCCTGTGTTTTTGAGTAGGTTTCCAGGCAGTGTTTAGGTCCAGTGTGACTCACTGTAGTTCTGTATTTAAATGGGAAATGTATGTCTCCTTTGAAATTTTCCTTTGAGTTTTCAGTTTGCCATTGCATACAATTTGGGGTACTGGTAATAATTAAAACAACCCCTCCCCTCACAAACAACAATCCCTGGTCTGGAATGCTGCTGATACTCAGTGAATTTATTCCTTTGCCATGCCACATTTTGGGGAACTAAAGCTGTCTTGCAAGATCATGTCATCTGTATCTGAAATTTAACTTTAGAATTACCAGTAGGGCAACTAATGGATATCTCTTCTTTTTGAAACTCAAAAAGGGTTTATCAAAACATAGCATATGTATAGTTAGATTGTAAATAGTAAATTTACAGTTGCTAGTGACCCTTGTGAAAATGGAACTAAAAAGGTCTGAATGAAGCAATACTATTATGTTCTTAAAATAATCGTGTATTGCTAAACTTTCATGCAAAGGCAATAGAAGTAATAAAAGTTAATACATAACAAAACAGAGTTACTGGAAAGAATGTGAATCTCCAGGCTCTGGAGCTGTGAGAGAAACAGACCACTTTGAAGAGACAGAGAGAAACAGAGGAAGTAGGAAAAAAGGTGATTCATACAGTCTTGTCTAGAATACGGAATAAGCTTGTAGCTTAGTTTCTGTGCATGAGAAATCTTACCAAAAACTGCTTTTTTTCCATATTACTGACCAAAGTACCACAGTCAGTTGCAAAAAAATTGGATTGCTAGTGACAGAAGATTTGAAACCAATATTCTATTATTCTGGACATCAACTGAGACATAGCACAATATGGCTTTAATTTGTAGAGTTCCAGAGAAAATTCCCTTCTTGTTTTAAAACTTTGTGTACATTAAAAAAAAAAAAAAGGGGGGGGGGGGGGGGAAGTAAGTCATTATCTGAAAAATAATAGGAGAAAGTTGCTAATATAATTTATTACTGAGAAATAACAATCCAGGATATGTCTAATAGCAAATGAGCAAAACTTCAGATTCATAAGTTGTTCTGTGAAGTCTCAGGATGTCTTTATGCCCTGTTAATCAGATACCCTAACTTGTTTGCCAAATTGTTATTGATAAAATATAGTTCCAATGAAGAGCAAGGGAGAAAGACTTTATTATATAGCTATATTGAAAGAATCCTTGAAAAATACCCATGTTCCAAAAGTAGACTTAGGACAGGAGCAGGTTTCATCTCATTTAACTCTTGAGCATTTAACTGAAGCAGCTGGATTTGCTTCCAGTTATCCAAGGCTCCTTGAAAGAGGTAGGCCTCTACAGAGGGCAATTCAATTGATTTGGGGGTCTCTCTCTACAGTTCCATTGTTATTATAGTGTTTTTAAACATTGCATGATATTTATGTGTATTTACATATAGTATCCAAATTGTTCTTTGTAGAGTTAGGTACCAAGATTTCTTCCTTATGAAGTGGTCAGAAGACACAGACTATGAAAAACAGAATGAACATTGATGACTTCTCAGAGTTTTCGGAGGAAATGAGCTATGATTTCTTAAAAACAAACAGACAAACAAAAACATATATATTAGGAAGACTGAGAGTTTTAAAATATAGGAACTTTAGACTGCAAGGAGTATAAAGGGGATTTGTTACAAGTAAAGCATAAGGCAAGAAGAAATGGAAGAAATGAACCATGCGTTGCGTGAAAAACAGAGGTTGCTCTCACTAGCACAAGCAAGTGAAGAAATGAGAGGCCTTGTCTTATTTATTTACAGTGACAAAAAGCCATAGGCTGAAAAAAATAAATCTCTCATGTATGACAATAAGGTTGTCATATTTTTCTTTCCCTTTCCCCCTACTTTTCATCCAAGTAAACTGAAGAACAAAAAATGCAGAAAGTCTGAGGACTTAGTTGTATTCACATTCTGCACACCGTTCATTTAAAAAAAACAAAAAAAAAAGTCAGACTTTCTGCTTCTGGTAAAGCAACTGGTTTGTTTGAGCATTCTGTCCTTCCTGTTCACTTTGCTTCCCCATATATTTTTGTCAATATTCTGGAAATAATTAAGAGGCCTTGGAACCCTTGGGATGCCAGGTTAAAGTCCCTGGGACATCATCTTCCCAGTAAGCAGCATAAGTAAATTACAGGGCTCAGTAGGTGGTTTATGGTTAAAGATTCCCATAAAACAGTCTGCAGCTCTTTGCTTCAGAAATAGTCAGCTTTTTTGTTATTTAATTTTGCCTTCCAAACCGTAGGAAGAGTACTGGAATCATGACTAAAGGCTGCCTTATTTTTTATTTTATTTTATTTTATTTTATTTTATTTTATTTTATTTTATTTATTTATTTATTTTATTTATTTTATTTTTATTTTATTTATAGCAGCAGATCTTGCTAGTCAGTTAATTGGTAGTGTGCAGACAAAATCACCTCTTTCTGTATTTATGCTCTGATGGTACCAATGCATATCAATCCCAGTCGTGATGTTTAGGTCAGAGTGACAACTCAGTCATACGTCAAAGAAGGATAGACGTAGTTCCATAAAAAAATAATGCTAAATTTTCAAAATAAAATATCAGATAATATATCTTAGCTGATTTAACAAAACAACAGAGTTTTGCCAGGGATCTGTGGGGAAAAGGCACCTGACAACAGTTGTTATTTAAATTACAAAGTGAAAGTGAGCAGGAAGCATGCATGTCTTATGAGAAAAAAGAGCCATTGCTGATGATATAAACTTAATTATTTGCAGTGTGTACTGTTGACCTGGGCACCACAGCAGGGGAAGATCCATTTTCCAGGCATAAGCAACATATCAAGACATAATGTGGCACAAGCTTTTCAAGGGGAAAATATCCATAAAGTATAAATTTGATTTTTTATACTGGTAGCTCAGACTGTTCTGTTTGAGTAATGAGAGGTGTGAGGATAGATACTGAATGTGAGCTGCTAACTGCTGTGTAAAGAGGAGGGAAAAGTAAACCAAGCAAAGTCCCATGGGACTCCAACCAGTCCTTGGGGTGTTACTGTAGTTCTCAATGAGCATCTGCAGTTTGCTGAGGCTAATCCGATGTTAGAAGGGCATCTGCAGTTGACTGGGGACTCCTAGATGCAGAGTGGAACCTATTTCCTCAGGCTTCTTCCTAACCTAACATTTGTGGGTTGGAGCATTGAGCATGATTTCCTAAGAAAATGAGTCTTGGGACACCATCATGTCTGTGTGTTTGGAACTACTGACAGATTTAAACAAAATTTGACAAAATAACCATTTTAGATAGATTGTTGCCCCAAGTTTCATAAAAACTAGGTTAGATGGAGAAGGGAGACTCTTTAGGCATGATTTACTTGCCTGAACATGAGCTGTAGGAACATTTGTGCTGTCCTGGAGTTTATTGCCTGGCCTCCAGGTATCATAACAGAAAAGCCATCTCTGTATCAGATACAACAATGATACCGCAGAAATTGTTAGATGTCTATTTTAGTCATATTCTCTAAAACTCTAACCAAAATTTCCAAACTGATGTAAAAACAGCACCACAGCCCATATGCTATTAGACAATAGAGAATCCACACAGAACTAGGTTCCTCGGACATTCTTCAACTAGTAAGAAAATCTCTAGTTAGGGTTTGCAGCTATCCCGAAGAAAAGTCTACAGGAAAAACTGCTTTATGCTTCACATAGAAATATTGGTTTGCCAATGAGCTGAATAAATTTAAAGATATTCTCTAGTTTACAAAAAAGGATCATCAAATATGAAATTTCCAAGTTAACAAATACATATTGCTTTCCGAAATGGATGATCCCCATAAAGTGCTTAAATTCATGTATTTTTGATTCAGTGCATAAAATGTCTCATAAAACTACTTTATGCTTCTCAGTTTCACTACTTGAGAACACTCCCTAGCTAGATTTCTCTTATGCAAGCTCTTTTTTTGTGTGCTTTGTGACTGACAGGCAGCAAGCTACTTTTATGTTTTTGTCTGAGTTGAGACTGCTTTGTTTAAGCACTTCTTCAGTTTGCCTGATTCTGTTGCACACAGTTCTCAGCAAGGACTGTCTGGACATATAAAAATTAACACAACTACTTTTTTTCATTGTTCTGTATATACACACACATACATATAAGAATATACACATATATGTGATATATACATGCATATATATACACACATAAAGTGAAGATCTCTGGGGAGACTGACAACATGGATTCATTCCAAAGGAAGTCCAGTTTTCTCCACAACACCCATAGTGAAGACTTCGTAGGCAAATCCTTCTATACCATATCGAATTAAGAACAACTAAGGTGAAACTTACCAGAACTACTTTTAAGAAGCTTTCTGAATTTTTGCAGTGTTCTGTAAGGTGTGTTTCTTTAATGAAACAGAAAAATGAAATACTCGAGTAAGGTTTAGTGAAAATATTTCTTACATTATCTTGTTACTGCAACAGTTCCATGGAGACACTTCAGCATCTTTTTGGGACACAGCACAGGCACTCTGTAGTTTTTAGTATAGTTTTCACCCTGATGCCAGAGGACACCTTTGGTGGTGTTACCACCTTAAAGAAAATGCAACAAAATTTGGCTGCAATGCATGCCCCTGGGAAATCTCAGGCTACACTTAGCAAGAGGAGTTTTCTTCCGTCGATGTTTTCTTCCACCCTTGATTTTCCTCAGTGGGGTATTTGCACTTCATATTCTCTGCTGTGACCAATCCTATGCAGCAGTCAGACTGTAAAGGTTTTCTTCACTCTGGGAAATTTAGTGTGCCCTGTAACAGAAATGAAGAGTTTATTCATGACTTTCACTGCAATGATTTTCTTGCCTTCTGAAGGCTCCTGTGTTTCTGGGTACAAGAAAGAAGACTTTCTCCTCCCATGTGTCAGTGTTCATGATGCTGCCTCTAGGGAAATTGGGAAAGAATAGAAAGAATATCCTACCTGGGATACAAGAAAAGAACAGACAAGGATGGGAACGTAAAGGAGGCTCATGGAAATGACAGATTTAAGGTTAACAGACAACCTACTCACTATCGCTTCGAAGTTCCTCAGATATGTAGATCACATTGACACCTATGCTGACACAACACTGGGTTTCAAGAAAATATTGCTTGCAATTTTCAGTGCTTTTTTTGCTCACAGCAACAACATAGACAGAGGAGAGGGCAGTGTGTCACACTTGCAAACCAGATGAAGTTGGTAGATTTAATTTTAGGCTTACCAGTCTTAACAGTGCTCCTTCAATATTTATGAGGTAAGTACAAGTTATGGCAAGTTAGAGAAAAAGAGATAGGGTGGAAATTTGTTCATCAAGCTGAGCTGGAAAAAGTCTTTTTGTGTAATCCGTATCTTTAGGGAGAGAGAACAAGTTCTTAGTACAGCCATATCCTGGAATTCTTGCAGAGTGATAATGTTGTGACATGAAGCAAGAATTATTAACAGGACCCGTGAAAGCTGGTATCTTTCCAGCTCTCTATACTTTAATCTTCTGTCTATTAACTGCTGCAAATGATACCTTGGCATATATTACAGCTACATATTAATTTCTCATTTTCTCTCTAGTAGCACCCCCCCCATGGGATATACTACAATACTGCTATTTTGCCTGACTATGGCATATGACAAGGTAGATCATACCCTTCAGTTGCCTAGAAATCCTAAAATGATGAGCAAAAGAACATCTATAATTCATTGCTAAAGTATCCATGAAGAGGAAGCAGATTGGCTTGTTACACTGGATTACTTCTAGTTTAGTACAGAACAAAACAACGTTCCTCAAGGATTCAGATTCGGTCTCTTTTCTTCTGCTTTTTACACAATGTCTCCTCTGTTGCTGGCAAATGATACACCATTACTGGAAGAAATCACATGCTCTACAACTTGATCTTAATGAAGCACAGATTTGTGGTCAAGCAGTGAATTGTTCAGCTAAAACTCAAACCAATACAACTTTCTTGGATCACCTAATGAGCTAGATCTTTCCTCAGCTATGTATTTACAAATCAAGATAAAGCCCAAACTCAATTAAATTATTTGTACCTTGGTAACTTTAAAATATAAAGAAATTGGATTGATTTTTTCTCTAAGTCATTCCTTGCATTGAATGAAACTTACAAGTCATATTGGTAACAAGTCAGCATTTCACTCAGCTGAGTTTTAAGTCGTTCCTTCCTTGTAACATGTTAAATTATAGACAGGCATTTCTTGGATACTTTCTAACTGCACTGTGCTAATGAAAATAAACTTAGGAGACTGTTTATTGAAAATAAACTTAGGAGACTCACCCAAGGAAAAGGGGCTAGGTGTACTAAGACTATTCACATTTGTATTTTGAAGGTCTGCCAATATCCATAACCAAAATTAGGATAATGCTGTCTAATTATGCAGTATAATGAAATAATTTGAGTGAGGCTTTGTCTCATACTGGTGTTCAATGACTTTAGGCAGAGATTATTCAGACTTCACAGTGAAAAAGGAAACAAAATTGGTATCTAGAGTCCAGAGATGATTATCATGATTCTTCTGAGGAACTGTGAAATGTGTTTTCATATGTTCATATATAAGTATGTATACCATATATATGCATACGTTGTCTTGCTAGCCATAGCTGATAGCAATTATGTGGACATAATATTCCAAGCAATCTTATCCTACAATATAGCAAAATATTATTGATATGGTATTCTTATGATCTATAAAGTGGCTGATAGAATACTCTATTATTAAAACCCTGTAATTCTGTGGGTCTCCTGAGTGACATAAGTAATACTTTAAATATGTTATTATGAATGCTGTCAAAGCTAAGCTATGAATACACTGGAGCTGGAGAGAGTGGAATATTCCTGCACACTGCTGTGAAAGTTAAGGTATTCTAATCCCATTGAAGTCTTTAGTTGTAAAAACTGCATTCTTACTGGATCCAATTTAGGATGATATTTCAAATGAACAGATGAGGGCGTAGCAGGGAAGAATGAAGACATGAAAAAAATCAGCAGAATTGTATGTACCTACAGAAGATAGTGAGGGGTCCAAGATTTATAAACAAAATCTAATAGAACTGGCTTAATGTCAGTATTGCTATTCTTTCCCCTTGTAACGCAATCATTAAACTGGAAGGTTTTTTTGTTTGTTTGTTTGTTTTTCTTCATTCTAAGAGATCCATTTCAGTCAGAAATTCATAGAAGTCGAACCTTAAGAATGTCTTCCAGTTGGGATAATCAGCTTTATTTAAGTTTAAATTGAGCAATTATTTAAGTGAGAGGAACTTTTTAAGCAGTTCTTACAAAAACTAACTTCTGTGCTGTAATGTGGCTGGCCCATTTTTGTTTTCATCCAACATTTAAGTTCTGGAGGCAAATACCATATTTTTTAGCTAGACATTCTTTGCCTCAAACACAAGTAGATTCATTAGAGAATACACAAAAAACAATAATAACAATGATGATAATAAAATTATAAGTCTGTTTCAGGACTTTGGCAGAGAGAAAAAAAGATGCATAAATACAAAGTGAAATCTTATTGTTTAGGGCTATTTGCATTGTTTTGAAAGCCATTAAACATCTATTACACTAAAATTAATAAATTAATAATAAATTATTAATTAGCATTTCAGTCAAAAGGAGAGAACAAACTAATTAATTCCACCAAGGTAAATTATTACATTTTGCTTTCAATAACCTCAAGGAAGCCTTTTAACCACATGCAATTTCTTTTTTTTTTTTTTTTTTTTTTTTTTTTTTTTTATTACGTTGGAACATTTGATAATGAGCATTTATGTCTCTGCAGCCAGCATACTAATATGGTCACTGTTGTTTTTTCCAAGTTAGTAATTAAAGACACAGATGTGTTTTACAGACCACTGATGTCTCGCTCAACTGATGTGGCTTACATTAGGTTTGGCCTGAGTGGACAAAGCCTGCTGATGTGCTGGTGCAACCCCCGGTTACTTAGCATTCAGAGAATGGCAGTATGCCTTGGGGAAGGCAGCAGGCATGTCATTCCTGCTTGCCATGGTTAGGAGCACAGCAGCTGTTTGCCCTGTAATTCTTTACACTGGCTCTGGCAGGCTTTTCAGGACTGAAAATGAAGATTTGCTTTTGCATTCTGTGCATATATAGAAATAAAGGAATGATCCAGGAATGGTGCTCAGCACAGGAGTGCTGCTGAAGCCTCCATATGGTCCTGAGGTTCAAATGTCAAGGCCAAGTTTCAATCTGTATTTCCCCCAGTACTCAATGGTCAGGACAACCCCCATCTTGTGCATAGAACATTCAATATCTATCTATATATATATATTAAAAAAAAAAAAAAGTTGTGTTTTTTTGTGTTGTTAAAATTACTATTTTCTCATTTTCTTCCTGTCTTCTTTTCTTTTGTTAATGGTTTTCTTTTTTCATCCTACTCCTCCTCCTTCCCTGCAGGGCAGCTTTGAGGAAAATTATACAAGACTTTTCAATAAGATTCAGCAGCACATATAGTGAATTGTAAACTTTCTCAGAAGTTTTGGAATTGCTCTAGGATATGGAAAATTTTTTGGTGGCTAAAAAGATTAGGATGAGGAAGGCAGCAAAGAAATTAACAAAAGTGCTGAGCTCCAAAAACTCGGGATAATGGAGGCTTCCCAGGATTTGTTCTAAATATTTGTCTAATATCTGAAGCCCAGAAGAAACTGAAAGATCAGATGAAAAGATTAGAAATTTTTTTCAGATTTTCACTGTTATTCTGATTAGAAAAAGACTAGTGCAGTGCATTGGAATATCTTGCTTTTGCTGCCAAGCCATAATTGAACTAGAAAAGTTCTCACAGATCATCTCGTTATTCCGGTATTGTGCTTTTAATAATCCAATTATTCTACTTTGTTTTCTGAGGACATACCTTCTGGCTTCCTTGCAAGTTATTAATATTGTGCTGGGAATGAAAAAAAAATGAGATATGGAAACAAAAGCTGAAATGAAGAGAGGCAAACCACCACATGGGAGTCATTGCTGCTGTTATTTCTGAGAAAACTGTGCTCAAACAAAAGCTGTTTCCTGAGTGTTTAGGTAATGAATATTCAAAACAGTATTTTTTCAGTTATAACAATTTTCCTTTGGAATTAATATGATGACACAAATAAGAAATTATGTATTTTGAAAGTAGATTTTGTTTCACTGCAGGCTGTGAAAAATAAAAATCTATTTGTCTAACAAAAGAAAAGTATTAAAGTAACAAAGTTGTCAGAATTTCTTACGCTTTGTTACTGAGCACTACTTTTTCCTTTTTACTTCTCCCCATCTTCATTTAGTCTCTTGTCAAATAAGTCACAGCATTACAGGTAAGAAGGCAATTTATCCTTTTTAGGGAATAAACTGGTCAGTGAAGACATTTTTTTTTAATTAAGATGTCTAGGTGTTAATGTCTAGGTGTTAAATGTGTGTTTTTAATGTTATGCTTCATGGATAAGAACCTTGTTTTCAGGGTCTACTGGGCACAAACCAAAATATATTAAATTTACCCTCAGACACTGTTGCAGATTTGGGTGTAAATGGTTATCTTGCTAAGTAAACAAAAGGTCTTCCATTTACTTCCATAAACAAAGGGTCTGGCTGCCATTAAAAATGATCTTTGATTACCAAGGTTTTTTGTATGTTTTTTTTTTTTTTTTTTTTTTTTTTTCCCTAAGAGACATAAAGTCCTTTAGTTCTATTTAAATACAGATTTACATTGCTTTAGGTTAAATCAGGATTTTCTGTAATACATGCATACTTTTGCAGGTTCTTTTCATTGTACTAGGAGAACAATTTCTTACTTTAGGATGATTAAGACAATCAATATTAGCATGTCTATTATGTCACACTAAAATCAACAGGCTATTGAATGTTCTCTCTGCATGGGCTTCAGTACCTTTAAGGGGAACCTTCTCCTGTGTTGGCTTCATAACATCTTCCTTCAGGCCATACGCACATGATCTGATGTGGGGTCCTCCAGGGGCTGCAGTGTGGATACCTTCTATGACGTGGACCTCTCCTCTGGCTCATACCTGCTCTACCATGGTCCCCTCCATGGGATGTAGGGAATTCTTTGCTCTGGTGCCTGGAGTACTTTGCTCCTTTTTCTTCACTCACCTGAATGTTCCCTCCATTGTTTTTCACACAGTATTTTTCCTCACTCCTCATCCTGCTCTGCAGTGTTTTGCCCTTTCTTAAATATGTGAGCCTGTGGACACAGGGTGCCCCCAGCTTGGCTAATGGTGTCTGTTGTGCTCTGCAGTGGGATGGTTGGAGCTGGCTGGAACTGGCTGTGAGCAGCACTGGGCAGTCCCTGGCAGTTCCTCACAGAGGACACCCAGCGCCCTGTCCACTGGCAAGACCTTGCCACATAAATCCAATGCAAAATTCTCCAAGAAATGTGAGAAACCTAAAGATATTGGTGCAATTGATTCAGTAGGATACATCATATGTAGCCAATGCAAGCCCAGTGTCCCAGGAAGTGTTTTCATGTTAGCCAAGCTGTGAAATCAAAGAACTTCAACATTGGTGCTCATTGATGAGCCCATATTGTGTTAAGAATACTTCAGTCAAATTACTGCATTCACTGTTACATAGTGCTAACAATTTCCTGCCCTGTTTAAATAGTATACTAAGTCTGTCCTGCAATGACTTTGTGCTCTGCTTTTACCATAGAATTGACTCTTTACCATTACTTATGCTAGACATCAGGCAAGCTGTGAATTTCATGTCAGAAGCTAGACTGGAAGGCAGATAATCTGTCTTCTGAAGTACAGATCTATAGCACTGGTCTCAGAGAATTTCAAACTATTGACAAGCCTGAGACTCACACTTGAGGAGTCCTGAGAGCAGTGATGCGTATGCTTATAAATTTAGTAATTTCTCTATAGCTACTCAAGTATTTCTCCTAGATAGTAAATGTCTGGGGCAGCTTTTCTGTGAGCCACCAAATCCATCCTATCTTTGTGTTTACAAACAAATCTTTGTGAAAGGTTCTAAAAATGTACATAATTGATAAGTTTTGTTGTTGTTGTTTTTGAGATTGGTATTAGTATTTAAAGGAGTATACATTTTAATTACCCTTTTACTTGAGCAAAAAGGAATACTGTGGGAATAGCAAAGAAATCCAGAAATCCAGAAAGTAAAGCTTTTAGCATTTCTGCAATGCACTACAAGAGAAATTTACTTCTGTGAACACTTCTCTAGCAATAAGGATACATATTTTCCTTTTTTTTTTCTCTCTCTTCAGTAGAGATTGTGACTTCACTGTTAAGTTCAAGACAAACATATTTCAATACCCACATGCAGATTTCCAGGTCAGAAAGAAGTTCTCAATACAATTAATAGGTTCTACATATCAGAGATTATTACCTTTTATCTATTTATTTATGTGACAATTCTGAGGGATTAAAATATTTTCAAAATTGTTTAGACTATGAGTACAGTCATTGTAATGCTCCAAAACCTACTTGTCTCTCAGGCAACAGTTCAGTAAGGATTTCCAAAACTGCGTATATTCTGTAAAACATAAACTAAAACAAAACTGAGCTAGACAATATCTCAGAGTGCCAGTTCTTCAACAGCTTGTGTTCACATTTTATTTTATTTTTTTAATTTTTTTGAAGATATACTGTTTTTTTTAGTCTTACACCACATATAGTAAAAAAAAAAAAAAAAAAAAAATCCTTACTCTCATCTTCTATGTACCACAACACAAATAATAAATAATGTCAATAATGTGTTATATTGATGAGTATTTCAACTCCTCAGGCTGCTCCTGGCTGTATGACTGGTGCACATGTGAAACAATAGCTGTGGGTAATAGTAGGCTATATGAAGCTTGGTAGTCTGTTGGTGACATCCCTCATACGATCTCCCAGTAAGCAGCACACTACTCTCAAGAGTGGATCAGGTCAGCAAATAGGTGCCTCTGTACCTCTCAGAAGGGAATCACCTAGTACTGTCACCCATCACGTTTTCTTACACTGGTTAAAAGACCAAAGTCACAAGTCTAAAGTATCTTAGGAAGACAGAATAGATTATATTTATCATTAAGTCCTAAGTCCTCAGAAATGTGAAGACTTCGCTGTCAAATCTCCTAGACCGAGGAAGTAGATCACACTCTACGCTCAAGGGAGATTAATACCTTCTTCCAATATTTCTTGACTGCAGTATCACTGTCCTAGTCTCTAAACCAAACATCTAGATTTAGATTTACCTCTTTTCACTCCTTTCATAAACATATCAAACATCATGTGAAATCATTCAGATTTCTTTTGTCTCATTGGAATGCTTCCAGAATATCACTTTTCACATGCTTAGAATGTCTTCTAATTTGCATCAAAATATATTCATGACTAATTTATAACTTTTTTGATCTTGCACTGGTGTTATTTTGTAACTTAAGTAGCTCATCTGTATCTTGATGTTTATCCTCTTAAAGTGTTTGAAATGCCATCATACTCTCTTCTTAAGGTCTTTGCTTTGAGAAATGAAGACATAGAAAGCCTGTAAATCTCTCTCCTCACAGTATAGAAAATGAATGACTTTTCACTTTGCGCTATTAAATTCCATTCTATTTTACACCAGTCAGCACTGTCATTTAATTCTTCCTACATAATAATCCTGCCATCTTCTGTATTGGTAGAGACTCCCAGCTACTGTAGTCCACAAATTAAAAGAATCTCTCACTTGTCTCCCTCTTCAGGTATCTTCCCTGTTTTGTAGCACTCATTAATCCTGACATTTCTGCTTGAAATAATAATCTCCTGTGGGGCAGTATTTAATTTCTGTTCCTAAATTTAAATAGATTAACTCCACAGCATTTTCATCTAATAATTCTTACCATAAAATAAAGATAATATTTGATACAACATAGACTTCATAAAATCAGACTGAAAATGTGTCATACTCTCCATACTTTCCATTTACTGTCATGTTATGAATTTTCTTTTCCTTCAAAATTTATTGTATGACTTAAAACAACAATGAAGTCAAGCTGACAGACTAATATTTGCCTAGAAAGGTTTTTGAAAGTTTTTTTTTCTTCTCCCCCCCTCCTTTTTTCCTTTTTTTTTTTTCCTGTTTATGAATAAAGGTATCGGTATTCTCCAGTTGCAGAATATTTCATGGATTAGCTAAAAATCATGCCACTCTGTCAGGTTGATCCTGGCCAACACCCACCAAATTTCTTTTTTACTCTTCTCTCCCATAGGATTGGAAGAAAATTGTAGAAAGGGAGAAGATTTACAGATTGACATAAGGACACTGTTGCTGTCACCTGTGTCATTCGGAAGAATATTCATTAATATATTTTCTATTTTGGATTTTATTAACTCTTGTTAAATCAAAATGTATTCATTCACATTTAGAATTGTTTACTACTTATTACTGACAGTTTGCTTCAGCTTCTTTAAGTTTTCATCTGTGTTCCTGGTTTGCAAAAAGGTGTTAATGCTTTTCTTCAGTTCCTTTAGTTTAAGGTGTAAATAGGTCTGAAAACAGGGAAAAAGAAACCTGCATTCCCGTGTCCATTATCCAGAAGGGACTTTCTCAAGTAGGTGTCTCAGAGTACAACTTGAAATAAGAACAGTACTTTAAGCTTGGGCCTTTATTTCTAAAATTTCATAACTTGATAGGCTACAAATACAGAATTCTGGATTTTCTTCTGGGTGAAATAGCTTCTCCCACAAAGTGTATGTGCTGGGGAGAAGTGAAGGGAAGTGAAGCACACTAGTACAACCAAGAACATTTCAAAGTTTATTTGCAAAAATGCTTCCTGATGGTGTTTCTTTTATTTTTCACATACATGATTAGAGACAGGAATGGAAATTACAGGTAGACTAATGAAGGGCAAACTAATATAGTGATGGCAGATTATGATTGTATATATTTTCAGTACTTTCTTCCATAAACATATTTATACTTTCTTACATTCCACTTCCTCAGCCTAGATTTGCTTAGATAGGTTTTTCGACAGATCAAAAAGCTTTCTGGCCTACTGTTCCTCTGAACAAAGAGGAGGCAGTGGATCTCTATAATCTAAAATCTCACCTCCCTGAGATATCGGAGTGATCATGAAGGAGTCTAAAAGAAAAAGTATCCAAATCTGAATACCAGAGTTAAGTGACTGAAACACATTTAGAACAATCTGAGCATAATCAAACAGTCTCTTCCCTTTTATAGAACACTTTTCAGACAGCCTTTTGATGATGGAAAGTTTGAAAAATACTCAGAAGATTTCTTCATTATTTCAGGCTTTACTCAAACTCTAAATAATAAGAATTGCATTACCTATTTAGAAGTAGGATTTAAGTTTTTCAGCAAAAAACTTAATCTTCTTCAACTCTATAACACCAATGCAGAAATGAAATCATTTGTCTGTTTGTGTTGCATTAAAACCCATGAATTTTATTTATTTTCTTCACAACTTTTATGACACAGCTTTGGGAATAATACACATGTAATTCATTATATATTTAATTACATTTCTGTCTCTAGGTTATTGAAGTCTTAGTTTTTTTAATAAAAAAAAAATCACTCTTGCTCCTTCTATAACTATTCTTTGAACCAAAAATTTCTGAGCCTTGTATTAGAAATATTATATTGCAAGTGAATATGACAGTAGCAGATCAACAGACTGTCTATTTGACAATAACGTTTCTGAGGTAGATTATCATGAATAATACATATTTAACTTATTTAACGTAGTCTGAAAAGTTATGCAAATCACATTTGTAAATTGCCTACGTTTTTAGTTGTTTTGACAGAGAAGGTAAACGGTCTTAGCTGATGCCACACAAAAGTGACATGCAGGTTACCCACAGTAAATCCTTAGGATTATTTTTAATAATGAGATCTGGATTAAAAGCTGTTATTCATACAAAATGTTCACACAGTTGGAAACTCCATGTTAACATGTATGTTAACACAGTACCAGAAAATTAGCAAGCCAAACAATGTAAGCCTTCTGTTACCTGTAAATCAGAACGATAGCTGGGATGGGAAACATGGACTTAAAGTGTGGACAGCTGTGGTGGGTTCACTCCAGCCAGCAGGTAAGCACCACACAGCTGCTTACTCAGTCCCCTCAGCCACAGTGGGACAGGGGACAGAATAGGAAGAGCAAAAGCAAGAAAACTCATAGGTCAAGATAAAGATAGTTTAGTAAGTTGACGAAAGAGGAAGAAAAAAAATAAAAATAAAAATAAACAAACAAGTGATACAAAATTACTTAGCACCTCCCACAAACAGACTGATGCCCAGCCAGTCTGCAAGAAATGGCTACCTTACCCAAACTTCCCACCCTCTTCGTTCAGTTTAGGTCATCTGTCCAGGTTGTCTCCCCTCCCAGCTTCACGTCCAACCCTGGTGTACTCATCAGGGGGTCAGAATGGGAAAAAGAGAAAGTCTTGAAGCTGCATAAGAACTGCTCAACCATAGCCAAAACACTGGTATTCTATCGACATTGTTTTAGTCACATCTCCAAAACACAGCACAGTAGGGGCTATGAAAAAATTTAACTCCATCCCAGCCAGAGCCAGTACAACATCTTACAAACTGACTTTTCTGTCTAGTCACTTTCTACCTGTAAACATGATGTACCTATACTTTTTCAGACTTCTATCTTGGGTTGTGCTGAAAAGTGTGACCCAAGGAAAACTAGGCCGCTTGTAGATATGTATCTTTCAAAGGCCAGGTGGACAAGCCAACCAAGAGCCTGCAATGCACCCTTCCAGAAAAAATGGCCAATGCCTTCTGGACGGCATTTGGAAGCACAGTGCCAGCAGGTTGAGGGAATTGATTGTTCTACTCTACTTAAGCACTGGTAAGAGACACCTGGAGTTCTGTGTCCAGCTCTAGGCTCCCCAGTGCAGGAAAGATATGGACTTACTGGGGTGAGTCTGGTGCAGAGACACAAAGAGGATTAAGGAACTGAATCATCTGTTATCAGGAAAGGCTGAGAGAGCTTGGACTGTTGAGCCTGGACTCATCTCAGTAGTGTCCACTGACAGGACAAGAAACAACAGGTACACATTAAAACACATGAAATTCTGTCAGAACACAAAGAAACACTATTTCATTGTGGCTGTGGTCAAACACTGGCATGTGTTACAAACACAGGTCATGGGGTCTCATTCTTTGGAAATAATCAAAATCCTACTGGACTTGGCCCTGGACAACCTGCTGTGGCAGACCTTTCTTGAGCAGGGGTATTAGACTAGAAGATCTTGAGAGGTACCTTATAATGTAAATGATTCTGTGATTCAGTAGATTCAGATATCACCAGGAATTCAAATAGACATATAATTGTTGCTCAGAACATCAAGACATTACTAGTAGTTCACTGGAGGACATCAACATATTATTTTTTTTTCATAAATTAATATTCAAATGTAATGTTTATGTAATGTTATTCCTCTTGTTCTCTGAAATCATGTACTCTAAAATTATATTGCAGTTGTACTAGATGACTTTTAAGGTCCCTTCCAACACAAACCATTCTGATTCTATGATTCTATGTCTGAGGTATGTTACTTTAAGGTGCAAGGAAGCTTGATTTAGCTTTGAAATATATTGTGTGTATGAAAGATTTCAGTTACAATAATCTGAAGTTTATTCCAGATACCGAAATAAAAATAACTTCAAACCTCCCCCCAAAAGAGAAAAGAGAAAAAAGAGGGGGAAAATAAAAAAAAAAAAAAAGAGAGAGAAAAGAAAAAAAGAGAGAAGAAAGAAAGCAATAAATGAAAGAAAAAAGAAAAAAAAAAGCTTGCTTTTGTTGTCAAGAAGAAAAAATGACCATAATAAATTGCAAAACATATCGTCAGAAATAACTCCTGCTGCAACTCATTTAATGCTATTGCATGCAAAAGAAAAGAGCCATAGACTGAAGTCACCTTTATTCTTGCTTACATAAAGAACTAGCTATTTTAAGTGGTGCTGAAATAAGCATAACCAATTGCAGTGCCAAGTATTACAGCAGTGAATTTGGCATATAGAGTTATTGGGTCTGATACATAATCTAACAAATTTCCAAACAAACATTCTGGAAACAATTACAAGTAAGCAAGCAACCCTGAGCAAATACCATTGAAGTTTTAAATTGCATTTTGGTCACCCACAACCATTTAAAAAAATGTTCTGCAGAATTTCTATGCCTAGAGCAAAAAAATAAAAAAAAATAAAAAAATAAAAATAAACAAGAGTTTTTGCAGTCCTGCCAAGTGAGAGTTTAATGTTGTGAGTCATTAGGAAGCATACACATTAGCTTAAAAAAAAATAATTGTTTAGTTTATAGTCACTTGAGGCTAAAGTCTCAATCAGACCTCAGCTGTGGTGGGCTAGGAGAACATACAATGCAGTATAAATATAGTTTGTTGATATATCACTGACAGAAGCATATGTTACACTATTAACTTCCAAAACAAACATATGAAAAATGTTACCAAAAAAGGAAAAATGCTTTAACATTTAAAAATCAGACTTCAGGTTACTTTAGGAAAAAAAAAAAAAAGATACATTTGTAGATGTAAATTTTATTCTTTTTACATCTATGTGACTTTAAAAAATAGCGAAGTAATAAGTACACTAATGATAAATAATGATTTTCATAGAGCATAACCTAGTAAATTTTAGGGGTTGGGCATGTTCCTGGGAAGTCTAGAAAGATGTCTATTCCTATTTATTAAACATGCAGCTCTTTGAATACATGCAAGTTTATTAGTAAAGAAAAACATTAAATTCATTATTTCATTGTTGTTTTGAGCAGGAATATACTCTTTGCTGTTTAGAAAGAACTTGCCTCTTTTTTAAGTCATTAGGCTCAGAAGACTTGTTCATCATAAGAGAGTCTGTGAAGCTATGAGCACAAAGAACCTCAAAGTTAACCACACGGTATAAGAAAGATTCATTAGTCAGTGCATAAGCTGAGCAACGAATTACCAAAGGCTTGTTAACTTTTATCTTCATCAATATAGTTAAACTGTTCTGAAATAAGCCACTTTGCCAGACTAAGGAGTATCAATATCTTAATATTAATCATAAACATACACAGCAGTTCAACAAAAGAAAAGGTAGAGATCAAAAGATGATAGTGTCAAAGCCATACTTGTAGAATGATTCTCAAAT
The DNA here is from genome assembly GCF_009769625.2 of Cygnus olor. Classification (NCBI taxonomy): domain Eukaryota; kingdom Metazoa; phylum Chordata; class Aves; order Anseriformes; family Anatidae; genus Cygnus; species Cygnus olor. The sequence continues at coordinate 60,639,815 of NC_049172.1, forward strand.
ATATATCCACTATTGCTGCTATTGTAACAATTGGACAATTGTTTGTAACAATTATTGTAACAATTCAGTGAGAGTAAGACAGGGTAGCCAATTCTGCTATTGTGCTTTCTAATCATGAGAATATCTCTCTGAATTAAGAAAATACTCTCAATGTGTGTGCAGTGTATCAGTAGTAGGGGTGTAGCTGTAGCTGTTATGGGGAAGGAAGAAGTTGTCTCCTTGATGTAGATATTTTGACTCTGGTAAAGTATGTAATTTATTTTGGTCTTCACAATAAATTGTTGATTGTTGATTTCCATCAGAGGAACTTTTTACACCTCTCTGTCAATGTCCACAATGGAAGCAAAAAGATTAATACCAACCAAATTAACAAATTACGGTCCCACAAAGTATTTAAATACCTTACAAATTAATTTGTTTTTAGTTTATATTAGTTTGAACAAGAAATGTAATGTTTTCCTTCAGAGACATGCATTAACAAATGAATTACTCTGTTCTGCTGACTTTACACTTCTGTAAATGTTTTACCTGTATTAATGGACTGAAACATTGAACAGAGAAACCTAGCAATGGAATGGACTGTAGAAATATCAGACCTGGTTCCTTCACAGCTGGAGGCAATCTTGTAGTAACCACATTTAGACTATTATGCTAGTCTATTGTATTATATTAATACTTCATGAAGATTCAAATGGTAACCATTTCATGTTTCACGCCTTACAGGCCATAGAACGTAACCTAATAGTCTATAGCTAAGTGAAGTATATTAAAAGATATAACCACTAATAAACACAGCTGTTAAGTCCACAGTTACATCAATATTTAATATTCTGTTGTGCGTATAAACCAACTGCAAGCAATACAAAGTACAATATGCTATAAACAGGTGGCATTAATTTGCTCATTGTAAACTTCACCTTTGTATAGGAAAGAGTAGACATAATATATTTTCCCTTAATTTTAAGAAAGTGTCTTGTGGAGGTATCTGGAAGTCAGAGCTGGTACCCATTGTTAATGCAACAGATGTGTTTATTTCTAAAATGCTCCCTTAAAACTATACTTTATTAATAACAAACATGACTGGAGCAGAAAACTGTAATGCCAACAAAGTTCTTCATAGTTCTCCACTTTCCTTTCCCCCTTTTATCCTGTTTACATGTTCTCATTCCTATATAATAAAGACAAGGTTTTTGTCCCTGAATTTTATCATTAAGAGAGGAAAGGAGACACATACAGAACATTTAGATTATTTCCCACTCCACCGTTGCCATCCTGATGAACACATGATTTTATTACTCTACTGCTCTGTATTTCAACTGTTTAATATTACTTTTCCAGATAATCTGAATCTCTTCACAAACTCACGGAGAATTTGTATAAAAGGAGTAAACTGACAAACACAAACAAGAATGGGATTGCTAAAGTGAAATGTTTTTGTTAAAATATGAGGCTTTTTATCTGCACATGCTGTATTCTAACCACTGAAAAGAGAAGGTATAGGCAAAGTCTGGGAAGATGTATGGCCCTTGTAGGAAGATGCACCAACCTGTGAAACACAGACTCCTCACTGGCAGTGGTTGAACCTTTGTCTTTATCATTCTGAATGAGCTCTACTGCTGACCCAAAGTTGACACACTCCCTCTTTGAAGCAGAAATGTCTTCTGTTCAACTCAGTAAGCATAATGGTACAGAGGGCAGGTGAGGAGAGGATACTGCTTTTTTTTTTTTTTTTTTTTTTTTTTTTTTTTTTTCTTTGTGAGCTCTTTAAAGTGTATGGAAGTTCCTTCTTTCTTCCATTCATTCAGCATAGTGGAAAAAAGTCTTCTAGCATTTAAATATTTAGAATCCAATAATGCTGCATTAAATCCTCTGTGTTATTCTTAGCTGAAGGGAAGTCTCATTCAATCTCCTTTTCCTTGTCAATCCTCCTCCTAACTCTGTGAGATGTGCAGGGTGAGGGTACACTGAAGAACACAGCTTCAGGGTGCTCATTGTTCAGCAGCTGCTGGAAGCTCTTTGATGTAATGTCATTCCTTTTGTCTCATAATTTCTCTGGCATACATTTAGATCTTTTATGAAGCAACATTTTTTACATCTAAGACTGTTTAAGAAGTAACAGTTTTTCTTAGTCATGTTGTAGTTTAACCCCATTTAAGAAAACTAACCCTCAAGGCTTCTTACAACTACAACAGAAACACTTGCAACAAATATTGGCTGTTACTTCAGCAATCACATACCAATGGCAATAAGCTACCTTGCCAGATCTTTTTTTTTTTTTTTTTTTTTTTTTTTCCCAGTTTATAATGTTGGGAGGAGGAGGAAGCACATTGTAAAAAAAAACTTTCCTAGAGTACAGAGTCATTGATGAATCCTAAGAAAAGTATTCAAAGTACTAATTTTTCCTACTTCCCTTTTTAACCAAAGAATTTGGAGTAAAAATGACCGCAGAAGATTAAAATTAAATTAGAAGTCCTCCAGGAGACTGAGAGGCTGTCTGAAATTTCATGATTGTATATTCAATCCTGAGCTCAATGTTTTTTCAGACTATGAATTGACAAAAGGCAGGTCTAAATTAAATGCAGCATCTTGCCACTGATGTTCAATATTGACCCAGAAAACCGTAGCTCTGTGCAGTGCCTTGCTCAAAAAGGTAAGCCTCATCTCTGCTTCTGAAACACACAAAGTCTTGACAAACTCAGGCGTTTCTGTTTTACACGATATAACTATGTCTAAATAAACTCCAGATACATCTTAGAAGATGGATGTCCATCACCAGTAGACAATTTCCCCAGCCATATAAAGGAAAGTGGCATCCTTCCTGATGGACAGAAGTTAAAACATAATTTTAAGAATGTTATACAAATCTTAATGAAGACTTCACTAATGTTGAAGCACAATGGCCTGAATTTCTTAATCAGGATGTCTATGTTCCCACAAAGGCAACCTGGGTTCAAGTGGCTGAACGTCTATACTGCTGGTAACTTCAAAAGACCTGGACGAGCATGCCAGGGAGCAATGAGCAACTGGCTGTTGCACAAGGAGCCAATGATCTGGGAGCCAGTGGTGTCCCAGCATAGGTGTTGCCCTCACTAAGCAGGGCCTGACCACAATGGGTAGAGAAGGGTGCTAGTGAAGGAGTCCCACAGCAGACATGGCAAATGAGGGAACCAGAGCCATTTTTTTGTTGTTGTTTTGTTTTGTTTTTGTTTGTTTGTTTGTTGTCTGTTGTTTTTTGTTTTGCTTTGTTTTGTTTTGTTTTTCAGGAGTGGCAGAAGACAAATATAAGAGATCGACACACCTATGGCATCACTGGGGCAGGGACTGATGACCCCAGTTGGGCTGAAATGGTGCTCCCTGGCCACTGGTCAGGTTGGGGAAGCCCAGCTAAGGCTGAGCAGGCACAGTCAGGGCTGCAAGTACCCTCAGAATCATGACACAGTGGATACTTTGGCCCCAAGGGTTTAAACAGGATTTGAGGACTACACTAAGGTGGTGTTGATTCTGATGAACTCCATCCCTGAGCAAGTGGAGTGTTAATTTTGTGCTCCATGCAACTATTTTTAAATGAATTGCTTTTCTTCTAAATGTAATGATTCTTTAATGTAAATGATCTTTTCAGCTTGGCTTTACATATGAATACATAGAATAATTAATCTGTAACAGGCTACATAAATATCAGTTAATGCTTTGCCACAAGTCTCAAGAAGGAGATCTTATATCCCTTAATTAAACTGTTGCTACTTTCATTTGCACACAGATATGAGGTATATATATTATAACCCTATATCAAAAACTCCTACTTGATGTAACTTTGCTAACTTGTATTCTTGGTGATGTGGCTTGCCAGTCCATTATCTTCTATTTTCAGCCACATTATGTGGGTTAAATGCTACCGTGTGTATCATGAATAAAAGATTTGTCTCTGGCTGCAATTTTACACCTTAGAAGTGCATGCTAGCTGAATGACTTAGGAGAATAGGAGCCTTTTGTTTACTACTGTACAAATCTGTATTGGTTTACCTTGTCATCTCCTTGGATCAGGGATTGCTGGGACAAAGATCGTTACAGTCTCTCGGTGGTGGTTCAAGAGATGGGAGGCAAATTCATTCAGCTTGATCTTCATAAAACTGATGTGATCAAAATGGTTCAGGGACACCCTTAGGAAGATGTTAGGCGGAATATCAATCATTTTACTGAATGTGTCTTTTTCTTTATCACTTTATATAATTTAATCCCTGGACAGATCTTAGCCTTTGCTACTTTCAGTGAAAGTGTATTGCTGTCCACCTAACTAGGTTTTGGAGCTTTTATGTATAGTCTTATAGTCTGCCAGATAACTTTGCCATATTATCTATGTCTTTCTTATTACACAATTAGAAAATATCTACATAGAGATACAGTTTTACAGCATTACCAACTTTATGCTCTTCCATAATGCAGCATCTCACTGTTTGAATTAAGCATTCCTATGTGCACATATAACACTATGTCTTGGTATCCAAACTGGATATTTTGTCATCTGCTCTTTGGGTTAAGATCCATAAAGCATATGACCTGACTACCTAAGAATTAATCTTTCCCCTGTTGCCACACTACTATAACTGTATATAGCCTGAGCAATCAGGCTATATACCTTCTCTCTGAGGATGCATGTATCTGTGAGCTTCTTCCCTCACCTATTATAAACGTGCTCTATTAGGTATAGCGCAAAACGTGTGTTGCTTGTGAGTCCCGTTAAATTTGAGGGTGGGGCTTTTTTTGTTTGTTTGCTTGTTTGCATGTAGGTTACTCAGGTGAGTTTTGTTTTAAATAATTGCTTAACTTCTACTAGGTGCCTCAGTCTTGTGTAGATTTTTTTTAAAACATTATTTATATGGGGATAAATGTTTTATTATAAAAGTTACTTGACTAGCCTAATTATCTTGAAAGAAAGGAAGTCATACATATGAAAGATACTCCAGGAAAATATCTACTAAATAGCGGTCATGGGTTTCTCAAAATGTATTCAGTCACTATTTGCTGAAATTTGACAGTGATGTTTGCAATAGAATTTCTTTTTAGCTTGGCTTTATAACATGACATTATAATACGCTATTAAACTACTTTCTCCTTTTCTAGTCTTACACACTTAATTCTAGATTCTGATTATCAAAATAGTGTTGTGTGACTCAAATTATTTCAAAATGACACACACCAAGATAAATCACCACCTTTTTTCTAGAGGAAATGGAGAACAGTTGGACATCAAAAGTCCAAGATCAGAGTCTGCTACCAAAACAGTACGACGTAGTTCTATGTTGATATTACCAAAGGAAATTAAATTTGGACACTATGCTACAAGACAATATTTTCTTAGGCCTAAATCTTTTCTTTGGCTTTACTTGTACAAAGTAAAATCAGACCTGTGACAGCAAAAAGGAGAAAAAAGTGGAAATGATGTTTGTGAGTTTGCATAGTGAAATGAGATAAAATCAAGGCAAACTATGGCCTGTAATTTTACTATCCATATAACAGAATTATATGATTTGTGACTATTGCACTCACAAGGTCATGAGTCATTCCAGCTGTTTCCTGGAAATTATAATATAACTTCTGAAGAAAGTTTCAGAAAACCTCCCTTGCTTAATTTTTAGATACTAAGCCTTGTCCTGAAAATTAAGAAACACAGGTTAAATTAGTCAGCTCAGTTACTCTATACAGATGCAAAGTGGTGCCAGATGTCAATTGCATTAGTCATTATTATTATTATAATTGATTTTCTAATACTATTTTACTTTTCTATTTAATTATGTTCTTACATGTTTTTATTCTCTTTACCGGCAATTACCATGACATCTTGATCCCAGGCCTACAGGGAAAACAAGTGAGTGTGGCTCTCTTGATCTCTCATCTCTCTTTCTGGGAGCAGTGTATGTCCCTTGTGAATCCCCTTACAGAAACAATGTAGTGCAATATAAGAAATGAGGGCATATCGCATGTCTCCTTTCTTTTCCCCAGTCATCTTGGGGGCTCAAAAGCTGTGGAACAGGAATGAGACAACAGCATTTTATCTTCCTTTGGCCTAGCACCTAAAAAGTCCACATCCATGTCTTCTAGACATTTTTTCATTACAAACACTGCTTATACATTTGCAAATTTTTTCAGAGATTTGTTGTGATCCGACATATGATATCTTTTAAGTACAAACTATGTAAAATGTTAAATATCTATTTTTAAAGAGACAGATGATATATGGAAGAATACTTAGATAGACTATATTCCTAAAGAGCTGAGGCCATGGCCTTTTGGTTTTTCAATTCATTTTATATAAGTATTTACAAGACTAACCGTTTTCATAGGTGATCTATCAGGACAAAGCTATTCAGTTTAATAATTAAAGTGGAAGATTAGAGGCTACATTTCTAAAACGTTTTTACATTAATAAAACAATCCCCAAACCATTCCTAGTTGAAAACCTCCTACACACTTATTTGCATACCCTGTGTATGAATACATACCTTTTTTGAAAAATAACATGTTCTCTGCACTTTCTACTCCTTTGTGAAATTTTGGAATCCTCTCAATGTGAATGTGTCCACTCTGACACATTTGGGACATTTCCATGGGTGCATATTTTTGTAGTTTTATTATTGCTGTTTGTGGTTTGTCATAACAAAACCCTAAATAAGATCTCTCCTCCAATGTGTCTTTCCACCTTTTTCAGTGGTCTGTCTGGATTTTTACTTCATTATTATTTTTTTTCACCATCAGTAAAACCTGATATCTCTTCTCTTCTGTAATGAGGTCATCACTCTAAGAAATTTTTTTCTGTCTTTTGCTTACAACCAGGTGTTCATGCTAATTACTGCTAACTGTAAAATTTTTGTAACCAATTCATTAGATTCCTTTAGACTTTTTAATGTAATGGGCTGTCATCAAATAAATTATATGAGATAAAACAGTCACAAGGTTTATAACTGAGTAATCTGAAAAATGTTCAAAATGATTGAATGCCTTATATCAAATGTCTGACATAGGGATAAGTGAGGTATAAGATCTATCGACAGGAAAAAAGAGATTAATTCATGACCAGTCAAATTACTGAGTGTTATTTAATATCCTATTAATCAAAGCTATACGCTGGCACCTCAGTCAAATCTTACCACCTTCTCCTCACAGTAGGTTAGTTTCCACAAGTCTGTTGGATGTGGTTTAAACAAAATTTTGCATTGACATTTCTGAGCATATTACAGAGAAATTCACATCATTCACTTCTATCAGTCTTATATACTATCTTGGAAATATGCAAAGTTTAAAAAAAAAAGTGCAATGACTAAATACACTTCACCTATGTTCGACAGTTTAGGTGACTCTTGAAAGAATTGTTATTTCAATGTTTTTTTTCATTTCCCATCTCATGCAGACACAGTTGCACAAGACATTTTTATGCACCTGGACTCTAAATTATTTTGGATCTAGTCTCTCTCTCTTATTTTGTATTGGCCATCTTTTCTGGTTTTGTGTCATACACATTTTTACCTGCTTATTAAAACATATCCAGGAGTGTATGCCTATGTTACTTCATTCTATGCTTTTCTCCTTGTTTCTGCACAACTTAAGATACAACTTCCAATATTATGTACCTATATTAGGTACATAAACATGTACATTCTGTATGACTATATAGGTATTTAATTACTTTCTTTTTTTTCTTCTTACTCCCCATTTTAAAATTATTTTTTATTTGTATTTACCTATGCTCTGTTCAAAACTACTCTCTTTGTTCTTATTTTCAATTGAATTTTGAAATCTTTACTCAGGTGGACTGCTTTCCACAACTGATAAAACATGTCATACTTGTATATTTACCAGACATTCAGGAAAAAAAAAAAGTTTGTTTTTTTTTTTTTTTTTTCTCATTGTGGAAAATGGTTCTGGACACCATCCGCTACCATCAGGAAGATATTTCTGACATGTCTTGAACAGCATAGCTCGTGGATTCCCTTGACTGCCAATATTGACCTGTTTTTAAAAACTAAATGTAGAAATAGCTGGATAATGTTTAGTAGAGAAATTCCTATTTACTCTGGCTTTTAATTCAAAACTGCTTTGCCTCCTTTCTTTGAACAGCCTCAGTAGAATACCTCTCTTTCTTTTTACTTTTCAGTCAAAATAATTTCAAGTACTTCTTTTGTTTTTGGTAGATTCCATTCATTCCTAGCTGTTTTATTATTCTGTTCACAGAGTTTCCTAGTTTTTTTTTTTTCTAAGAAATTTGTATTTCCTATGCTTTTTTTCTTCTGAATGCCATTTATTTTCATTTATAGACTTTACCTTAGTATTTCTTCTCTTTGTCATGTGCTAGTTAATGCCTTTCATTTGAAGCACACTGGAGAAAATTTGGCATATGTAAAACGTTTTAAATATTTAAAATTGTTTAATATAATTTCTATTTTTTTTAATATAATACAGTTTTATAGTTCTAACTGGTGCTGATTTGTTCATGTAATGCTAACTCTCAGATGAGAGTAACTTTTACAAAAATAAAAATAAAAATGGAGATTGAGTCCTACCAATTTATTTTTCAAAGGGAAATTTCTCTTCCCTGTGACATGTTGGTATTCTACCTTTTCTTTACACCTTTATCTCACAAATTCCTATCCCCCACAAACACATGCATTTAAGATCAAGGAGCAAAAATACAGATTCCCACACAGACAGTCACACAGAGTGGTTGAGGTTGGAAGGGACCTGAGGAGATCATCTAGTCCAGCCCCCCTGCTCAAGCAGGGTCACCTCTAACATGTTGCACAGGATCACACACAGGTGGGTTCTGAATATTTCCACAAAAGGAGACTCCACAGCCTCTCTGGGAAATTTGTGCCAGTTCTCTATCACCCTCAGAAAAGAAGTTTTTCCTCTTATTCAGATGGATCTTCCTGTTTTTTGGTTTGTACCAATTGCCTCTTGTCCTGTCTCTGGGCATCATTGAAAGGAGTCCAGCCTCATCCTCTTGACACTGTCCCTTCAGATATTTGTATACACTGATAAGATCCCCTCTCAGTCTTCTCTTCTCTAGGCTAAACAGGCCCAGCTCTCCCAGCCTTTCCTCATATGAAAGATGCTCCTGCCCCCTAGTCATCTTCATAGTCCTCCATAAGACTTGCTCCAGGAGCTCCATGTCCCTTTTCTACTGGGGAGCCCAGAACTGGACACAATACTCCAGGTGAGGCCTTGCTAGGGCTGAGTAGAGGGGGAGAATCACCTCCCTTGACCTGCTGGCGACACTCTTCCTAAAGCAGCCCTGGTTAATATTGACCTTGGCTGCAAGGGCACATTGCTGACTCCCAGGTCCTTCTCCAAAGAGCTGCTTTCCAGCAGGTCAGCTCTCAATGTGTACTGGTGCATGGGGTTATTCCTCCCTAGGTGCAGGACCCTGCACTTGCTTTGGTTGAACTTCATGAGGTTCCTCACCGCCCAATGCTCCAGCCTGTCCAGGTCACTCTGAATGGCAGCACAGGTCTTTGGTGCACGGGCCACTCCTCCCAGTTTTGTGTCAACAGCAAACTTACTAAGGGTACACTCTGTCCCTTCATCCAGGTCATTGACGAATAAGTTGAACAAGACTGGACCGAGTACTGACCCCTGGGGGATACTGCTAGCTGCAGGCTTTCAACTAGATTGTGACACTGATCGCAACCCTCTGAGCTCTGCCATCCAGCCAGTTTTCAATCCACCTCACTGTCCGCTCATCTACCCCATACTTTCAGCTTGCTTGTGAGTATGGTTTGGGAGACAGTGTCAAAAGCCTTGCTAAAGTCAAGGTAGACAGCAATTACTGCTCTTCGCTCATTGACCCAGTCAGTCATTCCATCATAGAAGGCTATCAGATTGGGTAAGCATGATTTCTCCTTGGTGAATCCATGCTGACTACTTCTGATCACCTTTTTATCCTACACATGCTTAGAAATGATTCACTGAAAGATCAGTATCATAATGCACTTCTGCAATGGAAATGTTTACCCTGGTAGAAGCAAGTCCTTGGCATGTTCCATACCCTCACACCTTCCTCACCACCTCCCTTCCTCTCATGTTACGTCCTTGTGAGCTGCACTGTGAAAGTGATGGGAGATGTACCCAAGGACCAACAACTCAGCCTGCTCTGAGAGGCTGCACAGGAGCAGTGAGTTTAAAGGCTTCACTGAGATAGAGAGGTGAGTCTGGCACTCACTGTACTTGCAACTGTACTTTGTGGACAATATAGAGACAAAGAATGGTAGATTTTCCTCACAACATAAAGGGAAAAGAAAGATAACATTATTTAAAATTCAGTAATTCTATTTTATTTTATTATTTTATTTTATTTTATTTTATTTTATTTTATTTTATTTTATTTTATTTTTTCCCCCAATGTGAGAATTCAGAAATCATCTTAGAAGGTATTTGCATGCTCTAACACTGGGTACTTAATCTCCTCTTTATGATGCGATATGAGCAATTTTGCACAGATTCCTATGGTTTAATGTTATTTCTGAAAGACAGTTTTGTCAGTTCATAGCACTGACAGAGAGGAAGGTTTTAAGAAAGAAAGATATACCAGACAAGGATCAATGAAGCTGAACACTCTTCTCTGTCTTAGTGTTGCTATTGCTATATTAGACGTGCTTTAAATCATGTATCTCTGTAGAAGTAGCCACTACATTTTATTTTTTTTTATATACATGTAAATTGCATAAACCTGCTTCCTACAGATTTTATTATCATAATCTAAACTCTAGGAGAAATACTGGAAATGTATAAGCTGAAAAATCTGCATCCACTTTACCCACTCTGTTTGAAATAAAGCAAGTCCTAAATGAGTTACAGAAATCTGAAAACCTAACAAAACGTGCAGTGAAGCAAGCATTACTGAAATGCTTGAGAGACTCCGACCAGCAAAAGAGAAAAAGGTGCAGTCGTGCAAATAAGCAGAAGATAAGAAAGACAGATGTTTTATTGACCTCCCACTCACTGGAATTAGGTTGCCAGTTTTGTTACTCCTCTGCAGCTGTTTGCAATGGTCAGGTGGGAAGTCAGTGCCTGACAGACATCACAGTAGGTATGTCCATAAATCAGATAACATCTTTATGGAAAAAGTCCAATTCTGATCTGAAAATGTAGGGAACATCACCCTAGTGATATAGGGAGACAATTTCAGTTTCAGTCATTCCACAAAAGGCAAATATGTTGAGTATCTGGCAGAGAAAAATGTATGCTGGCAGCATTTCATGTTTCATGATATAAAATAAAAATCAAAGGCATGTTTTACCAGGTTCTGACAGTGGCTACTGAAAGACAACTCTTCTGGTAAGCAGTTCATGAGTAAGCATCCTGTCTTCCTGTTCACTTCCACATTCTCATCCTTACCATGCCCTCTGCACTCCCATAACCACAAATCAGAAACACAAAGGGTATGTAGCAGGGTAACAGATCTTCTAATGCAGAATGCAAGTAGTGCTTTGCACAGAGATATACATTAAACCATATAGCAGTGTGGTAGGGACTCTCAGACACTGAACGCCACACAGCAGCACTAATTTTTCACTACAGTACTGAAGGTGAAAAATGATATATCAGTCCTGATATCTAAGATTGGTCTTTAGAGTTTGTTTTCCCCCTCCATGCTAGAAAATCTTTAAAAGTTTGTTGTTGTTGTTGTTGTTGTTGTTTTTCTTTTTGTGTCTGAGGCATTTAAATTGGTTATACCTTAGTGACAATGGTTTTACTCATTTGAGATGTGCAAAATTTTTCACTTAAGTAAAACAGACATTCTTCTGTGCAGGAGAGGTCAGTTGGTAACCATAGGCTGTAGGTGGGCACTGCTTCTTGAGCACAAAGAATATTCTTGGAACATCCTTATTAATCTCACAGCTTTTGCTGTGCTTACTGTGACGTTTAAACAGAATTAAACTGTGAGCTCCCTTTAAGCTCCACAAAGACCTAACTACACATTTAAGAGTATGAGGAAGTCAAAAGTAAAACTAAGACTTGGAATATCATGAAAAATAATGAGCATAAAGAAAAGTATGTTCTTCAGCTTCCAAATACTAGGAATGTGAGTAACAAATGAGACAAACCAGAAATTCTTGTTAGCAAAAAAAAATGTTATGTAGATGGAAATAGTGAAACCAGTTGGGATAACTTACACAATGTTATCATAAAATCACAGGTTTTAGATTATATACAAAAGATAAAAAAGAGGGCAAAAATGGTGATATCCTTTATGACAGACATTACCTATTGTAAAGCTCTTAATCATTTGGATGGTTGGTACTAGCTGCAGATAAGCATGTTCACAAATGTTGTCCAGAAAGTTGCAGGACTTTGTGACAGACCACAGACTTGCACAGAAGTGTGATGTGTTCATTTTCTGTCACTACTGTGAAGAAAGAATAAACATGGGACCCGCATTGGGAGAAATGTTTAAAATTTCAGGAAGACAACAGTATAACAACATTAATGTATCTGTGAACCCTAACACAAAAGTTACTGTAATTTGCATGAATCATGCTATTGTGAATTTCATCATGAGAAATAAAGACAATGTAATAATCACTTGCCTAGACATTGATGTTTGGCTACTGGTCATAGCTTATATTTAATGTAAGTAAGTAAAAGCAAATCAGCACTAATAACAGAACTAAGACATGATTCAAAGGAGGAAGTTATTCACGTGTGATGAATATTAGGAATATAATTGATACAGAGGAACACCAAAATAGAAAAGCATTAATCAAAAGTAAGACTTTCTGTAGAATGTATCATATGAATGAAAAGCTATAAATCCATAATAAAGAAACAGGAAAACTTTGGTTATACAAACGGAATTAATTAGGAATGAGGAATGCAACCCTACCTGCAGATATACATAATATTAGCTCTAAAAAATACATGTCCCAGCAGACCAAGGGCTCTTGGTATGCTTGTGACAATAAGGGATAATACAAACCTTGGAAGAATGATCTGGGAAAATTGAGTAGGAACCAGCTCATTTTACAGTAAGACATGTATGGAACTCAGATTTGAAAATAAAATTGACACCCAAACATTTTGGGAATATGTAGAAAAAAATGCTTGGAATTATTAGTACTTCTGAAGAAGAAATTTTCAAAGGAAACTGGATTATGCGCTGGACTTCATTGTCTTCAGATCAAGGCAATATGTGTTTCTGGAGGAGAACACGGTAAACACACTTAAACTTTAGTGAAAGAGAAGTTGCAGGCTTCAAAATTGGGTAACTATATGAAAGATAATCGTTTATGATATAAAGCAAATTAGAAAAGATATCTTTTGATTCCTACTAATATCTCTATGAATCTATGAAGAAAAAAAAAAAAAGAGAGAGAGAGAGAAATATTATAATGATTCAAAATATTATAACATCTCTCTGATATAGAGAAGCACAAATTGCCAAAGGGGAAATAAATCTGATGTTAATGCTACTGCAAACCTTGACAGTTAAAGTTGACAGGGGAGAGAGGAATTTTAATTGCTGAAGTGCTCCCATAAAGTCTGCTTTTTTTCCTTTTTTTTTTTCCCTTTATTTTTTTTCTCTTTCTTTATAAATGTAAAAGCAAAACTTAGAACATTGTATCTACAGTGGAACAACATGAAATACTTAAGTACTCTGGGCACTTGTTTCATTTTCCTCCCTGCTATATTTCCTTGACATCAGAGTAATTTGTGTTTTGCTTAATAAATAAGTCAGAAAGTGAAATTCTGAAGTGACTTGCAGCAGAAACAATGAAAACACTTCATGCCTTTGATTCATTTTCTTTCTAATCCTTTTTAACCTATGAATAATAATAATAAAATTTTATTGCCTTTGTATTATTATTGATATGGAATTCATCAGCCTAAGACAGTAAAAGAGAAATAAAATATTTATTTTAGTTCTGGATTGGTGGTACTGATTACTTGTTTTTAATTGACTAATTAACTGATTATTAACTGTTTATTTAAGGTACTATATTGAGAGCTCTGGACAGTGGAGTTCTCTATTTGATCAGAAATTAAAATTAATGTTTAGTCATAAAAAGTTTGCGGGTCTGTTATTAGTACTAAATGCTCATATCATGATAGTGACTGAGGACTGAAGTGACAACTAGTAAACTTTAGAGTAGGATGATGGAAGAATAGATAAAAAACCCCTTGCCATGTGCAGTAGGAAGCTCAGAATATATCAAAGAAATAAAGGGTGGAGAATAAGAGTGTAAAGAAAAAAACAGAAATGAGAAAGAACAGGAATATTTCCATGGATATTTAATGTTTTGCTTATATATTTTAGTTATCTATTATGCACATTTTGTTTTGGGATTTGAAGAAGATTTGTGAGAGTTAATAATTGTAAGAGAAAGAACAATAAATGAGACTGAAACACAGCAAATGGAGATTGACATCTGATGCATACCAGTTGCTGAGTAACAATCAATATATAGGTTAATCTTAAAGAAAACTCTTTAGGAAATATCTGAAGGAGAGTATAAAAGAGTGGGATACTTTTCCATACTTTTGGGGTATGTGAGAGAAAATATGAAGAGGCATAACGTTAAAAGCAGTACTTGTTAACTAAGTATTGAAAGCAATGATGAAAGAAAAGGAGAAATCATTGGTAATTATTTCATAAAGTTGATAAATATATAACTACTAACTTCATACCTACAGTTAGGAAATTAAGCTTTAAGGAGCTTTACAAGAAAAATCAAACTTTGGACTGTACGAAGTGAAGGAAGAATCGGGGAAGTAACCAGGGGAAAAGGGAATTTCAGGAAATTAAGGGACTTAAGAATTGGGGAAATAGCTCAGAGAAAAGCATATTACAGTATGAATGGCAATCAGAGAGTGGAATGTGAGATTTTGTATCTTAGAATTTTGGTTCATAAATATTTGATTTAGAGGAAGCAATATGGTGTAGAAGAATGCTGTTGTAATAAAGTTCGTCACTCAGGAAAAAAATATCTATTAATAAAACAAAATCTCCAGAAAATGGGCTTTTTTATGCTATAAGGTATGAAATAATAGATATATGTACATATACATATAAATATATACATAGCAAATCATTGTATTTTCTATTTGCCTTCTTGGCGTGAAATCATCCTTAAACAAACTAAAGTCATGTTATACTTTGATATAAAAAGATTTTCCTGAAATCCACCTCCTACCTTTAAATATTAGTTTTAATCTCCTACTATCGATACTCTTTTTCAGTTTAAACCGTTTGTAGTCTATCTACAATATTTTTCTTATTACAAAAATCATTACTTGAGTTTTCTAACTACGTGCATTCCTATGTCTACTCTCCATTTTGTTCTTGTTGCCAGGGCTCTGCATGTCTACCTTAAAATGCTTTCTGTAAATACTTAGGTATTAGTAGATATTAAAAATTTTATTTTTCAGTTTTCTATTTCAAACTGTTAATTAGTTAATAATTCACTGCTACCAACAGATAGGGCCACATTACTATGATTTTGTGGAGTGACAACACATACGTATGGTTTTAGGGTGGAAATGGTTTTAGTTCAGAAGAGGAAGCCTTTGCCCCACAAAGATGTAACACAGACTACAATGCAAATGACAACATTGGGTGCAACAAACACTGGAAACACAAGAGATCTAACACTGTTACTGTAGCTTGCCTTCTAGTCCATTCCATTTACATTTGTATTAAGACAACAATACAAGTCCAACAATCTGGACATACTCATAATTTTGTAGTGTCAGCAGTTTTGTACTAGAAAATAGACTTAAAATAGAATATTACGAGCACTTTGGGAACAATCTGAAGAGCAACCTGGAAATTTATCAAAGCATTCTTTGCCTTATCTGAGTCACCTTGGTTGCTTGAAAGTATTGTTTCCTAATCAAGAAGTGATATCTTCTCTCCTCAAAATCAAGACAAAAGTAATAGTGAGTGTTTCATCTCACTTAAGTCTCTATATGGTACATATGAACTACACAACCTCAGCTCACTTTGCAGTCAGAAAGGAGAAACAGGTCATTAAGAGTGAATATTTTCTGACTTCTTTTTGGCATTTACAGTAGGGTGAGATGAATTTTATCAAAAAATTACTGTTTGTCTTCAATGAACAGAAAGGATTTTCAGGGTTGCAAGCTCAGGTTAAATTCTTGTACTATATATAACCATATTTTGGTCACATAAATGCATTTGCCACACATTTAAAAGAAGAAGAACAAGAAAAGCAAAGCAGAACAAAACAAAAACAGGAGGATCATATGACCATATTTGTGCAGCTAATTATTTTCCCCATAGTTTTCCACAGGGATGCTCAGTTTTTAATTCAAGATTTTTCAGTAGATAACAACGATTTTTCCCTTCCTAAGATTAAACTCTTTTTTTCATCTTTTTTAATCAACAGGATGGAAAGAAGCAGAGATATTGTAATAGTTGGTTTAGGAGTTGGAATTATTATTTCAACCATAAATAGCTGGAAAAAAAATTGGAAGTTACAGATACTAGAAGAATAGAACAGTGCCTACTCCATTCTGAAAAAACCTTGTCTTTCTCCTTCATATTCCACTTATCATAGATACAACATTTTATATGAATATATTTTGGCATGTGTTGTGGTTTAACCCCAGCAGGCAGCTAAGTACCACACAGCCACTCACTCACTCTCCACAGGTGGGGTGCCAAATATTCAAATTCAAAATTTCAAATTTTTGAAAATTTCAAATATTCAAATTTGAAAATTTCAAATATTCAAATTCAAATATTCAAATATTAATTTCAAAATATTCGACGTGGTATAGAAATTCTAAGATACTCTCCTGTAAATCTGTTTGAAATGTTATTATCTGTTCAACTGTGGAGAAGACCAAAGTAGGGAAAAGGTGAACAGAATCAAACATGTGAAATGAAGACAGAATATATTTTCTGTTTTGTTAAAATATTCTACCAAGAAGCCAGAATTGGAATGAAGAATATTTGACTAAAAAGAGTGGCTCTGTTACTGCTGTGCAAATCTGATATTCTTCCAATACAGTCAGAAGCATCAGTTTCATGAGTCCACCAGCATAGGTCTTTTCTTCCTCTTTTCTTAGCTTAGTCCTCGGGACTGAAGGTTTGTGGAGAGGGTGATTTTCTTTAAGAAATTTCTAGGGTTCTTCTTCACTGTCTTTCATGATAATCTCCCTGGGAGGGCTACTGGGGGCCCATCAGAGGCAGAATCAAAGAAAACTCCTGGAGTTCTTTTTAGCTGGAAAGAAATACTTGAACCTGGAGCCAGACATCTCTGTAACAATGCTTTGGGTAGTGATGAAGAGAAATCTGGCATCTCTTTCTAAGGTCCCCTTGTTAACATCTTCAGGCTGTGTGGACAACTGCCAAGTGGAACTTTCACCTATAGTCATTATCTTCAATGTGTGCATTTGTGTTCCTTCTGCTAGAGAAATTCTGGATGTTTGTATGCAGCACTTTTTGAGTAGCAACTATAAAGAGCCACATGTATAAATAAACATTTCTTGTTCTCTCTATGCATAGATAAAGACAAGGCTCCAATTGAAAAACAACTTAAGGAACAGCCTTTCCTTTGTTACATTGCAGTGATTTGTTTGATACACAAGGAAAAGACAGACGGGAATGGGAGTTACCCTTGTAAAATGTTTATATCTGTGGTCTGTGCATATATGTTTTTGTTATATTTGTAATGTATTTTGTTAGGCAAGTATGCAGGACCTCCTTGAGAAAAAAAACATTAATTCACATTTCGACCTTTCTGAGTGCATGCAATGAACTG